>NW_024581135.1:19086585-19652844 GCF_017639235.1 Corvus kubaryi
GAGGGGAAGGCACAGAGAAACTTTTTACTTTATCCAAATCGAAGAAAATTTTATACATGTTGAATCAGAAACTCCCTGGATGGGTGCATCCTTTTAATGCCACTGGCTCAGACTTTTACAGTCCTGATGACCTATCAGTATATTACCATCAGAACCAAAGGAGACTTGTAGGTAAACCAGAAAGACATCTGAGCCACCATAAAAATGATAACAACCT
The DNA here is from genome assembly GCF_017639235.1 of Corvus kubaryi. NCBI lineage: Eukaryota > Metazoa > Chordata > Aves > Passeriformes > Corvidae > Corvus > Corvus kubaryi. The sequence goes on from NW_024581135.1 coordinate 19,086,803, forward strand.
GCATATCATCCATCTAAAAGTCATGGATCCTGACTAGCTTATCAAAAAGAGTGGGAGGCATGGAAAGAAGTCTAAGCTTTGTTGTAAAATCTTCAAAGGTTTCATCTGGTTATCCTGCCAAACTTGATCTTTCCAGCAAATCAGCTTCACCAGCAAAGCCTGCTCCTATGTTAAATCCTTGTCACGCCTGTATCCCAGTGCACCTCCTGTGGCCGTCCACTGGACACACTAGAGGAGCAGTGACAAATGCCTTGTGGGGCAAAACAGAATAAATAAAATGAGTTCAGTTAAAATTTTGCCTTCCCCTCAAAACTATCAGAAGTCACAAACAAACCAACCAAAACCTGGCTGCTTTACAGCGACCCAGTACAGTCCCAGAACACGCCTACCAGTGGAAAGACAGAGAACCACACCACTAAGTGGGAACAGAAAAAATTGTTTCAAATGGTTCCAGCCCTGCCCGATGTACAGCACCACATTCACAGGCATCTCTAGAGCAGATGGATGAAGATGGAAGATGTAGAGGGATTCCTCGTGGAACAGGGGCATATGATACCCCAGGACAGTCTGGGCACCCCAGGGCTGCTGCAGAAGCACCCCTGAAGGGGCCTCAGGCTGCAGATAGGCCAGAAAGACACCTGGCTGCAGGCAGCCTTGAACAGCCCTGGGAAAAGCTACACGCTGGTCGGCTCCCCCGCTGCTTAGAGGCTGTCCCGTGGGAATAGGGCGTGAAGCTTTGTAAAGTAGATAAAAGTGAGTGTAAGTAAACAATAAAGGGAGCACGATGCTCAAATCGTATCGGTGTTCGTATCGTGACTCCAGCCGGCTCCCCTGCACTCGGAACCCGGAATCCCCCCCCGCTAAAGGAAGAGTGTGGTCTCTCAAGGTAAAAGAAGTGTTTTAAAAAGTATTAGAAAAATGTCTAATTAGAATGGAATTTTGAATTATCAAAATGCAAACCCTATTACAGTCGACAAGTAATGTACATGCCATTAATAATACAAATAAAATTACTTTTAATACTGAGGTCAATTCAAGCTTTAAATTGTTTCCTTTAACATAAAGAAGGTTGGGGGTGGTACTTAGGCTTCATTGTTATTTTTTGTTTCTCCTCCTTTTTTTTTCTTTTGTACATAGTACAATAAAATTTCAGAATGGAATAAAAAGCTCTAGCCATTTTAAAATTTCAGTATCAGCAACATCCCCAAATGCAATTCCTGCATAATTTACAACCACAGCTGTGCAGGTTAAAAGCCTAATTCCTTTTCATCTAAATATTTAGACATGCTAATCTTCATAACCTAAATTTAATAAGCAAAAAAAATATATTGATTCCTTAGCTCAATAATTATAAATTTTACATACAAGAATTGTTTTGATAAACAAATATACCATTTCTTTATTAAAGAAGTGATGGTATAGCAATTGCATACAGGATAATCTAGGTCATAATTAAAATAAGTTTTTCAAATTTTACTTTATTTTCAATAAAAACACAGCAAGGCATAAAAACATGCTTAAGTAGTGAATAATAAATACATAATTTATCATTTTTAAAAAGCAAGCTTTGAAGGAAATAATAGATGTAAAAACAAAAGGCAGGATTAGAATCAATAGTTTAATCAAGGGTTCTGGCTTATTGATTTCAGTCATGATTTAATCATGGTTATACAGGCTATTTAAATGAAATCTCCATGCTGTGAAAATAAAATTCAGTTCAGTAGCCACATCCCACACCTCCCTGATTCCCAGGACAAACCCTTAGAGGTGATGGCAAAATAAAGCTCAATACTGTAATTACAGGTACATTTATTTCAAGAATCCTACAAATGGTTTTGTTCATGATGTTTTTTACTGGATCAATTCCCAGACTACAGAGAAGTTTTGTTACTTTACAGCAGTAAATCTACTCCACAGCTGGGAGTTTGTTTGTGGATTTTGTCATTAAATATACTTGATAAAAGAAGCCACTATAATAGCAAAAATATTGAGAAATACCTATTCTTGGTGAAAGATACACACCAGCCCCACTTCTTACAAAAGAGACTGAAATGATGGAAGTTTTTGCTTAAGAAAACAAAACTAGAAGGATAAAAAAATAGTAATAATAATAAAAAAATTCATTGAGAACTTTGACTTATGGTACTAAGCCAATTATCAAACTCATCCTGCTCCTAGCCAGAACAGATTTTGGGGTTAGCTTGTTTATAGTTTTTAAAGGTTTATTCCTATAAATGCAAGCCTCAAACTTACGTACAAACTTAAGCTCTAATAGGTACCTCCAGCCAAGTACATTTTTCCTATGATTTACACGTAATTAATTTTGTAAGAAAGAGGTCAAAAAACCAGGCCAGTACAAAAGCAGGAAGATCAGCACTTGAGCTCCTGCTCAGACTAGTGAGCAATACCTCATCATCTGTGTTCTGGTACACACAGGAAATCACATTTGACTCAAGTCCTAACAACTCCCCTGCTGCAGTGCTGAACAGGCAACCACCTGCTACCAGCTACTCCTTGGACTTGTGTGTGCCCAGATCCCCAGAAGGTGTATTTCTCATCAAATGCCACACAGTTTCCAGCTACATTAGCAGAAGAAATGTTTTCTATGAAATACACACACAAACATTTGTATGTAAATAACAGAGTGACATTACAGGCAATTCTGCCTTAGCATTTTCTCTACACTTCATTTAAAATAAGCAAAACCAGAAATATTCCATTTGCCAGTAAAACATTTCCATCTTCCCCTTTTATTCTTCCATAGGCTTAATTCATCTAGTGTGCAGGAACTGTATTAAATTAGATCCTGGGACATTCCAAATTACTGTCAATAAATTATCTTCCTGTCACAAGAGTTAATTTAACCATCTTAGATTGCTTCAGATAATTTGCAATTCTTAACTATTAACCATTAATAAGTCTCCTACTTTAACATGAAATATCTCTGTTATTAATCCAAGTAGTCAAATCCTCTAATACCGACTTTCCTAAATCTGTAACGGCAACAGTTTGGTGGTTAGATTGGAAACTTCAAATCAAGGGTGGTAATTCCTCCCCATTTCCTTTTCCTGGTGCTGTGAAGTCTTGTTGGAGGACTAAATCACAGACAATTGCCTTCAGCTCCTCTTTGCAGCGCTCCTGCCAGGGTCTGCTGCCAAGACACGCGGTGTGCACAGCCTTACCGGAAAAAATGTGGATTACAGATTTCATTCCTCCCTACTCTCAAATACCACTTCCTCCTGAGGCTCAGGATACAGAAGTATCAGCACCTCAATGTAACAATCGCTCTGTCTGGGTCAGAGTTACATGCTGTGGCACTAGATCAAGCCAGTGAGAACCAGTATTTTCAATTCACTGCAAAATTCAAGGACAGTCTCTTAACTACGCTTGAGCTTTAAAACACTAATGGCCTGTATTAAGCATTTAATACTAGAGCCTTTCAAGAGCTTTGCATGGAATTACCTAAAACATACTGCTGATAATTTCCCTTCTGGGGCAATGTACTCTAAGACACAATAGTGCAAAAGATAGAAAATAAATTGGAAATTGCTGTCTCCAGCTGATGAAGCAACCCTGACAGTAGAGAATTTTTTAACAAGTTAGTTCACACTGAGAAAACTATGAAAACAGAAAGGTATTAAATACAAGTTAAGGACAGATGAATCAGTTAGTCTGGATGGTTTTCAACTCGAGTAAGGGAGTTAAATACCACCACTTGTATAAAGAGTACCATGGGATTCTTTAAAGATTATTTCAGACTGTGAGTTGTGCTTCTGATCCACAACAAGGCATTTGCAGTAACAGAGGATGGTGTTAATTTAGCACTGAATTACTGAGTGAGTCCAAGCCTGCTCTGATTGGGGAAAAAAAATAACAGAACCTGACTATCCAGGTGAAGAATTACTTAAATGTAATTGTTTCTTCTGCCAGAATTCCTCCTTTGTGCAAGTAATTTTTAATTTTTATGGGTACTATTAACCTTGTTCTGGAACATACTGCTAGGAAAAAAAGCAATCATCTGAAATGTGATGGGCTGTCATAGTGTAGCCTCACTGTAGAAGAGGAAAAAAGAGCAAAGCAGAGGAGCACTTTCTTCCTGCCCAGCCCCCACCACCTCTTGTTACTTTTTAAGGTTGCCCATCTCTCTACCTTTTGCCATGTCCCAAATCCCCAGGCACTACTCTTTAAACCTTATGGTCCCTACTCATGAGCCTCATATTAAGTTGTTTCTGCCCAAAAAGCTCTAAATGTTCGCATCAACTTCCGTGACAAAGTCTCAACAGTGCAGAGGGTCAACAGTGAAGAGGAAGTACAACTCCAACAGTGCTATCAAAGGTACCTTGCTAAAGACAATATATATAGTCAGACAGTGGCTGCCCTGAGCTTTGGTGAATGTTCCATAACCAAAATAACTCTTGCCTTTACATTTAAAGAAATTCTGAATACTAGCTCTGAATCTACACTGCTGAGCAGAGAGAGCTTGTAGCCCTCATGGTCAAATAAGCCCTTCGCAAAGTACCAACCAAAAGAAAAGTGCGGTACCTAGTGCAGCCCACAGCCCTACCCTCCCCCCAAACACACACACAGAGCTCAGGTGCCAGCTCTGACCCTACTCACATGCTCAGGCTGCCATCAGAAGCAAAGCCTGTGCAAAGATTTCTAACCCTGCCCACCTCCTACCACTGAGACAGGACATAGCCAGAGCTTACATTGGACAGAGGTTGGCACCATAGAGCATTCCTCCCTCAAAAGCAGGACAGTTAAATTAACCAAACTCTACAAATTACACATCAGATTTTTGTTTTTTTCAAGACACTGCCAACAGTGTTCACAGGCTCCAGAGTGTATCTGCTTTTCAAGACTATTTTTTTCTGTTTAAAGGAAAGTTTCTGATTCCTAAAACTGAAATTCTTGTTTCTTCCCCCTCTACCAATAATCACCTAAACGTTCAAAAGAAATTAATCTAGTTACTACAGCTTTGCTTCTAGGGAGTGGGAATCTTTTCCACCCAGGAATTAAAGAGTATCCTTAAAAAGAACAAAAGTTCATTGTGGAAATGGAAACTCAAGTCTCCCAGGATCAGTCCTCCTTCACTCCTGGCTTAAAAGCTGCAGAAAACTGAAAGGACAATCACAGATGTTTCACTATACTTGCAGGTCTAAAATGTCTGCCCTCTGAATATGCCAACACTGCAAATAACTGAGTAGAAGCTAATCACTCTCTGGGTTTCATGATAATTTATAAATACCCAAAGCACCTCGCTGGTACATCCACATAGCAGTACAAATTGGTCTGTTTGTAAATGATTTCAGCTACCTGTCAGCAGAAAGATGAAAAAGAATATTGATAGCATAACTGGGCAGTTATGTAAATTGGACAACTAAAATGATCCCAAATAATCTCTAAGTCTTCCCTATCCCCACAATAAAATTCATTAATCCTCCCTTCTGTAAATAACCTTCGGCAGCCACGCAATTTTTTTGCAGCTGTCTCTAGAAAAGTAGTCAAAGAAAAGGGAAGAAAACAGATTTTGAAAGTTGGCACTCATTCTGTGTAATTGGTTTTTTTCTGATTTACTAACACTTGAAACCAGGACACTGACAATTTTTGATGTTACTGTTTTAAAGCTATTTGTTATGCATAAATCTGCTATTTGTTTCTAACATACTGGTTGTAATTTTCTAATTATTTCTGACTTCTTAGCTTTTTATTAGCATAAATAATATTTAACTTTTCTCCATAGCAATAATTAGGAATTTATAACCCCTTATAGATATCCTGTCAACACAAACTGGATGTAAGCAAGTCTTAAAGTGAGTGGTAGTAAGTTTTTTAAGAAAAAACATTAAAAAGCTATCATACACATAAAAAGCTATGAAAGTTTCATATGAAAAAATAGTTTTATCCAAGAACTAGACTGTATAATTAAGCAATTCAAATCTTAGTTAGAAACTGATTTTAATTAAAGGTAATCTGACTCATTTTAACTAACTAAAAATTTAAGTCCGACAACATATTTGTACCCATTTTCTAAAATGCCCATCACTTCTCCATACTGGCTGATCAAACTTGCCAGTGAAAAACATTTTAAGTAGGCAACTTGTAATACAGCTATGGTTTATTTCTGTCAGAGGCTGACTGCTGAAGTGTGAAAGAAACTCATTAAAAACTTCTCACTGTGATTTTACATTATAAGGAAAAAAAAAGAAAGAAAATACTTAATGAAGGGTACACTTCGCCTGAAGACACATTCATATTCTGCTTTTCATTTTATACTATTTCAGTAAACAAAAGACAGCTATTACTCTCAGAAACACTATTCATACTGGCCATACTGGGAGATTATGCACTTCAACACTGACTCTATGTTAATATTATGAAAGTAATGACGGAAATCAAGATAATACAGCTAAATAAATAGAAGGATCTCTTACCTTAATCTTAAGACAAGATTCACCGCACATGGAACTTCACTATATTCCTCACTAACAGCAGGCTGAGACTATTAGAGAAAAAAGCAAAAAGTCTTGTAAAGGATGCCAAAGGAAAAAAAAAATCACAAAAAACTTTCCATGCTAACAGTCTGAAGTTAGCACAGAATATTTAACACATTCTCTAACTCTCAGGAACCCTTTAAACACTTTCAGTACACAGTCTAAAATACAGCTGATACCAGTAAAACTCCCATATTTCAATTACAGACAAACAAGTAATAAATAAGGCCTGCATTAGAGCACTGAGTGTAAGAGCTTATAATCCACCTTGCATCAAAGCAACAATTACCTATTAAATAATATGCACACAGAGAGAATTCCAAACTGCTACTCACATTATTTTTGTGTAACAGTTTTGGTTGTTAAGGAAGTCGTACATCTACCCATATTCAAGGAACTAGCAGCGTATCATAGCAGGTATCACAGCTCAGAGGATGTCTTTCACAGAGAAAAATCAGGAACACTGATATCTTTCACATTACCACTCCTCCCTCACACTGCAATATCCTCCCCAGCTCACAACTAAAATCTGTATGAAGCCTCAAGCAAAAGTGTATTCTACATACAGAATGCACCAGGCTCCTCTACCCTACTATGATTTCATACCCAACTTGGCATATTGTCACCACTCACAGAACAGCCTGTTCCGAGGTTACAAAGGGTTCAAAAGCCCTCCCAAAATAAAGACTTGCATCACAAATTTCATTTGACATTTCATTTTTTTCAACAGTTTTCCATATCAAAGCTATTAAAAAGTTACACAAGATCCATATTTTATATTCTGTGTTTTCAGCAAACATTAATGAATATTTGGAAAATTATTTTTCACAATCACTAAAATAAGAGAAGGATTTTTTCTGCTTCAATTAAATTCCTTGCATTCACGTAAGCTACTCTATACTTTATACTATATTATTTCTGCATCTTCAACAGACATGTTATGTCAGTGTATAGGAATGTGCATCCCAAAGACCCAAGAGGCACACACCAACAGTGACCAGATGCACTAGTCTTACTTCCAAGTCATCTTCTAGAGCATTTCAGATAAAAATCAACAGAAGACTTCAAGCAGAGGATTTTTTCTCCTTCATAAATTAAGCAACTTTTTTTATTATGAGTTACCTATATAAACTGAGGCACAAGCAGTAGAACTCTCAACATCTAAGACAGAAAGACTGTGTGGTAAAAGCCTTTCCTTGTACCCAACTTACATAAGGTAGCTCAGATGCTGAAGAACTGTGTAAATTAGGTCTGCAATGGAGAGACTGGGGTCATCAGAGGAGCTAACAGGACCAAATCCAGCAGGAAGCTGCTAGGCTTTTAGAAGATTTCTCTGACACCAACGAAAATCTGAGAATCTAAAACTACAGGTGAAGTGGCAAGGGTCACCCACCCAAAGAAAAGACATTTTTAAAGACCATTTAGTCTGTAAGCCATAATCCTATTAAACAATTGTTTATAGCAGTGATGCTTCCCACACTCGGCACAGGGCCATGAAATTATATATAGTATTTTATTCTTCTGAATTAAATCTAATATGCTTCAGTACTGAACTATTTTAATGTGTATGGAAGGAAATATTTTAATTATAAGCTACATGTCATGATACAGATCCTAAGAAGAAAAAATTATTTGGAGATGTTCTGGCTACTCCAATGCAGCCTGCATTACCCTGACAGACAGCAATTAGTGTGATCCAGTTATGAAGATTCATTTAAAACAGCCAAACTACCTATCTTCATTAATTCTCCTGGGCACAAACATAACATGATTTTTAAATTCCTATCCATCTTATCCACTGTGTGCTGAAGTTCATTGTTACAGGCACAATGGCATACAGCTCTATCCTCACAAGCACCTGCTATACAAGGCTGCAGAACAACACTTGCACCTCAATTCACATTTTTAACAGCAGACATGAAAAAGAAATCCCTTCACTCAAACGCTTGGAAGAAAAAAAATTGATAAAGACATTTTTACCTCTGTGTTCTCCTCCTCTTTCAGTCTTCGTGACTGGAAAACAAACACAGTGAGATATGAGCTATGCAGCTTTATGCAACAAAGATCCAGAAATACTAACAATTAACAGAAAGAATATCTTACAGAGTATAAATGTCTTGGCACAAACAGAAAGTACCTTTTCCTGAGAAATAGCAGCTTTGCCTTCCTCACTCTTCTCATCCATTTCATCATCACTCCATTCCCAGTCCCCATCTTCTGTTTTATGGAGGTGACCACTGGAACCTGGCACTCGTCTGACCTACCAAAATATTGTTTACCATTACACAGATACCTTTAGTCTATATTGGTGTTCTGGTTAATCAGCAATTATTTGCTATTTTTATTCTATGTGCTTTCATTAATTTGCTGCAGGAGCCACTAACATTCTAATATCTGACCTCCTTAAGCCAGTGGGAATAGCTAAGCTATAGAAAATTCATATAGGGCAACAGGCTTGGATATATTTTACTACCACTTAGGAACAAGCTCAAGTAGATGACAACTGTTCGCTGCTTGAAAGGAAAGGAAGCTATTCAAGGAAGCAGAAGTTACACAGACAAGGTTGCTCTTGGGATGCAAGTCTCAAAAATGTGATTGCTCTGCTAAAAAGCTTTAAAACATGTAGAGGTTTTAAGAATACCTTAACAGCAAAGTTATCCTTATGAAAAAAAAACAGCACCGGCTGTATGCAGCCTGAGGTAGGCAGGCATGCATCACACCAGACTAGCTGGGCCAACTCTTGTAGATAAACAGACCAATGAGGCATCATAGGACTATCTTGCAGCTAAATCTGAAAATCAAATACTCTTACGGTGCCACATTGCTCTTTTTCAGAGCTGGACAACACGCTTGTTTTTCCCCAGATCATGTTTAGCCCACAACCATTCATCCAATAACTCTTCCCACACCTATGCATTTTGAGACCCTTGAGATGTCTGGAAGCACAGCACAATAACCAGCAGCCCCGACGGTGTTCAGATTAGAATCAGTTTCTCTAATTATTTCACATCACTGAACCAACATACAGTTCCCACTGCAGAATTTCAAATCCTTGTACGGGTAAGCTCCACAGTGCTATAATTTTGTAAAGCTTAAAGGATTTCCTCCTGCTTTTCAAATTTAAGAAAGGAAAAGAAGTTATTTCAGAAAACTGCCTGTACATTGGTAAGAGATAAAAGGAACAAAACATTCACAGCACACAAAAGAAAGAGCTAATTTGGCAGAAAAGCTGTTTCAGGCCAAAGACAACTAATGGAGAAGATATCAGTAAAAATAACTTTAAAAAATAACTAACTAGATGGTCTTAGCACAAAATTGCATATCCTGTTTACCAGTACCCACAGCATTATACAACTGCCTGGTTCAACTTTGGTTTTGCAGATTCCCATGTGTGGTGTTTTGATGTCTTGCATAGTATGAACACTGATCAGCTTGCTTCTACATACTGTTGGTTGGTGGCAGTGATGGAAAACAAAAAAGAGGGGAAAAACCTAAATATAAAAATCAAATTTGTGACTATAAAAATTACGGTGTTTTTCAACATAATGAAACTTAAAAGAAAGACTAAACTGGTATTAGCACTGCTCTAAACCCCTCTGGTTTGCTGCATACCATAACGCGCAGAGAGATGCAGCATGTGACAAATTCCAGCTGCTTCTAAATCCCTTCAGGTACCATATCAGCAAGATGCATGGCATGAAAATAATATAGAACACTTCAAGTCTGAGACCATGAACTTCCAAGGAAACTGTAATGCAGGCATTAATACAATTTTTCCAAAGCAGATTTTCATAGAGAGCTGGGTACTTAGCTATTTCTGTACTGACTTTGGGCCAAGCACACTTTGGAGCTGGCTGGCCTGACACCACAAGAGCATCAGTGATAGGAGCCTTCTTTCAAAACCTTGTCCATACACAAAAAGGTATCTTGATGTCTGTCTGGACTCTTTTCCACTCTTCTCTCCTTCACTTCCCAAACACCCACCTGCTCCTCTCCCTTCCCTTCTGCACATGTAAGACTAAACCAGAGGAAAGGGTGAAGTTTCCAGAGCCTCACTGCACTTCTGTATTTCCTTCAGCCTTTATGATATTTCTCCCTTACATTTCTTCCCTGTACAACCAAATTAGAGTGCCCTACTCAGTTTCTCCATATTTTGTTCTCATTTGTAACTGAGAAGAGGGGAAACCTATGCAGGACACTGGGGGAATACCCTACTCCATCTCTTGATGGACAAATTCTGCACTATTTTCCCTGTTTCCCATACCAAGCTCCTATTGCACCAATTTTAGCCTAGCTGCCTCCAAGCTTTGTAGAAGAAGCTTGTGTGTGTTTGGGAGGAAGGACCAGGCAGACATCAAAGGAAGCAGTAGCACAGCAATTCTTTACTCAGCTGCAATCAGCCCAGGCACAATCAGTGGGCTCTTACTGTCTACATCATCAGGGATCAGTACAGACACGAGGTAATCTAGCAGGCAATGTGCCTGCTGCTTGTGGATGTAATTTATTATCCTTCAAGGACTGAGGCAGGCTTTTGTTTAACAGCACAGACAACTCCCAAATGGCTCTACACAAACCTAGGAGAGGACATCATCCACAACTAAACACATGCTTTTCCAGCACAATAGGATATATTGGTTTACAGACACATTCAAACACTGCATCGTGCACTAATCAATGTATCTTTCTGCTTCCATTTTCAGTTGTTTTGAAGACTTATTTTACACAGAATGATTTTAATGGGGCTTAATGATGCTTGTATCATTTGCAGAGAGTTCTAGGACAAAACTTTACTGATGAAGATGGAGTGCATTTCAAGTTTTTAAATAGACCGCCTTTAAATAAACAATAAACAAATGGCTCAAGGACAAGAAATGTAGTACAAAGCAAAATACCGTGTTCAATCAAAGTATTTCCTTGAGAGGTTTCTGAAAGCAGAAAAACAATTTTACTGGTAGTCTGTTTCAATCAGACTGATTTCCACCAGCACACATTCACAGGAAAGAAATTGTAATTTCAGCTAGAGCAAAGTACCCAACCTATTCAACTCTCAAAAATATGAAGTTGCTGTCTACAAAGGTTTTTTTAATTGGTGTGCGTGTTTAACACTTGCATCGCTTGGTGAACTAATTTGCACAATTTTTTGACTAACAAGCCTGGCTTTGCTCACTCAGTTCTGGTTAAAGCCACATAGAATCAGTTAGATATGGAGGGCATGTACCCTCCCTAGGTGAAGGAAAGAGCACAAGTGGCACACCACGCCTGCAAATAAATTGTCTCTTTGTTCATCATAAACATCTAACTCTAGTATCAGATATTGGATGGAAATATATGTAATTTATATAACATATTAAATTTCTGTTCTGGCTATCATTTGAGATACTGCTAGCAGACTGATACCACAGGCAGCATGCTTGCGTATCACTCCAATAATTACAGCATTAAGTCAATTGAGAATATTCTATATATTTTTACTGATACCCTGCGCTACAGATCTTCCATTTTACAGAGAGAAATAAAGCCACAAACAAATGAAGCTATTTATATAAGGGCAAAAAGCAAATCCAGACAGAGCATGGAACCAAAACAAACTTCTTGTGTATCTACAAAAATAAGAAGCAAGTTAGTTTAAATTTTACATTGCATGCAGTAGCCATACAAATGCAATTTCCCCATCAGTTTCAGTCAAAACACACAACATCAGTAATTCCTTATGCTAAAAATTGTGTATCTCTCAGGAAGTATTTCAGAGGGAAAGGAAAACAAATTAAAACACGCTCAATTCTAATTTGGGTTTTACTGATTAAAATTTTAAATGATCCTTCCAAAATAGGAACTAAACTGAATCATAACTTTAGCTAATAAAAAAAACCAATGAAAGTTCAGTTTTACAAGACAAATTAACACATATTAGAAAACAGATTTCACGTAAGTCAAAAGACACCAGAGAATAAAAAATTAATTTGAATGACTGGCAGTTAAGCTACAGCCAACACAAAAGCAGCTCAGAGCATTGTAACGTAGCAGTTTCTAGGAGGAAAAGCTTAATAAGCCACTGCAACATTACCCCAGCTGCAGAAGAAATACATTATGAACATCAGTTAAAACAGAGAGTGCTTGGACAAATCAGTGCGTCATTAAAATGGAAGTAGCAGTATTGTTGTATATGTTGTTCCTGGTTAAAGCTTACTGCAGAACACAATACAGTCACAAATATTTAAGTATAAATTAAGCTGCTGACAGAACTATTTGTCCCCACTCTTTTAAAGAAGGATACAGACAATTTAACATTCCCTGCCAATACTACCATGCACTAGCTTTCCAGGAGAATGTGTGTTTACAGATGAACTCAGCAGCTGTAAATCCCACCCAGTGAAGGTCAGCCCTAATCACCCTAACACAGAGAGAACTCCATTAGCAGAATGCAGAAGCTGCCCACATTTCCCAAGGCTTGATGAAAAGAAGGCTACAACACAGGGAAGCAAAACATAAATTGTTGTCCTCTAGGCACTGAATGCTCGCTGTATGTAGATGTTAGAGACTGGGATAAGAAGAATCTATTATTCATTACTGATTCTTTAGCTGCTGCACTCTCTTTACAAATTTATTTTTGTTATGTGACAGCGAAGGGAATGAACACTTTCTGAACATTAAGAATTTTCTACTTCCTTATTCACAACTGCTCAAAACAGCAAAGAACTGGGCCCACTTACAGTTTTATTATTTTATTTCAGTGTCTAAATTTAATAAATAAATTAAAGGATACACTGTGGGATACCAATGCGTACACATAAAGCATTACTGCATTTCATACATGGTACAGCACATGATCTTAGACTACATTACAAATCCATTCTGTCAGTAAGAGCAATATTATACATCCACTGTATTTTTTCTCATTCTGCAGGAAGATGACTGAACTAGTAACATTGATTTTCCCACTATCTAAATTATTTAAGGTATTCTTATTGAACCTCTGGAAACTGAATATTTGCGATGGAGTCCTGGATAAATTTAAACCAGCATTTTTAAACTTTATTCCACAGAAAGAGAATGGTGACCTGAAAGCATGGGAAGTAAGATGCATTTGTGTAAGCAAAACTGATGGCACTAATAAACATTAGTATTGAGTATCGTGGAAGATGCCTTGCCACCCTCCATATACAGGTAACATAGAGCCCAAATTTAATTTGTTCCTAAACTCCTGGAGAGCAGCAAATGTGTATATTCCACACACTTGAAGAGCATCTGTGAAAGTCTTTGTGGAACCCTGACACTGCTTCCTATTAGTTTCTAACTAGAGAATAATCAGTGCTGTTGTTTGTTTTTCGCATTTCTGTATCTCTACAGAGGGCAATCTGTACTTTTTTATTTTTTAAACACATATTCTTCCAGAAATACTGCAGCTTAGCTTTATCTGGAGATAGAGTTGTCTTTTATTTTACCAGGGATGCCCTTCAGCTACATATGCCAGTACAGTAGTCAAGACACAACCAATCCCACATGCCCCTGAGAGCAGTAATGACAAGGTGGTTATTTAAAAACCTCATCTTTTTAATTTTCTGAGTCTGTCCTCATAAAAGCTTAAATTTGACTTTCAAGCAGAAAAAAAGAAAGACCAGTCAACTGATGCTGTATACCTTCACCTCACGCTGGTTCTTATAGGAGACTGGACTCCCACTGTTACAGAATCCCAGAAGATCTTATAGAACAAATATACTTTTCAAAGTATGAATATTTACTTGGTAATTGATAAGGTGAGGGTTTTTGCATAGCCAGTGCTCCCCCTTTTTTTTTTTTTTTTTTAATCACAGGTTACAGAAGCTTCACTTCTCATACAACTTCATGAGAAGTATTTATAAAACCAGTTCCCATGCCAGTTCCAGGCTAGTGATTTTACAGAAAGAACAATGATGAGGAATAGGACATTACTGAACAATTTAGGTTTTAGCACCACACTTTGCTCTGTATATTATTCTCTCAAAAAAATCCCTAGACCAGTTCCTTCCATACACAGCTTAAGCCTATAGAGCAAACAGATTTTATAATTTTTACCTTTCACCATCTTGCAAACTTTTCCTGAATGTTTCCTAAGACAAAAAAGCAAATTTCAATCTCCACCCCTATGCATTTATTTTTATTCCAATGCAACAAAAAAAATCTGCCTATCATTGTGTATCCAATCATGGCACAAGCGTTTTGCTTAAAACAGTTACATCTTTAATCACAGCTTACCACCTGAGGTTAAAGGCATGAAGTCACTTTATACAATACATATGTAAGCAAAAGAACACTGTTCTTTTTGTATAAGAACACCTGCAATGTTATCACATTTTTGCAAAAAAAAACAAAAAAAAACAAAAAAAAACAAAAAAAAAAAAACCAAAAAAAACCCCTGAGGTCCAAGACCGCTCATGAATTCCCACATGTTTACATCATCCTTTGTTGAAGAGTTGAAGCACTACCTCAGGAGAAGGTCCACATCCAACCCAGTCTCACAGGTCAGGTGACTATCCTAACCCCTTCACTGCTGACTGTTCTTAAACTCCTCTGAATTCATTATATTGTGAAGCCTTATTTTTATTCTGATGGAAGCCACAAAACTTCTGCAAACCTGAATGTGTTTTATGCATTCAAACCCTTGTTTTTTCTCACCACAATTTAGGGAGGCTATCATTATTAATGGGATGTACCACTACCTTTGTAAAAAACACTCTGGCATTTCTGCTTCGTAGAACTCAAAAGGTGTTAAGATATCACAGTAATTTGGTGTTAGTGTCCCCTCCTCTTAAACCATTCTGCATGCTGCAAATATCATCATGGAAAAAAAACTTAGTCTTCCTTCGCTTTTCCTCCTACTTGGAGAAAAAGTTAGACAGAACTTGCAGTGTTTCATACTCATACGCAGAAACTACTGGAATACTCCCTAGAGGAATCAATTACACTGTCACCTTAAAGTCAAGAAATGTAAGATCATTGTATCTTTCTTCATGAAAGATTACTGAATACAGGAGTCTGATAATTCTGCATTGAACAGGACTTCTTCAGCTTTCTACTGGTTCTGGAAGAGCACCCTTTTTAAGGGATAACACAGCAGAATTCAACAAAAAATAGAACTCTGTTTAAAAAAAAAGACCCTTTGCTTTAAATATTTATGGTACAGGTTTGTTTTTATAAGCCAAACAGTATCATGCTTGCATGATGACAAGTGTGACACCCAAGGGCACGGCCATCAATTGAGAAGACTGCCACGGAATCTTACCTACACTCCCAAGCGGAGCTATCAGTGAGAGGAAAACAAAGCCATTATCAGCTGAAGAGAGAGGGGATGAGGGAGCACATTCCTGCACCTCTAGAGGAAATGACAAGGAAAGTACCAGTGAATGTAGCAGTGTACCAAGTCCTCACCCACTCTGGGGGATTCCTTGTCCAACACCCTCCCCCTTTCCACTCTTCACCAATTCTTCTACTGCTGGGACAACGCTGCTTAGAGACAGCAAGATGTAGTGGCTCAAAGTAAGACACTATTTTGTTACCAAAACATCTTGTTTACAAGTGCATGTATTCCCTGAACTCCTAATTCTGCTTTCCTTAAACATGAGGTTTTACCTAAATACTGCAACATATTTATTATCTCTGCTTTCAGCCTGAGTCCAAAACTGGACTCTGATTTTGCTTTGAGAAATTGCAGTTTTGCTGAAATTCCTGCCACATGGGAAATGTGCAAATTTAGTAACTCAGTATGATTTTTGGTTTTCAGACATTATTTCTCCACTTATTAGTTCCACTACATAAACTTCATTACTGAATGTTATTAGCTGCAAATAATGCTTTCATTCACATTTTAACAATAGTCCTTTCAGGCATGAACATGCACCTGTGCTGAGGAGGATGTTTTCAATTAATTCTGCAGAGGAGATACATTGCTCCACAAAAGTATCACTTCACCTCAAACACAAGGAATCCCAAATGGCTATCAGGCATGACCCGACAGCTAATTCACACATGCCGAGCAAGGCTCTTTTCTATCCTCTTTCTTTTCCCTGCCTGCTTCCCTCCACCCTTCCAATCAAATTAAGGTGTCAAAGCCAAGAGGATACTAGCAAGAATCAAAAAAAAGCAAATCAAAGATACAGCAAATTGGTGAAGTAACTTAGTACTCTGAAAGATGATGAAGAAAGATCCAGATCTTCAGAGCTTTCTTTTCTGGCTGCTCAGATGAATGCACATCATGACGGTGAATCACTACTAGAAGACTTGCCACTAGAGGGATCACTAGATCCACCTTCATAATCATCATTTTCCAATTCCACCATGCTTTTCTACCATTCAAACTGCTTACTTTCTTAAAATAACCGGAGGTGAAAAAAAAAGAAGACAAATACAGCCTCATGTAGAGCTTTCATTATTCAGTAGCAGAAACCTCTTATTATAAGGTAGATTTCACTGTCAGCATTAGAGATACATTAAAAAGTATTTAGGAAAACAATCTATTACTGTAGAATTCAAAGAAGAAATTATTATGACTTTCACTTACTTTCAAACTCACAGGCTTGAACGCACCATTTCAAGGTGAAATTCTAATTTCTACCCTTTTCTATTTTTTCCAAGGTTTCCATTTGCTTATGTACATAACAGAAATTACTGTAATACACATTCTGCATTCCACACAGATTTTAGAGACGTGTATTTATTCAAGACAATTTTAGAAATACTACAGTGATCAAATTAAAACTTGAGTATAGTTCTCCAAAAAAGTTATAAATTAACATGAAAATAATTAACAGATCTGTCATTTTTATAAAATCCAATTTTCTAAAACCCCAGTGTTTCTATTTAGCCAGCTATCAAGAAGCAGCATGCATTCAACCAGCCTACAGCATTTAAAACTCCAGAGCTAGAGACAGACTTCCAGCCTGTGACTCCAGACACAGCTCAGGCAGGATGGATCCCGCGGGCTGCAGAGCACTGGCTGTGGCTGCCCTCTGCTGCCAGTAAATCCCACACAGCCCTGCTGGGATGTGCATCCCTGACACTCACTTTCTCTTCACATACTGTCTGACTTTAGCTGCAGATGGACTGCTGGAATAACCTTCTCATGGAGCTGTTTTTCAGAGCTAAACAGAAACGAACTATTACTGTTCCAGCCCTTCCTTCTGCTCTGCTGGCCTTAATCTACTTGTTCTGGTTAAAACCTTGAACTTTTCAGCTCCAGCCATAATTTTAACTCCTTGAGCCTAGAGCACTTTTCAACTAAATTAATTCCCCTATAATATCACTGGGTAACACCAGCTCAAGGATGTCCTGCTACCTCCCTTGCAGCTCTCCCCAGGAGCTTACAAGAATATCACCAGTATCAAGCTCAAGCGCAGGGGAAAACGAGTGTCAAAACAAATGACACATAATTTGTTTTGGTACTGAATTTCTGAAACCTTTACAAGGTCTAACCAGGAAAACATAGTTACTTTACACTTTCTTCAGATGCTTGAGCCTGGGCTCTTTTTGTTTTTAACTTCCCCCCCCCCCCTTTTTTTTTTTTAAACTATGAGGGCTAAATATTTAGTTTCTCCACATAAAAGCAAAAATTCTCACATACCTATTCCATCAGTCTTTAAGCAAGTGGCAACAGGTGGGAATGCTGCTTCTGAGCCACCTTGCTTTTAGAGAATCCTCTTTGTAATTCATCTGCCTGCATGACTTTCCTAGCAAACTTCCCAAAAAAATACAAAATTACAAGTAATACACATGCTCCCAGAACTCCTTGTTACCTTTATGAACAAAGACAGGCAGAAGGGATGTCTTTTCCAGAAAGGAAACCCCATGGCACTAAGGTGACCCAAGCTAGCCAGCTGTTTCTGCCTGCATTGACACAGTATTGATTTGGCCTATAAACTGGGAAAGTTATTAAATAACAACTAATTCCATTAAGACACTTTCACTTAGGGAGCTAATCCAAATCCAAGAAATGCTTTCTGGTATTGGATGTCATGCGAATGAAATGTTTGAGGTTTAATTTCTCAGAAGGTAAACAGGTAAAACCAGCACCTTCCTGCACATTTTCAGCGACAGAAAACCAAATCCTTACAAAACAGGCCAATAAAATAGGATTATCTTCTGCTTACTTGAGAGGTGTACTTCCTGATCAAAGACTATCACCAGCATCATACACACCCGGACTTCCTTTATCCTGTCTTAATTCTTTAATCACGAGTCCTTCAACAGCACTTTCAAGAAATCCTCCTCCAGTTCTGCAAGTTTCAACAGCTTCGATAAATACTAAATACTTAAAGCTACTGGTCTACTCAGAGAAGTTCTCATTATACTCCAACCCCCACATCAGTCCAAGTTCAAGATGGTTTTGAACAAGCCAACAGGTCATATACACAACATTAGCTAAGGAGCAGATCAGTGCAGTTACACAAGAGACAGGGACTCACTGCAAAAATGAATTCTGAAGTGGAACCATAACAGCCCATGAACTGGAACACACCTTCCAATAGAGAACAGGGCTACGTTTTAACAACTACGATGAATCATGTCCGAGCTTTTAAACTCTGCCATAATAAGTAATCCAAGTTATTTCAGATGTGCATATAGATATCTGAAATACAAAGGCACTCAACTAAGCCATGGGCTGTTTCAAAGCTCACCTATTCTGTAACAATTAGATCCATTTGAGAAGGCACAAAATCCAACCTCACAAACAACCACACCAATAGTAAAAGCACCCTGTGAAAGAAAAGATGGACAAACCCATATACTGCATGAAGTTCCTTGCATCTAATGGCACAACTACATGCTGGCAAAAACACTAACCTATCTTCTTCCTTTATTTGAAACGTTAAAATAAAGCTGGTGCAACTGCATGTTTCTGCCCCTTAAAACACTTTCCAATTCTACTACCCACTAATGCCGGCACTGCATTCTGATTATGTGAATTTCTGTCAAATTTACATTTTCGGAAAAAATGCTTTCATTAAATTTCCCTTCCAACAACTTCTTGAAAATAAAAAAATCACCTGACGTGTTGGGGTCTCCCTCCCCACCATGTGGTCCTGGGAGAGGGGCCCTGGGGGGGAGACATGGGGTTTCCCTACTCCCTGCTCAGCCTCGTTCCCCATTGGTTGTTTTGTGCTCCCCCATGTGGGCAAGGACCCTCGGGTCCCGGGATTGAGCAGTTCCTTGGCAGAGCCCCGGCCATGCGGCTGGAGGAATAAACATCTCTCTGAAATCAAGAGATCGGTCCATAGATATTTCTTTTCCACGGGCCTCGTTGTCTGATACACGTGTTGCAGTATCCCCACTGTAACAGACATTGTCTGAGTGGCAATTTTTCCTTTTTTTTTCAGTAATATTCAACCATATAAACACAGTTCCACTATTTATATTTTTAAATTTGTAGCAATGTTCTGGATAAACTGAACAATTAATCCTCTGCAATGGAGGGCCCTCCCTCACACAAAGCCTTGCCAAACACATATTTATAGCTCAGCTGCTGCTTTCCAGAAAAAGGGTTCCAGTATAGCACGTGTGTTATACGTTAACGTTATTTAAATAAGCTTTTTTTTACGTGCGAAGAAAAATTAATATACAATTATATTAACAATCTGAGCTCAAGATCATGTTGCTCTTTGTTTTTCAACTCAGCTGGAGTCCAGCTGTACCAACATACATCACTGGTAGGATGTATCTACCAGATGAAATCCATTACTGAAGCAAGGAAATGTTGCACTAGTATATCTTGCTGAGATGCAATCATGCTGTTATAGCTGTCCAGGAAATCTGTGATATAATGATATTTTTCTCATTAAATGCACGGGACTGATGATTTCTTATATAATGAAACATGACCATCACCTTAAAATAGCTGTACTGAGGAGCTAGAATTCCAACCCATCCATAAGGGCATTTTTAGTGAAGTATAATAAAAACTGGTATCACTCACACTAATCATCATTTCATGCTGTCACAGGTTTTTCCCTCTAATGTAAAACTCTCAGCTATAAAAAAAGCTTTTATTCAGAGCACAATGCAATACCACCATTCCAAAAATAGAATTTAAGCCCAATTATTGCTTAGGTGTTTTTCTTTACTAGCAGCACTTCAGACAGCAATAAAATGAAATGCAGATACATGTTTTTCCCTGTTGACTTTGTAGAAGTGGCAGTCATGCAGGAGATTTTAAAAATTAAAAAAATAGGATTATAAAACCATAAAATTGACCCAGGGCCTTTAGGCATATAGAGTACTTACAGTTATAATTAATTTTTTAGTGTGACAAGATTTGAAAACTGACGGTAGAACTCTAAAAGCTGTTTCAAATTTCAAATTGCTCTATTCCAATACAGCAATCCTAATCACAAATGGAACAACTTAGTGTTCAGTTCAAATTAAAACTGCTTCAGCACGTGTTAATAAATAGTGTATGTAAACTCTTGGTGAGCTGTTTTATGCCAGCAGTGCACACGGCTCTCATCCAAGCAGGACAGGGCAGGCTGCTCTGCCACCACACCATCTAACCAGGCAGAGGCACGGGCTGTCAGGGCTCCTACATTTATATCCATGACAAAAGTGTGGCTTCAGAGCACGTCCCTGCTTACCAAACCACACTGAGCTTGGACCATTCATCACAGCCTTCTCCCCAGCTCTTCTTGACACCAGCAATGCTCCCACAGGTGAGCAGTCCCATTAGTGAAATCCACAATTGCCAGTAAGAAGTTGCACGGTGTAACACTCACTCCTGTGGGTCAGCACCAATATACATCTAACCAAGTCCTGCACAGGAAGAGGCAGGACATGCTCCTCCTGGATGAGTGGTTCAGCATTATCCTTGATTACTAGGCTAGGGCAAGCAAGAAGGACATCATTTAAAATTTAGCAGAATCAAAAGCAAATGAAAAAATGGAACAGGGGGAACATGTGCACAAACACTTAGCTTACAATTCTAATGTCAGACAGTATTTTAAACACACAGTGAAGACATTGCTTAATTATCAAATTGGGGCTTAAAGCAGGCCACATCTTTACAGCACCAAATGTTCTCCTCACACATACAAGACCCGTGGACCTGCTCTTAGGATTTCACAAACAGACCCAAACTCATATTTAGAAAAAAACAGTCAACTATAAACTTTAAAGGCAGAAGCAAAACATGGGAACACTGTGTCAAGAGAGAAGAATTTAGAGTTAAAACTAAACTGAGGCAGGAGTTCTGGGCAACAAGGCAAAGCAATTATACAAGTGGTAAATGGAAGAAAAATTAGATTACCAGAGGGCAGATCTGACATCTGTACTAGCAGTGGTGCTACAGATCATTAGTCATAGGCATTTTACACCAAGTGCTACAGAAGATAATTTAAGCAGTGATGACACCAGCTCCTTCCTATCTATTGCCCCAGTGACATTAGTTTTTCAATTACAGGGGTTACTTCTTCCAAGAGCAACCTCTTAGACATTTTACATGTTAATGTTTAAGCAACCAAACTCGACTTACACAAGCTTTTTAAACAAAACCCCAGAGTTTTATTATTGAAGTACATTTATATTTTATGGTGTCTTAAAACAGCAGCTACATGCAAAGTTCTAACAAGTCAATTAAACTTTAAATCCCCAATGAATTTTAATATTGTGTTCTTCTAAAATATAAATAATTTAGCATTTTCAGTAGCTAAAAACCAAATACTTCTTCCATTTATGATGTAATTAAAGACATATTAATTTGTCTCCACCACTGTATAGCTTTGATTTCTTAAAATTCACACCTCTTTCAAATTAAAAAGAACTGTCAAAAAAGTCATTCAGAAAATTATTTCTGGTGGTGTACAGGAGGCTATCATACATTCCCTTCACAATTCCAAGTGCTATGCTATCCAAATAAATAAGTATACCTGCGTGCATGCAGAAGTTAACACACAGTATCTAAAGCTGACCCGAGGATACAGCTGGGACACGAAACCTCAGGAGCCACACACTCTGGCAGAAGCCTGGCTGGTACCAGCACATGCCTAAATCACTCCTGCACACCAGAGGTGTAAACTGAAAACCAGAGCATGGTTTTCGCCAGCTGGATCATTTTTTACGTGGGCATTGCTGCCACCACACGGCCAAACCCTGAACTCCTCCTCCGCCTCTCACAGGGGCGAACCTGCTCAGCGCAAGAGCCCTGCCACAAACCCTCTCAGTACCCCTTCCTTCTCCAGCCTCTTAGAGCCCACCGTCAACAAGCTTCCAAAATTCGAAGGAACTTGGAGCACTCAGATCTTGCTGTCTCTTCCAAGTATGAGCCAGCAGCTGTCAGAACATTTCAGTGTTGTAGAATTACGCCAAACCAATACTCCCAAAGACAACAGAAAATCGTACAAGTGATGGTCCGGGTAGCTGCAGCCTAACTGATGTGCCAACAAAGGCTCAAACACCTCCTTTGCTGAAATACCCTCCTCAAAATATCCCCCCAGAAAGCCTGCTTTTAGAAGGCTGGATTCAGCATACTACTCTGTCACCTGCAGAGGCTCAGGAGTCTCCGAGCAGGTACCTCATACTGAAGAGACATGGTGTGTGAAATCACAACAGAAAAGAAAAAGGGAGTTCCATAATTTTTCAAACACAACAAATAGGAGTCTACATTCATTCCTGTTTCTTAGCTCTTCTGAATGGCTTCATATTTAAAGGTTTTACAATACTTACCTGTTAGGAGTTAATATTTTTGTATTCTGCTGCACATGACTTGGTAAGCTCATTTATACAAGTGACAAAGGCACCACAGAAATACCAGCATATGCCACAGCTGTGGGTTTAATTCTGTCACCCATGGACTAAGGCTCCACTGGTCTGAAAAATTCAGCAGCACTCCTGCGAAGTTTCGACCTGACTTTTTGGGAATAATATTTGAAACAATCCAAAGAACCAGGCAGTTGTCAATAAATACCATTTATAGTATCTTCACCCTTTCTCTAGGTGATCAATGAAGATATGAATTCTGCAGTTTATGAACCTATATGTTTGCAGGCCACCTTTTTTCCCCACAACTACTTCACCTGCAGCTTTCTAAGAGGAAGTGAGAAAAAAATCGTATCAAGTATGACGAACGTCATGTATCATTTTGACAAGGCCAGAAAGGAGGTCAAAATGCCTCAGGGCTTCCTAGAGAAAGCAAGGCTGCAGAAAACATTCATTCAACATTCACTATCTCTGAATATTACATTAAAAGAATGGCTTAGTCAGCCAACTAAAAATGTAAGGCAATTGAGGAGTCCTTGCTTTCTCCTCCACACCAGTCAAGAATAATATGTGAATGCACTCACCTTTTTTGCTCTTTGTGCTATATTGGGTGTTCTAGTGAGAAGCTTTTCAATCAGGTATTCTCTATTCTGCAAAACCAACATTTGTTAAATTAAGAATCATTACAAGGAAAGAAGAAATTTCACATAGATTTTAAGGCAGAGCAAAATTTACTCATAGGGTTAAACGTTTTACCTTGGCTTTCTGGAAAAATTTGCATTTTAATAGTTCTGCTGCTGTGGGCCTGAAAGATCAATAATAAATTAGAACAGAAAACAAAGACCCCTCTCAGTGAATACAGTACAAGACGTTAGTTAAACGGTACGTCTCTAATACTTTTGAATTAGTACTGTATGAATGGGGAATGAATGATCATAGCTACAGAATTAATTCACACGAGCTCACTTACCACACATGAAAAAAATTAAGCCTCTCTATGGCAAAAATACCAAAAGAGAGAGGAAAAAAGTCTCTTAAGCTGTCAATTTCCCCCCCTTTTTTGTTCAACACAAATGCATTTAACCTTCAAAAAAAACAAGTAAGACAAACAAAAAAAAACCCACAAAAAAAGTCAGGTATTGTTTTCTTCCCCAAATGACTCTACAAATACAAATAAAACTTTGCTCCACAGCAATAAAAGCATAATTACATTTTCCAAACAGCAGCATCAGTACCTCCTATGGGCATTCTTTTACTTGACTGATGTCAGCAGGTATTCACAACAAACTATACTGACACTATTAACATGATGCATAAACCAAAGAGGGTCATCAGGATCATCTTCCACTCAAACACACAAATACAAATCAAAGCAACAGCTGTAAGGTAAAAACTGGCACACTTCATTTTTACTTTCAGTTCTGTTTAAGTCTGTTTCAGCATTACCAAGAGATAACCACAATCTCACAGCTACCAAAGTGATTCCAACAGCAGGTTTTGTCTCCCTAGCTGCAGGGATCCAAAAAGCTACTTATTTAGCCAAAGCCAGACTCTGGTACTGAAGCAGACTCTGGAGAGAAAGCAATGCATCTCTTGGAATGAGGTAAAATCATCCATCATTTCCATTAGGAGCCCATACGACCATCCAGGACTAATTTTGACACAGCTAAATTTAGGGAAGTCAAAATCTTCAAGATTCATAATTTCTAAATAAGCAGCTCTAGTTTTCCATTTGAATTCCAGCAAGAGATTGAATACAGCACAAACAAGGTAAGACACTGAGAAAACTTCCATTTGGAAAAATCTCAATCTCTAACAACCCCCAAAATCTGACCTAGTTTATATCTTCAAGGACAGATCTGAAAAGTAAGTGAGCAGAAGAGGAGTAGTAAATAGTCTGTACATATATATCAGCTCACTCCTGCAAGAAATAATGAAACAACTCTTGACATTAACAAAAAGAATTCAATTTAGACACAGACAGTAGGTTCCATAGAGCATGTATTTTTCTTCACCTCCAAAGTACCAAGCTCTACAATAAAGGAGTTCTGATTAGTGGTTCTGTGGAGACCACCAGGCTCAGTAGTAATTCAGACATGTATCTTGGATGAGCAAAAAGGAAGGGAAACTATTAAAAAGAAAAATCAGCTTCTGTGTCAAAGTTTTAAAGTTCTCAAAGTACAGTACCATCACATCTCATAACATGGCTATGCACACTTAAAAGCTACATTTTAGTAAAGTTTTATCCAAACTAGTGTTCTCCATTCCTCTACCATTAATTATGCCAGACACTTCTGAACTGGTCTGGACATGCTTTCTGGCCCTGTTTTTCCACACAAGCTGTGGCAATGAATTGCAGCTGAGGACTGTGAGCAGCATCCTTGGCACTGGAGAGAAACACCCACACACAAATCCCCAAAAGAAAAACATCATAGTCTCAGACAACAGCAGTGCAATGCCAGTCCTAGAATTTGCCACAAAGAGCAAGGACTTCTCCCACAACTGACATGACAGCTACTGGAGGGATCTCTGTGCAAAATTACATCCTGGCTTGTGAGAAATGTGAAAAATAGTGATGATCCCCTCCATATAAAAATAATTGCTCTATACCAGTACAGAGTAACTGGCACACACATCTAAGCATCTATCTGCTAGCCTAATTGTACAATTCAAGGCAATCCTGAGTATGAATATATTGCATGTGTTTTAATAAATGTATAAACTCAAATAAGTACCTTAAAAACTAACGTTTCAACACTGATGCCTTTACTGCACGTCAGGTAACTCAGCATCATGTATTCAAGGAGACAAGAAAAACTCCTTTTATTTACTTCTCATTACGTCATACCAATTTAATCTTGCCCTGAAAATTTCTGGATAATGGAAACTAAAAGAAGCTTGATTATCAAGAGCTCGATTATCCATTATTATTATTATTCATTCCTATGTGTAAGCAGCCAAACTGCAATACTAAGCTTAAAAGCATCAGGACTTGCTACTAAGACCAACAAGGGTAAAGGGTTTGGGAATCTGAAAGCAGTAAACAAATGATCTTCGAGTGAAATAAAAATTTTCAAGTATTTAAAGAATAAAGATGTTGCCACAATCTTTTTTCTTAATTATACTGGTTCTCTAGCATTCCTGCTGTCACTTTTTCAATTTGGCTCCCTACAACCACATCCTGGACTTAGGCTAGTATTACCTCAGGAAGTACACACCATAAACGACACATACAATCAGGATTACTCTCTCAGAAAAATCTTTCCCCAGAAATACTCTGAAACTCTAGAAAACAGTGATATACTAAATACCTTAGGAATTAATGTTAATTAGAATGTGCTTCCTAGAACTCTTCAGAAAAAAAAGCCTAAAAAAATGGGTCTGCATAAAAATGAATAAATAAATTAATCACTCAGGGAACTTGGGACCTCAACAATGGTTTTAGAATAGATGTTTAATACTTTGGTCATCTTGGCTATTCAAAAAACATAGCAAGAAAGAACAAACAGCAAAGATACCATGACATGCAATTCCCTACGTAAGCATGAGAAAAACCCAACAAGCTTGAAGGCCCTAACTTTACAGTAAAAAAAATAAACACATCTTAGTAAGTAATTTTCTCTGGAAATATCCCAGTTAAAAGCAACAATAAGTTTATGTCACAAAATGAGAAAAATCAACATAAAATTATTTATTTTTAATTTCTTTTAAAGGCCAAGAGAATGATATATTTGGTTACCAACAGTTCTGCTGATCAATCTGAACAGTCTTGTTAGACTTGTGCACAGTATCAAGATTTATATCTTGCTTCAGATGAGAAATTAAGATGTAGAGCAAGGACTTTTGTTTGATCGGAGTTCAGTTCAATACTGTGTTTAAGTATAAACATATTAAGTTAACAATCAGAAGAAGTAAACTTAAAGAACAGTTAAGAGGCAATTTCTTCTCCTCAGATGGAGGTGACTGAAGGCTGCCATTTACAAAATTCAAATCACACATTTAAAGATTATGTCTTAACTGTAACTTAAAAGTAGTCCGTATATTTTTAAAAATAATTCCATTTTACATGGCAATAGTGACCTACCTTTTGGAAGGATCTTTTTGAAGGCATAACGAGATTAGTTTTCTAAAGGATTTGCCATACTTTTTCATCATCTCCTTGTCCTCTACACCTGTCTCTAAAGTGGGAGGGTCATTTTGAAGCGTTAGCATTAACACCTAAAATAAACCCAAAAATGAGGTGTGAGCAAAAGCAATCTGAAATGTAGAAATTAGAAGAGAAAAAATACTACACAGAATACATCTATTTAGATACCCTAAGTTGCTATTGAAAATGAAGCAGTACTAACTACTAGCAGCATTAATAATACAGCTAACAGCATTAAGTAATACAAAGTGACTGTTACTTTCATAGGAGGGTATTTGTGATAAGGTGCTGCTCCTGTTGCTAACTCAATGGCTGTTATCCCAAAACTCCACATATCGGCCTTGAAGTCATAACCTCGCACCTGAAACAGAATCAGAAGGGAAAACCAAGGTGGTAATGTCTCAAGTTCCAAAATTAAAAGACAAAATGTTTTAAATTTTTTATTGGCATTAGAAATACCTGCTCCATTACTTCAGGTGCCATCCAACAGGGAGTACCAACAAATGTTTTTCTTACTTTGTTACGAGTAACATCACCTCCAGTTGCTAAAAATGCACTAACACCAAAATCTGGGAAAGAGGAGGAAAGTTGAAATCTGTTAAACTACCAATAACAAAGCAAAAGTTTTACATTTTAGAAATTAAGTCAGCTCCTAAAGGTATACTTATAGAAACTCTCCATTGTAGAGCTGACCTTTGCTGCACAACAAACTGTTCATGAAATCCTATGGAATAGATGGTATAGTTTTATCACCTCACAAAAACATCCTCGAGTTTAACCTCTCAGTATGTGCCTTCCTGAATAAGGTTGCAAAGGACTCCAGTACATCTGTCACTTAAGGTTTTCAAATATGCACTTTGTGCCAAGGTTTGTATCTGCTGTTCTTCAAACACAAGGAGCTTCTTCTGCATAGCAACTAAATATGAACATGATTTGAACAAGAGGGAACATAGTATGTAATTTAAATTCTTACAGGAATTTGACAAATCAAAGACAATCAGCAAAGTCATCAATAATATGTATTTAATAGTAGATCAGGACATGAATAGCTTTTTCCAAATTCTAAAATAGAAGGGGGGAAAAAAAAAGCTCAGTGTTCTGGTAACTCATTACTACATCAGCGATGGCTGTAGGGGAGAGGTAGGTGTGTAAGTGGAAGAAAAAGCAGGTTCCCAATGTATGCAGAAATACTGTCAATTTTTAATGGAGCTTTATGTATTTTCAACTGTACTATTTACAATCCAGTTATATTGATACAGAGTAGTTTACTATAGACTTCAATTTATTTCCTACTGCTTTCCTATTGTTACCTGATTTTAAGGCTGAAAAAAAAAGCCCTCCAGTAACTACAGAAAAATGTAGTTTTATCATTATTTGACACTGGCATATTAAAGCCCTTAAAATACATGTTTACATGGTACTTTGAAAGCATCATTTATACAAAAATTACAAGTTCTGTCTACAGTCATTTTTATTAGCAAGGGCTTTCAGTGCTCTGTCACCCACTATAGACTGTGGAAGGCCTGGCACTGTGCTGGGGGAACAGGCAGGTATCACCATCTGCTCCCTCTGTTTTCCAGATAATCTGATACCATTCTGAGAGATGGGATATGAGCCTTGCTCTTAGGAGGCCAAATAATCTTATTCTTACAGACTACAGCTCAAGAAGCACATTAAGGCACTCAGAGGACACTGAAGATGCTAAACTGCATCCAACAGACAGCACTGCCAGACAAATGGCAGATATGCCAAAAATAATTCCCAGCGAGATATATCTCATGCATCTCAGTGACCAGTTAACTTATAGTCAAAGTCCTTATGAAGGACAGTATACACAGATTGTTGGATCCCCAAGAACTATTACAACTACTTGCAGAAAAAAAAATGAAATCAACAGAAATATCAGTTTCTACTATTTGCAAGCTGTTTAAAGTTCATGGGTGGATCACATGGAAACACTAAGAGGACATCAGAAAGTTCCCTTATATATTTGATGGGACACAGAGAAATACTGAATAATTTCTGAGTCAAGTATCATTAATCAAGAATCCTGAAATCTGAAACTGGGTAACTTGTGGCTACAGCACCCCAAAAGGAATAGTTAAAAGCCAACAGAAAAACTTCTGCCTTTGATATCAGTTGGTCCAGCTTGCAATTACCTTTTTCTTTTATTTATCCATTACCACCAACATTACCTGCTATTTGTACAGAGCCATCCTCACCCAGAAGAATGTTGCCAGCCTTCAAATCTCTACAATGTACAAACAGGGGTTAGCATGAAAGTGCATACTGCACATTTTATGCAAACAAATAAATACTGTACACTTGAATAGTTTCAAAAGACAGCATATTCAGATTTAAACCAGAAAAAGGAAGCTGAAGCGCAAAATATAACTGAATAACATTAAAACAGAATGCAGAACTCAAACTCACAAATTTTCAGGTATAAAAAGACCAGAATTCAGCTTTAGCATAAAATGAGCAGAATTCAGGGATAGTTTTTAAGAAAATAGGTATTTAGGTCCAAAGTCTGTTTTACCACCTTTTACAAATATATTCTCACAAACTGAAAGCTTCCAGAGCTTTAAACGAAGAAGTAATGCTTTTTCACATCCAAGTGCACCACTAATAAAGAAGAAAGTTGAAAAAAAATTCTCCTCTTTGATCTCTTCAGAGAAGAGACCTATCTTCAAGAAAGGTAAATGCACTGTACATTTCTACCCAATTAAGCTGTTAAAGCTCAGGAATCGCAGCCATATTTTGCTATAGGGTATAGTGATGAAATGTTACTTGGCATTGAATGTGTTCAAAATTTAGTATGTGCTTAAGAGTTAACAATATCCATTTAACACACTCTTCACATGTAATGTTCAGAAGAAAACTTTGTGGTTGTTTTGGTTTGGTTTGTTTGGTTTTTTTTTAATAGAAACATGTACCCCATTCTTAATGCACATTTTAATACTGTCATACAGAATCTATCATAACAAGACTTGAGAAAATTAATCTTTCCAAGTTTTATTGAATTTACATTACTACTGAAAGGTAACATAACCTGTTTCCTCATATATAAATACAAGATACATATATATATAAGCATATAAAAAAGAATGTACTGAAACAACAGAACAAGATCCCTGAATAATTCTGAAAACATCTCCAACTAACAAATGCCACCTGACACAGTATTCCGTGAACTGTACCACAGCATTCACCCATAATGTACATAGGAAGTTGAAGGCACAGTTTTCAACTTCAACTGGACTTCTGCCCAGTTTAAAAAAGGAGAAATCTCAGATGTATCATACAGATCTCTCTTTTTATCTTAAGGTACTTTAAGAATAGACAAGGGGAATTCACAAATCTGACCTCAAAGAGTCCTGTTATCCTTAAAATCTCATGAATGTGCCCTTCACAACAATATCATCTTAACAGAATACTGTGAATTAAGATCTGAGGCAGATCTTTGGAATTCCAGACCAGAAGTCAAAATAACTGTACTTTATTTATCCATTTATCTCAATTTTCTCTCTGCAAAAGGAGGAAACAGCTCTTGCTTTACATCAGTGACAGCTCGTTTATGAGATATAAGAAGTACACATAAAAAACAGTTACTGTGCTACATCTGTACCACCTCCATTCTGAGAGTCCTATCTGCAGCAAACCTGGTTTTAGGATAAAAGAAACAGAGCTTGAAACAGCTTGAAACAGAGAATCCACTGCAGGCACATTCCTTAGAAGAAAAATTCACCTCAATAAAATTAATAGGAAGGTCAGAACACACTTCCAACAATGAAACAGTGGGAACAACCTCTGGGTTCCTACAGTAGATATGTACAGACCACCCCAAGGGATCTGCACAATTTACATGGAGGAAGTCAGTGGAGAGAGAATATACAGAAGACAGCAATCATTAGATGCATATACACTAAGATGCAGTTCCACAGTACCAATCCCAGCTCCACATGTGGCCATAAAAAAAGGTCTGTAGAGTTGTGATAGATATTTACTGACTACCAGGAAAAAAAATCATTTCGCATTTTGACAGGAGTCCCCAAGCACCCAAGATTACAGGTTTACTGTGCAACACAATAACCAAGTCACAAAACATATCCCATAAACTAGAAGCGGATTAGGTAGCTGGAGCACCAGCAGGAACAGGACTACAGACCACAGTTCTGGCATGCTTATCACAGCACAAATCTATCCAAACTAGAAAAGAGAGATAGGATAAAGACCCAGGCAAATAGTAAATATTAGTGACAAACTGCAACCAAGATTACAGCATCTGCTCAAGCACTTGATAATTCCTGATTACACTTACGGTATGTGAAAGAGGCAATACAACTTGCTTAGCCAAGCCACTGCAGCTGACCAGAATCAACAAGCTACAGGCAGTTTTGAAAATGCTTTTCACTATGTATATGCTCCTACCTGTGAATTTGCCCATTCCTGTGTAGATAGTCTAAGCCCTCCAAAACTTCTTTAAGAATTGTTGCTATTATGGGTTCTTCAAGCACACCATTTTTGTGCTCTCCTCTGTTGACAATATACTTTATTATATCAAGCATTGAACCTGTATTACAGATCCAGGAAAGAAAAGAAGTATATACAAAGCATTATCACATCAGATTCTTTAGAAAGCTGTATTTCTTCATCCTTTCTACACTACTGCAATTTAAATCTTTGCATGTATGTGTAAATGCTTCATGTAACTAGCTCTTAGAATAAAGCACACCACTAACCCATCCAAACGAGATACAGAGCACTGCTTTTTGTCAAAAATACTGAAACACTTAATGATCCATTAGAAAGATCTGCTAACAGCTTGCCAAGCAACCACTTATTAAAAATTCAGGAGTACCCCATATTTGAACAGATATGTACTGCAAAGATCTTGGTTTATTATCCAGTTTAGATTACGGTTCATGTGTTCACGATGTAAACACGCAGCTGCAGGTTTGGAAGGACACAAATGCAAACAAATGATAACATTCCCAGTGACGCACAGTTTGACATTGAACTTCAGTTATTATACATTTCAAGGCATTTAATGGAAGCATTTTGTTTTTATCCAGGCATTATTCAACAGCTCACAGTACATTTCTGTCATGAATCACTAGTTTCTCTCATGCTCTGGGCTCACTATTGCTTGAACTGACCAATTCAACCAAATGCGACACAAGTGTTACGAGCACTTCCCATCCTTGTTTTCCAGCATCATAGTGAAGCAGCCTGCTGCCATCAAGACTAATCTTGAACAACATCGTGTAACAACCAGGACCATCACACCTTATTTTGGAGCCTCTCTTTTCTAAACTACAAGCACATTAAGCTCAGCCCCCTTTTTCCCTCTTCCAGAACTAAATAAGAATTTTATACCATTAACCATCATCATAAAAAAATGCAATGAGTGTTTGGTTAGCTTAAGCAATAAAAAGGATGCAATACGTGTAATACTTGGCCCAGGATGAATCCTGCTTGAATAAGGAATGAGTAATACTCATTATGAAATCAGAAATATATGCATTTTTATAAAAATACAGGGGATCCTAGAGAAACTCCATAAAATATCAGATTGACAGAATTGACTTAATTCCAATCAGTTTTCCCTATAGAGCCTTAATAGAGAATTTTGATATACTGATTCTGAATGAAAATTTAATTCTGTTTATGTAACTACTGTATTTCAGTAATTCTTAGCCTGTCCTATGAATACAGATATACAAACTTTGTAAAGTTGCACATTCCTGCTTAACATGCCTACATCTCGAGATTCATCCTATGTAGTGTCTACCCCTTCTCATTAGTTAGTTTAGATCAATGAACTCAAAGGTAATACATTAGGGAAAAAATCCTACAATTGCCTTGCATCTAAACAAGTAAAACCAGTAACTTACCCCCGCTTAATAGCTTCATAACGAGCCAAAGTTCATCCTTCACCACAAAAGATGTGTAATAGGTCACCACATTAGGGTGATTGCACTGACTCATTGCTTGAATTTCTTTCTGTAAGAAATACAAAGCCCAACACAACAGAGCCAGCTATCAGTTTTGCTAATATAAAGTTTAATTTCCAAAGTGAAATACTGTAACAGAACTAAAGTATGTACAGAGTATGCACCAAGGCATTAAAACATTTTAATTTACCTAAAGATCTGCATGCAAGAAAAAGCATTATTGCTAAGAACACGAGGGAAGTTTGGCCAGGAGATTCAGGCATAGCTACACCACTTTTCTTCTGAGAACAGCAAAGAAATTACTGACTGTTAAAGTCTCAAATTCACAGTAAGCAATGAAGAATGAGTAGTGTCCAAGAGCTGACAGTGTGGGTACAGACTGGACAACAAAATGCAAGGCAAGATCAAAATCTACTGCATTTTCTGTTGAAAGGGGATATGAGAAGTACCATGGGAACAGGTAGGAAAGGAGGAAGGAAGCTGTCGGACAAAGGACACAGCACCTGTGGCTCAGCTACTGTGAGATGGACAGGTGGACACAGAGCCACGCAATCAAACAGAAGTGGAGAAAAAGCAGTATTACAGACCAAAAGTCATAGGAAACAATTGACTAGAGGAACACACAGTCACCAACAGATGCACAACGTGGCACTACCAAGTAACACCATCTATGACATGCCACAGCTGTACACATTAAGAATGACTGCCTTGTATCTGTTAATTCAAGCAGAGTCCTTTTTGTATTCACTCTTTCACATAATTGCTCTGCAACACCTTTCCAGCCGCTCTCATTCTTCTGCCAATCCTTTACATAGAAGCATGAGGCCTCTTCTGTACCAGAGGGTTTGGCCTCAGACCAACTTAAGCTGCCACAACCATACTTCTCCCTGAAGAAGAGGCCCAATCCATCCCCGGTGCTAGA
Organism: Corvus kubaryi; assembly: GCF_017639235.1. Lineage (NCBI taxonomy): Eukaryota > Metazoa > Chordata > Aves > Passeriformes > Corvidae > Corvus > Corvus kubaryi. The sequence continues at coordinate 19,121,036 of NW_024581135.1, forward strand.
GGACATGCTCCTGGAGGGTGAGCCAGTGCAGAAGCCACTCCAGGTAAAAACAACTCTTCCTCCTCTCCTCCCTCCCTGAAAAGAAACTGCTTTGAGATGGACTGTGTTTCTCTCTGACTCAACAGCACTTGGGCAAGTTAGGCACCAAGCAGATCCCGCTTAGGTTAATTAAAGCTGCCACAAATGCCATTTTCAACTTTCAACCTCATTTTAGCAATGATTTGAAAGAGGTTTTTTGTTATTTGCAATGCACTGAAAATCACAGCTGATTTCTAATAAAAAGTTAATTATATGTATTAAAGACTGGGATTTAATCTCATGGTGCTTGTTGGTATTGAAGTCAGGCTGTACTCTGACACACATTTCAGCTTGTTCTGTTGTCCAAAGTTGTCCTCCTCAGACAACTTCTGAACCCTGAACTACAGAAAGAAGAATGCCTGGATAATAAGTCAATGAGCCTGAATATTAAGAGCAATTTTTGAGACAGGTCCCCCTCATCCCCCAGAAGACAGTAGGTGGAAAACAGAAGACAGACACGTGGGGCACATTTCCCTATCCCAGAAGACACGTCATCTTAAACATAAGACAAATTACCACCTCAGGTTCTTAATTCAGCCTCCCATTCCAAACCTTAACTGTAACTCTCCCACTCCTGGTTACTATTTAATTTCTTACACTGTTTTATTATTTTTCTATGCTGGTAATACAACAGTGACTCAAAAAGTCCACCTGACACCACTGGGCAAAAATGCACCTCATGTATTTTTCTCAGACATTAATAATGCAGAAATATAACTAATTGACTGAGATAAGATTCACTATCTTTAACTGTAAAGTGCTTTGAATATTTTACCTCCCTGCATCAACTCATGGGCAACAACTGAGCTACCACAGTAACCATGGCCAAAGGCACCTTGTGTCTCAGCTTTCATGACTTTTTTTTCCAAAGAGTCTTTGCAAAACAAAAATAAACAAACAGAAAGTATCTCATGAGAGATAAGGGATGAAATTTTAGTCAGGAAAGAATTAATTTCAGACTTGCAGTTCTAGAAAGCTCCTATCACAAATAGAAGAGTAAGCCTCCACAGACTTCTGTTATTTGCCTGTGGCCCGTGATATGCACAGATGAGAGAGAAAAGCATTCACTTAAAATACATTTCCAGGGAAACAGCTTGCAGCGGAACATCCAGGAGAACATGCTGGAGCCTTCTTCACATTCATGTCACCATAGACATTCAACAGCAGCAAAGTAACAGCAATGTAAGTCTCTTCCTCATCTCTCTCTTCTCCCTGGCTTGCACAAGCACAGGCATCTGTGTGCTGCACCAGGAAAAATGCTCAGGTTAAAAGCTAACCTCTTTCAGCCAGGTTATTCCTGATCCAGTTTCACTGAGCAGCGGCATAAAAATGTCTTTCAGCCTAAGGGCAGGTGGGTGACACAGTTAATAAGCAACTGCGAGACAGCTCCTTCCCATGCTCAGCCGCAGCACCCAGGCCGGGCCCAGCTCCCGGTGACCAGGCAGGTGCCACCGCCCTGCGGGTGCCTCCCCAAGGCCTCCTCCACCTGGGTACGGCCCCTCACGGGCCAAGGGCTCCTCCAGAGATCCTGCCGCCAAGGGCAACCCAGAGCAGAAACGCAAACAGCCCAGAAAATCTGTTCAATCAAACAGCCATTCTACAGAACATTCTTTAGATTGTAGTCTTGAGTTTTTGATTGTTTTAGAACACTGGAGGTAAAGGAATGGGGAAGATACCCAGTCAGGACAGTACTAAGGACTGGACTTCTTCCTTGGCTCAAGGGGTTAAGTTACACTTAGGTTACAATAGTGAGAACACAGGACATTGCAGGAAACAGAGTATCGAATTTCAGGAGTTTGGCAGTTTGTGTAACCTCAGTAATATTTAAACTCCCTCCCACACTGCCTTTCTATTTTAATTGACACTGGCCCAAATCCTAGGTATGCTTACATGGGCACCAGGCTTGATGCATTTCCACTTCTCTGAAGGCCACACAGCTGAGAATTTAAGAAGGGCGCCTGTGCACAGTATTCATAAGCACTCAGCACCAGCCTTTTAAAAACCAACATGTTCAGAGAGTTTTAGAACATCCCTGTGCCAATAAAAACTGCTTCATCAGAAAAATAAGTGATTAAAAACTGATTAGACTCAAAATTTTTAGACTCAAATTCTGCCAAAAATGCAAGAACATTCTAAGTACTATCAACTGAAATGAAAATGTTAGTACAGTTGTAACAAGAGTTTTGAAGGTCAATTACGCCTTTTTCCAGAAAAAGTCTCTATTTTTCAAGCAAAATTTTAAAGTTTCTCTAATAGAACTGAGTCATAAGTATACTGAGCCTCACAGAAAAAAGTTAATTATGTATGTATAATGCATGCACATATGTGTATGCGCTTCTTTAGGTCTCCTAATCAGGAACCAGGAAAACCAGATTTCATGTTCAGATCAAAACAGGTCAACAAAAGAAACAAAAAATCTGAGCACAGAAAAGCAGAAATTGACTTACGCTAAAAAATAAAAAAGATGATATGGACAGTTGTCTTTGTACCAAAAGAAAGCAATATAGGACCAAAAATTCAAGACCTACTGCCTCGTTTGACAGACAGTGGAGACATGTCAACAGTAAAGACACTCAAGCACTTGGGAAGGTAACTTTTTACAAGCTGGTAATTAACTGCAATCATTTCTCCAGACCGCATGAATTTCTCTTGCAGATTTTTGGCAGTTTTGTCTGGCTTTGCTTGTTCGCTTGTAACATTTTAATTCTTAATTCCCAGTATAAGATCAAATTCTAACCAAAAAGATCCAATTTTGACCATTTTATGTTACAATTATTAGTATTTATCTTTTTATAGAAATGTTCTTTGGGGACTGTAGCTGTTAATACATCATGCACCATCTCACCTTCTCTTTTAAAGACAGTTCAGAATTTATCTTTTGAGTTTTCAGTTGACAGAATCCTCACTACCTCAGAAGTAACTTCCACTACCACAGTCCTCGTAAAAAGCACAACAATGTCACATACAAGCTGTCACATAAACTGAAGGCGAATGCCATCAATCACCAGGGGAAGAGCATTTTGGGTCCTCCACTGTAAAAAAGCCATTTTATCTGAAGAAACTGGACGGACCATACCCTCTGTATCAAATTCAAGATAGCTTTTGCACTGGCAATTCCCTGCTGAGGAGATCATTTCCTTCAGAGGCAGGAATTTCTGCATTAGAAAAAGCCCACAGTCTCTAGGCAGTAGTATAACCTGTGGAACAGAAGAAAGTGTTCTCACTTTTAGAATGGTTTTGTGTCCTTCAAATCTTGTTATGCTGCCTATATATAAACACGCATTAGTCTCATAAGCATCTAACTAGGAGCATTAGAAAGCAATAGGTTTTGGGGTTTAACAGTTCTTTGTGACTTTGTCTGGATTGCCATAACCAGTGCAGAGGAAAAACTCCTGTGGTTCCTTTACAAATGGCCTCTTACAGGTCCCTTTCTTCTCTGATCAGTGGCCCAAACAAGTAACATTCTTCAAACATTCTTGTTATGGCCTATCGGATGAATGTGTGTTATTAGCTTTAACAAAAGTTTCCTTGTGTAGATGGCAGTGTAGCCATTCCTCCTTTTCTCCTTAAAAGTTATCATTACGAAATGATCCAACATGTTTTGGTGCTTTAGATATTTTAAGGAGACCTACTAAATTTTACCTTCATATTTTTAATCAGTGTTTAACCAAAGGAAAATATATCTTTCCTCAGTATTAAAAAAAGACAGACAACCAGACAGTAATTTCTTATAAATTGAGCTTCCAGAAAACAAGAGTTTAGGATCTTCCCACTGTTATCCCAAGTTGATTATCCCAAGATTCAAGTTTGCACATCTCATTTTTTTGACCTTAGAAAATATACATTAGAAAATTGTATCTTTAGGGAACGGTGTAAGTCTTTCAGATCATTTCCAAATCCTTCTGTCACATCCTACATAAAATTCTAACCTCACTCTTGGACCAAGCAAAAAACAAAGTCAAAGCAGAAGGTAAGTTTCCATGTAACATACTGCCCCCTGATTTACTTACAAGTAATTCATCCATACTGGTTTGGCATTTTTCTAAGTTGATCCTCTTTATTGCTACACGTTCTTGCCTGGGTTTGCACAGCGCTGCCTGGACGACTGCTGTAGCACCGCTACCTGAAAAAGGGCAGAAAAGGAACAGTCTTAATGTAATAGGAGCTAAACCAGCGACCAGCGTAAGAAGCCCATACTGACAAAGAACTTCAAATCTGCTGCTTATCCTTTTTCAGTGCTTTCCCCACATGCATATCTTTCCACTAGCAAGACACCTTCCACACTAGTCAGATGGAAAAGAAAAACCTGAAAGTTTCTTTTCCATCCTCCATAAAAAATTCCAAAGTCAACAACTTACGTATCAAGACATAACCACCACCTCAACGCATTTCATAGTTTGGGAACCATTACACTTCCGTCTTTGGATACACCTGTTTTAATCAAGAACATGACCTGCATGATTGATACAATTTAAAGTGTTACACGGAGAGGTGGGTACTGTGCTTTATCCAATATTATTTCTTTCTGTTCTTTCAGGTCAGTCCCTGTTTAACCAGGCTTTTTGTTCCCCTATCCAATGAACAGAAAAAAATCAGTAAACTGTACGTGCCAAATCTTCTACAGTTCCACCAGTGTTCCTGCTCATTCATCATGGCTAGAGTAACACCCTACGAAGAGCATGCTGATTCTTGTGAAGAGCACAAGTATCACACCACCAGTGAGAAGATGCAGGTTAGTGAATGGCCCAGCAGAGGAAGTCGCTCATGCTTACTTGGCATGCAAATCACATATGGTCACACAAATACACTGATAACAAAGCCCATGGGAACTGAACAAATTTGTGGTAAAGGAATAGAATAATTTTCTCTAGTACGCTTTATTTGTGAACCACAGGAGTAAAAGGCATTGTTGCTTCTTTTATCAAGCACCCACTGGCATTGCCCCAGTCAGTATTGCCTCACTAAATTAATGAAATGATTGCAAGTAATATCCAGAAGAAGTTTAGCTCAAGTTGCACATCTTGCTGCCATGTCAAATGCAGCAATGTGTGCTTCCTCAAATAATTGCATTGTGCTCATGCATGCAGAAATCTAAAAGCTCCCAACAGGCTTCTACCTGTAATTCTAAATATTTCAATATAAATTATGGACTTCTAGTAAGTCATTTGAGCAACATGTTATATTGGCCTGCTTATAACCTATGTTCTATTTATTTGGCACATCTTAGATGAATACAAATTGTGAACAAAAAGCCTTTTATTGTCAAGCTCTACAAACGTGGATTCAGTTACCAGCTGACTTAAGAACAATTGAGAGCTTTCCCCTCAGCACATCTGAAAACAGCACCAACAATACCTCATGACTGAAAGTTATTGCACATGTTTTAATTGCTATTTGCTTAGCTATTTTCATGTATTGTTGGTTCACATGATGTTTTCACTCAAATCACAAAGCTTTTTAACTGTGCATGAATTTCACGTCTAAATTCTGAGCTCATCTTTAAAAAAAAAAAGTCTCTCAAAAAAAAAAATATCAACAGGACTAACTAGTCATGTTTCTGCAGGATGTGGTCACAGACAAATATTGACATGTCCTGTTCTGTCTGCTTACAGAACAAAGCCTTTAAAAATTCCAATAATGTAGGTAATAAAAGACTTAAGAGATTTTAAAAATTAAATTAGACATCCCAAGGAAGAAACCACTGAGTCAGCACAATTCAGCTAAGGTAAGACTCATCTACATCACTTTAATGAATTCATCATTCAGTAGACATCGAGACACAAATCCTCTCATTACTTTTGACTACACAGATGTACATTGAAACAAGAGAAATAATATTTTTAGCTATTAAGTCTACAGGAAAAAAAACCAAGATCTTTCTTATGTATCTTTTTCATCTATGCCAGTAGTTTTATCTACTTGTAGAAAACAACCAAGATCCTTGCTTTAAAATACATTTGTAGACAAAGGTCACAAAAAAGACAAACAGAACAAGCACACAGAGAAATTATTCACCCAATGCCAGGATAAAATCTTGACTGCTTCCTCAAGTTATATGACAGCAAGTAACACTTCAAAACATTTTGGAAAAATTAAATTACAAAAAAAAAAGCACATTTTTCTGTGTTTTCTTCTCAGACAGAGATGACTTACAATGGCATGTTCTTCACCACATTACTAAGATGCGCTGACAATAAAGAAAGCTTTCTAGGTTTAGACTGACACCAACATACCTCGTTTCTTCTTTCTCCTGCTTATTTAATACTCTAATACACAATACACTCTAGTTTGAGAGTAAAGTGAACTTGTGCAGTCTTCATTCTCGGTTGGACCTACATACATATAAAACCTGTGTGGAAAAGCAGTCTCATGTACTGAAGGAGGAGACAGACACTAAGTAGCTGTATGCCTCCTTCCTCTTAAAGATGTTCTCTGGCTCACAAGGTGAACCACCAAGGATAAAGGTAAGGAAAACCTGAAGCTTTCACATCTGGTCAGATGACTCCTTTTGTCTCATCAACTAAACAAGTAGAAGCATGAAGTGTTCCAGAGGAGCAGCTATTAGAAACCAGACTACCCAGATAAGCATTTCAGTCAAGAGCTAACAGACTACAGAAGTAATGCACTATCATACAGTGAAACTAAATTGTCACAGACAACCACTTAGCAAAACAAATTAGGATCACAGAAAATGATTGCATAGAATAGATTACAGTCAACCATTCCTTGTCAGAAGGTAGGGCTTCTTCAGATACATTGTACCTTATGAGTCTTCCAAAACCCTCAAAGCAGAGAATACTAACTACACCATAACCAAAGTACAGTTTGACACCCAGTCTCTGTTTGGGAAATTGATACACTATAATGAAAGCTCAGGCTGGATAAACCATGAAGCCTTTACATCCAGTTGTGTCCTGCAGAAGAACTAAACAAAAGGATTACCCATGGTCAGACTCAAAAAAAACCCCAGCTTTGTAAGAATGATGGGGTTTCCCCACTACTGGAAAAGTCATTCTGTTACAGACAAGTTCTCTTTACCAATATCAAAAGTTAGCAGTGAAATAATGCAATTTCAGACCACATCAAGATGCCTACTACTCCCATTTCACAACTGATAATAGGTCAGAGTTTCGTCTTGTTCTGGTGTTTTTGCTGCCATCCTCTCTAGTGTAAGCATGCCCTGACAGCCAACCTGTCCCTTCATGCTACAGACCATGCACTCCCTACTATCCCATCATCAGTGCAATAAAGCCATTAGAATTGCTTTTAACTATCTGAGTTCACACAATAGAAACCTACTCATGAGCTATTACATATGGCCACACTTCACCTCTTCTGAAAGAATGTAACCTAAAAGCGGGTTTTTTTCTGCATTCCACTTTGCACATACTTCACAGAGAGCATATAAAAACCCCACAAATACTCATCTGGGATTTAAGCTTATCTGAACAAGTTCCTTCAACTTGTTCTAAACTTGACATAAAGGCATTTTTATCTCTCTCCTTTATTTTTAATGTGAATTTGACCCTTGCAGAACCTGACTTGGTGAAGAGAATAAGGATATTTGAAAAACTGTGATCAACAAGTGATATAAACATTCTAGTTTTAACTACTCTCCACTAGTCAAGTCTCAAAAAGACAGATGGTGAGGTGAGATGGTTGGACTATACCACCTGCACATGCCCACATCCTTCATACAAGGATGTGACACTTCATTTATCCCATTACTTATAAAGGTCTGACACTTTCCACTTACCACGGCACAGTAACTGTATTTTAAATAAATCACAAACATTTCTTTTCAATTTTTTTCTTCTCCTTAAAAACAAAAGTCGGTAACCTCAATAGACCATAATGATTTACCAAGTCTTGTCTTTAGTTGCTCAGCGTTAGTCTCTACAGTATTTCAGCACAAACCTCTTTTAAAGATTTCTGCAGTTTAGGTCACTCTAACAAAAGAGACCTTCCCCAATACCACAGTGATTCTAACTTCTGAAGAGGAGGATGAAACTTGTTGATAATGGTAGGTTTTCTTGTCAACTAGGTATATGAAGGGTTAGACAGCAGGGGCAATTGGAGAAGACTAAATATCTTATCTCAGAATCTATAAAGTTTTACATACCAACCTATACCACCTGCATTTTTATATATTTCTTCTGTTACCCCAACATACAGAAACGTCCTATTAAATGTAGCTGATTAGTGGACACAAATTTAAAACCAGTCTTCAATCCAAGACTAAATTGTAGCTATCTGTAAAAAGCCAGCAGTGAACATAAAAAAAATCTATGAAAATGGATGAAGCAGCAATGGAAGTATTTCTATTTAATCTCCCGCAACATCCTATTTCTGAATAAGAGTCTCCTAGGTAATTCTTAAATGTAACTCCTATACCGTGTAACTGCAGGATTCCTTTTACATGGAGCACAATGCATTTGTGCACAAATCTAGATTAGGCTTCTACTCATGAATACATGTGGAGTGTTTTTATGTAACATAAAAAGCACCTGTGCTTATACACAAGCTTGGAAAGCTGTGCTGTATGCGGTGTACATTGCATGCCATATTGTGTCGTGTATTTCCAGATCACTAAATCAGCCCTTCAGAATACTCCATAGCAGCACTGGGCCAAACTAGAGTCTTCAGTTTCGAAAGAATGAATTCTGTTGGCGAAAAAGCAATACTTTTGGTTAACAAAGAGAGAACAAATAATATTTAATTCCTTTCCGTTTCTAGCTTTTACCCCCCAATACTCTAGACAACTTTCAGTATTACTCACTTTCTTTCATATTACTTCCACTGATGAAAAATAAGTTAAAAATCAGCTGAGTAAAGCTCATTTACACCTCCATACTGACCTCTAAATCCTTCTGAAACTTAGCTTCCTCACAGAAAATGAGTCATTATTTCCCTTTACATCTTCACATGACAAATACTTGAGTTCTTAAGAACCTCACGATAATCATATAAATACAATTTACTAACAATTCCTGTGTTCTTAATTCATGCTGGGTTCAAATCTCTCTCCTTATAGCTCACTTGGATACTACTTTGCTTATCCTAGCAATTATGACATAATTCACTTAAAATACACTAAGTGCTACATGAAATCTATGCCCACAAGTAGAAGCGCTACTTCTGCATTTTCAACATTCAACAATTAATCTCTTTAATTCCTCATTGAATTTGTTTTGCAGTTGGACATTTAAAAACATCACTATTACAGCTACAGAACCAGTGGGTTACTCAACTGCTGTATTCACCTTTTTGTGGGAAATTACCTTTCACAAAGTCTGAGATCCAGCTTATCCCATACTACTTTTTAAAAGCCCATTGCATAAACAATCCAGAAAAACCTCTCCAAATACGCTATACAGATATTTCTGTGATTGCAGTGAAGTCATAAATAGCCTAAACGTCGATGTCAAAATGATTATACACTATAGAAAAATTCTATGCAAGCATTAAGACAATCTGTGCTAAGACACAGCAAGCTTCAGCATTAACCAGGTATCACATTCTCCATACAGAAGGAAAAAGGCAGGGGGATTCACAATCAGCAATAAACCCCCACATGCAGGAAAAACAGCCACAGCAGGGAATGACCTAGCTTTTTGAGCTATTCTCTTTATTTCCTCACTAAAATAGTAAAAGAACTGGTTATAACAGATGTTTTGCCTAGGTAAATTATAGAAAGTATTTTGAGGTTTGCTATGTTATAGCTCCCTGTCAAATCTGCTAAACAGAATAAAATTTTCTGCCAAAAGAACATGGGAATAAAACTACTTTCCTGAACACAGAGGGTTCTAGCATCAGAGTACAGCAAATAAGTGTCAATCACAAACTAATTATTCAGGAAATAAGACAAATTGAAACTGTACAAGAACGTAGAGAAGCTCTATCATTGATCTGGAAAATAAAAGTCTTACTTCCCTCCATCAGAGGGCCCAGACACACCATATTGCAGGATCTCTTCTGAAACATCTCTCTTATCTGAAGAATAATCAGCTATCACCACCAGCCATGGTTAAAAGAATTTTAAGAGTTCTACTCTCACTGACAAAGGTATTTAAGAAATGTGGCTAGAAAGTGAAACCAGATATATTTAGATCTGATATACGTTTATTTAATAGTGACTGTGTTCAGCTTCAAAATGAAATATCAGACTAAGCGATGGCTTTTTGCTTTGAGACACTTTCTTGTTAAGGAGACTTCTGCCTAGAGCCATACAGAGCTCAGCACTTGTCAGCTTGATACAATGTCATCAACACACGAAGATCAGACTGAAAAGTCCAAGGATAACCATTAACTGTGTTTGGGGCATTCAAGTAAACCTGTCAATAAGCACACAGTTAGAAAGTGAGGATAAAAAAAATAGAGACCGTGCCCACTACGCCCTTCCACCTCACAACTGCCCTCCCTCTGCTCCCTCACCAGCTCTCCTAACAGAGACTGGCAAGTGCTGATGTTAAACCCCAGTCTGAGATATTTTTTTGTCACAGAGGCTTTAATTAGTACAACTCTATTAATAAAGTAAAATAAATGAACCACCAAAAATAAAGCTGCTGCATTTGTTAAGAATATGGGAGAAACAATAAATTAGTGCTGGCTCGAGGCAACACTTTCTGTTGAAGTTCAGTAGAAGTAACACCATGCCTCACTACAAGAGAAACACATCCTGCTACCCTATACAGTCATGTCACATACTGCACTGTCTTGCCTTTGAAGCTACAGTAGTAAGACATTTAGTATCCCAGCTCCTTTACCAGTTCTCCTATCCACTATACTGTATTTAGTGCAGAGCGTTTCAACATTGGAAAAATTTTATCCCTATCAATCATAAAAATAATAAAACACCTAATAAAAACACATTCCTTCTCTTTTTTTAAGAAGATACCAACAAAGGAATTCACATCTTTTGGGTATAATAGTGTGCCAATAAAGTTGAGTGTCGACTTTTAGAAGTGCATCCACAATGCCTCTCCTTTTGCCTGTCTCTGAATACAAAACTGCCTATACTCCAGTCACACATCCATTCTTTACACTGAAAGATGTAGACTTGTTGCAAGGAAAAGTGGAGTGACACCAAAAATCCAGGCAGCTTAATGCTCATCTGTGTATGTCATCACAAAAATTAACTTTTAACTAAGTACTTTATGGCCTTGAGTGTTCTTACATCCTAGTCATAGAGCTCCCAGGGAGCCTGGATGTTTCCAGATCTGGTATGAGAGCATCTTCCCATTCATAAGCAACCCACACCATGGAAATGTCAGCATCACAGCTGGTAAGGAAAACCTAAACAAAAGCAGTCCATTTTCAATAGGTGTTATTTTCTCCCTGAGTTGTTCTTTAAAATAGATGAGTCATCTAAATAAAGTTGAAAGGGAACTGTCTAGGGAAACCCCCTATTAAAAACATCACTCAAGATTAAATAGCTTTTGCTCTGCTCCACATCTCAATTATCTTCATAAGAAGTGTTATTTATAGGCGAAAAATGTCTATATAAAAACATCCACAATCACCACTATTTCAGACTTTGGAGTTATCAGAACTGGAATTTGCCTTGTGGAAATGTCAGGATAAGACTGCTGTGACCGCAGGCCCTGCTCCTGACCCCTTGTAATGTGCTTAGCATAACTAACGCCACTTTACAAGGCAAGCAGGTATTCTCTGTGACTGAACGGGTCACATATTCATTCCTTTCCCCCTTATTCTCAGGCCCTGAAGGTTCTGTGAACCAAGTAGACAAACCAAACAGATTTCTTCTTCTTCTCCCTAACAGCTTCAAGATTTCTGGGCATGACGGCAATTACTCCCTTCCTTACTGGCACTGAATATCCCAGGTCCCAGTGCTGGTGACAAACTCGTCACTGGGAAGCACAACAGCATATGGAATACCAGAACTGCCCATAACATCAAGCACTTACAAGTCCTGAGTAGGGAACTTGGACTCAAGCTGCCGGTGGACAGTGAGACCCATGACCCTTGTGGCCAGAGATGCTTCCATCATCATCTGCTACCTCTGAGGACTGACTCATATCTTTCATATAATCTTCCAGTCCAGATTATGATTGTTATATTGATACAGCAAACAGTGTATTGGGTTTCGACCCAATCTGCAGACGGTCCAGGTGAATAGAAATAATAAGTTAAGTTGTATTATAAATTCCATATTATTCAATTGATAAGAAACTGTAAGTTAGGATCAAGGCAATTAGAAATCTTAAGTTGTCATACTATAAATTCTGTATTATGCTACTTATAAATTGTTTTAAACTCATTCTGTTTGTAGAAATCCTGTGCCATTCTGATCATAACTTCTGTGTTATAGTAAACATAATATCTTGTTAAGAAAATAAAGCTTAAATTGTAATTACATTTTAGTGCCATCATCATTCGGCTAAGGATCCCTGAAAGAGCCTCTCTGTTGCTTGATTATCAGACTCTCTGGAGAAAATAGATCTTATTCTCTGGTGCAGAGTTTGCGTCTCTTACACCGCAAAATTATTCTGCTTACATATGCTAAAAAAGAAGGGTATGGGGGGGAACAACCAACACACAGAGACAACTTAATAAATTCAGCTGAACCTAAACCAAACAAGTAAATTAGCTAAAAACATTTCGTTCTGATCCCAAAAAATGTTGAATCTTTCATAAAATATGCTACTTAAAACATACAATATATTAATGGGCATCAAATAAAGTATCTCTGCTCTAGTTTGCAGAACTTACGCTTTCCTCACAACTTCCACGGCTTTCAGATCCGCTTAAGTTATCTTACAGCCACTTTATACACCTAGTCTGCTCACAGTCCTTTCACTATCACATTTCCAAAGTTGGGATTATGAAGTAACATAAAGGATAGCATTTTAAGAGCTTGAAGAACGAAAGGGTATGAAACTGAACTGAGCAGTGAAAAGTTAAGTTCTATACCTGGAATGATCTCTCCTTTCAATCACATTATCTTCCATATGAGCTGCTATATTAAGAAGCAAAAAAAGAGAAATGTGTTATGTATAAGGGCAAAATAAACTCTTATATTCAGTATTGATTCAATATTAATTTTACTCTAATTTACAGAAGTTGCAGAGCAGGAATTGGGAATACAATACCACCAAGAAATAGCATGTATCACATCAGACAACAAAGAGGGTGTTTAGCGGTACTCACCTAATGAATACCTAAAATGCCTTCACTTTCATATCAGCATTTAAAGGTAACTTGTGAATTCACCAGACTTAAGAACTAGAAGATACATGTGCCATTGAAAAACTAGTAACATGACATGTAACAGTTCATTATTTGAAGAGATTTGAAGGAATATTTTTCTTTGGGCATAATGAAAAAAACCTAGCTATCAAACTAGCTCAGAAGACAGAGGAGAGGAAGAAGAGCTCTGAGGCACACGAGGCCTTCTCCAGTTATGGAAAAACTGGAGAAATTTGGAGAAATTGTGGAATAACTTTTTTTTTTTTTTTTTTTTTACAAAAGAGTTGGTTTGTAACCAGATCCACTCTGGCTTCCTTCAAAATGAAAGAGAATCCAACTTCACTCACACTTCAAATTTGTTAGGGAACAAGAAACAAAAAGTAGCATCCCAAGACCTTGCAGCAGGCTCTTTCCCCGACGCTGCCACTGCTCCTGTGGCACAGCTGTGCTGCACGCCCACCTGCCCAGCACGCTGTGGGCAGGAGGCAGCTCCTGATGTACACACTGTGTTGGGGCTGCCATGTGATAAGGACATATGTGGATGTACAGTACTCCACATGAATGTATCCAACAAATCCATACTCATTCTGCATTTTCCCAAAAAAAGCATGAAAAAGAGTGAAGGATACAACTTGATTTAAGAATTTATGGATTTTATCTGCCATGTTATTATCCATTCATCGTCACATGAGAAGAAACATGGATTCTGATAATTTCATTCTCCCCATTGTTTCGTCATCAATATAGAAAACGTTATTCTTCGCATCTGGAAGGCAAAACCCACACTGCAAATGTCTCTGCAGAACATGGGAGAAGAACTTGGTATCTGGTATTCGCTGTGGAACCAAAAGTTACCCAACCAGGATACCATCAGAACTCCACAGAACTCCCTGACACAAACAGGGCAAATAGAAGATTTGCTATGCTAAGTTAGATCTCTCGCCTAGAAAAAAGCTGTTAAAAAAGAATTACTATTCACTTCTGAAGTAGCACTATAAACAAATTCTGGTGTTGATTTAGTCAGCATATTTTATTGTTTCTCATTTAGTTTGAAAGTAAACACTTGGAACAATCCTAATACCATGAACACAGTATTTTCCAAGTCTTCCGGATGTCACCACATAGTGCATCATTCTCTTCCAAGAATGAAGAACAGCAATCTACCGAAACAAAGGCATTATTGCTACTGTAGTATCATAAAGATCTCTAATTAATACAGCAGTGCTGAGCTACAAATCATCTTCAGCTAGTTAACCCCAACAAAACATGCCTCCCAGAATTTGAGTTACTGTGACCACACACTACAAGCAGAAAACTTACCTATTTCTCATATATTGCTCCTCATGAAACAATGGAAGAGTTGGAGCAATATAAATACTATCAAATCATTAAATATTCATTAGGTGATTCTAATCTAATTCTAATGAAGTTCCTATTATTAGTCTGAAGTGGCTTAGAGTCTGGAAGCACAAGACACTAAGAAGAATAAATTATAAGCTTAAATTCAGACCCTGTAATAAAATGTCTTCAGAGCAAAAAAGTGAGAAGGAAAAAGCAACTTTATAATTAAATGGCTGTGCTTCTGAATCCAAGTATGTTGCTTCTCAGAAGTCTAAAGCAATAGCTCAAGCTTATGATCTTGTTCATGTTACTCCTAAAAGACAGAAACCATGATTAACAAATACACAATATTTGTCTGGTCTGTTAAAGTAACTATTTTTGTACCATTACCCTGAAGCAGGTATACTTGGCACACAGACATTCAACATGGATCTTGACTTTCAAGACCTTTAAGTACAGGATTCTTCTGAAAGCATGAAAATATTCAAATTTTCAGCCTGCTTCTAACTCTAATTTCTCTAAGTGCACAAGCATAGCTCAACTTAAACGCTATGTAGCATAATCATTACATCAGCCTTATAGGACATTCTCAAGTTTCATCTATATTTAACTTACAATCAAAATACCTCAAAGGCATTTAGACGTCCACAGGAATAATGAGGCTAATAAAATTACTCAGAAATTGTTATTTGTAAAGACAAAGGATTAACAGAGACAGCTAGTTTATCACCCTGAAGTTTCACTGAACTATTGAGTAAAATCACATACTTAGTCAAATACCATGGGCAAAGGACTGAAAATATTAACTCCACTAATGCCACAAAATTATTACTTCAGCTAACAAATGAAGAATACTGTTCAAACTTTTCACTGAGCTTCCCTTGCAAGCAAGCCACAGGACTGTCACGAACAGCAATCCTGGCAAAATGTACCTGGGAATTGTTCAGAGGGACTCTTTAAATCCCACCATCTTCATCAGCATTCTCAGCATCTCACCACTGCCATATAAATTTTCTATAGAAGAGTCAACTGAAGCCTACATAAATGCCAGGAAGCATGCACACTTCTCCATGAAGATTAAGCTGCTTCCTCTTTACTACCATTCCCCAAGTATCTCTCTCCTGAAAGGTAACCAACTCCCAAAGTAACTCTGACTTGACATCAGTTTCAGGAAAAATTAGATTCCTCCAGCACTGTTAGGTACATGATTGATAGCTTGTTTGTCCCTGTATACTCCCCTTGTTTTTTATCATTAAAACATTTTCTGCCTCAGGGTAGGGTTGGGTTTTTTCCCCCATCTTTTCAGTCTAGCACTCTTAGTCTCCCAGGCACCCCTTCAATACCAAAGGACAGTCTCCAGCCAGAAGCACTGTGCAGGAGGAAGCTGCATCACCACCACAGAACCCTAAGGTCAGCAAGGGAGCACAGCAGACCAACCCCATCAAAGAAGGCAAGAGACAAGCATTCAACAGTGCTTGTTTCATTTACAGAGTTGATCCCACAACTACACAGAACCTAGAACAGTGCATATAAAGACTGATAGATATGTATGTATAAATATATAGAGACTTTTTCCTTCTTATAAGGAAAAAGTAAAGTTTTAGAGAAAATTCTTTTCTCAAGAATTTTGTTCCACACCAGTGTCGCCTCATCCTGATACTGCTGGATAATAATGTTCTTACACCCACAAGCTTCAACCACACAACCCTTGTGCACATCCAAGACCTTCAAACTTAGCAAGAAATGGTGAAATCTAGTAGAGCTGTCAGGATTTCATCCTACTGGAAAGGTTGTGCTGTAAAAGGCAGAAATAAGGAAAAATCCACTCATTCAATGCAGCTCATTCTTTATTTACATACGGTAAGTAGCATCAACATATCTTAAGTATGATTTTTTGGGGGGTGGGGAGAAACTCACTTTTAATTTTGGGCACCAGAAAATGTCCTAGTGACATTTTCCTGCAAGCACAGTGCTCCTCTGCAACCTCTGCTTAGCAGTAGCCCAGTGACTTCAGCAAGCCCAAGAAGCTAACAAGAGTAGCTAACTTAATTTGATTTTTAGAGCCCATTCTTTAAACATCAAGAGCTACTATTACTACTGGAAGAAAAAAAAGCTTCTATCAACTGCTGCCTTACAGTTCCAAATTATTTTGGAAGGTGAAATGACGGAAGAGAAAGAGAGAACCAAGGGAGGGCACACAAAAATGCAATATGACCTAGACAAGTAGCCACTATATGAGCCACCCGCATCTCCTTTGCATGGAGAGCTCACTGCTTTTCCCCCTCAAGCCAATCAGAACAGATGTGGTTTTGTTTCCAGTTAACAAAGAGAAACTCCATTTGACAAACAGATTCTGGAAAAAAAAACAACTGGTCTCAGACCTAGTAGAAAGTGATTCTTCACTGAAAGAAAATAAAGTAAAACAGCTCTTAAGTTGTTTCAAAACAACATCTGACCCAATCTAAAATAGCTCTCCCACATCTGAACTTGGCCCCCACCATCAAAGCACAATGCTGGTTACAAGAATTGGTTCCACTCTAAAGACGCAAAGCCCTGCTGTTATAACACTTAGCAAGGGGCAAAATCATGCAATCCCTTCAAATTTCTACACACTCCCAGTAGAGCGGCTCCTCTTCCAGCACTCAAACAACTCCTGTGGAGCCAGGACTTTCCAGGCATCAGAGGTATTGGGCCTTATCTGTAAGAAGAACTTGGATGGAAGGGAAAGAGGAAGTATAGGGAGAGGAGAGCCAACCAAAAGGGAAGTAGGAAGATTCAAAGAGCAGGAAAGCATATTTTCTGTAAATTATCATTACCTAGCACCAGCCAATTGCCTGATGTGTTGGTATATGTTCCTTTAATCTTCCAGTTAACAAGGTAACTTAAAAACAAGGTTTATATGCTGGTTACTTGCAATCAGGAGAAACTCAAAGGAAGCTTTTTTTTTTTTTTTTTTTTTACAATTTACAATTAATCTTTTAATCTTTTTCCTGACAGGTCTGAATTCCAATTGCATTAGTTAACTTTTTCAAAAAATTCACTAGATTATATAACAAAGTTTGAACATTGAATCACTTCAAGTCTAACCTCTTTGAACCAATGAAAACTACAGCCATGTACAGCTGTGGCTCAACTCTGGGTATTTCTAATGCAGAAAGTTCATTTTCATTCAAAAAAAAAAAAAAAAAAGCCAAGACAAAGGTCCCTTCCCCAACACTACCATGTGGAGACAAAGCAAATAATTAACAGCTTCAAGCTCTGCACAGCCTCATTAGCAGCACAGCACTGTGAATGTTCTACAAGGTGTTTTTAAATTGCACCATGACCACCTTTACCCTGGCAACTGAATTAAAAGCCACTCCTTATTAAAATACTAAATGGGGATTTAATATTTCCCCAGTTTCTACAGATGGTTTTTAGCAGACAGAAAATCTCAACCAATTATTTCCCAAAACGTAAAATTTCATTTACAAAATTAAACTCTTCCTGTCGAGTTACAGTTGTATTAAGTTACAAATAATGTTACGAAGGCTGTATTTAGTATGTGCACGTACAATATGCTTAGGCTGCTGTAGTAACTTTTAAGATTTATTGGTAAGGAGAATTTACTTTGGAGCAGAATTAAGGCAAGCATACCATTCTTTTTTACAAATTTGGTACAAAGACCTTAGGTAGCATGAAGTATTACTTATCAAATTTTGCAGCTCCTCATGCAGGAATTTTGGAGGTTTTGCAAGAGCAAATATGAAATTTTACCATATCTTTAGTTGCTAGTGTGGTATTTCATTGAGCACAGTGTGATTTCTTTTACAGTACATACATAAAAACTACCGCAAAAGAAAGCCCTTCAAATATTTTAAAGCATCCTGATTAAGCACAGGGATAAGAAATTTTGGAAAGTGTGAATGAGACACAAGCATCTGATTAACAGAACAACACAGAACTGTAATTTTACTTCTAACTATAGAAAGGCTTTTCAAAACAGCATACAGTATTACCAACGTGAACATGGGTTCCTAAGGATCATAATCAGAGACCACTCTACACAAAGATCACTGATAACAACAAACATAGGAGAGTCTATTCTCTGTTAGACAAAGAGCCATTAGCAATACACGCAGCAGGGGAGGAAAAAAAAGTAAGTAACATACCCCGGAAACACCACCAAAGACCCCAGAGCCATTATCCAAGCCATAACCTCATTCACAGGCTGCTTACAATAAGAACCATAAAATCAGCAGAATAGTCTCGAATGGTAACCTGTTCTACTCAAAATCCCAACACATTTGACTTAGAAACACTGCACCTTTTGAGGCAACAAACCACAAGATATTCTTGAGCTCAAAGTTAGAAAAAAAAAGGCTAGACAAACAAACAAGTTCAACTAAGGTAACTCTTTAATGATTTGCAGCCAATATAGATAATCTGTCTCGTAAAAGTAACCCTTTATTTCAATCTAATTCTGGCTGTTTCCTAGCCAAATTAATTTTCCAAGTCAGTTGCAGCAGGAGAGAAAAACATAATTTTATAATGAAAATTAGCACCCAACCGAATCACAAAATAATCCACTGCTTCTGCATAACAGAATCCACCTTCCATCAGTGCAGGATGACAAAAAGTTACATCTGGCAGAGAAGCATCAATTCCAAAGTAGCTTTCCAAACTCAAGTCAAAGCCACTTGATCATATTAAAACCAAAACAAAAAAAATAAAAAAAAGAAACCACCACCCAAAATAAAACAAAAAAAATCAACCAAGATTTAATGCTGCTTTGTCTCATCCAGGTGATGTAGAGCTCATTACAACTTGAAAGGTAGAAAGATGATTTAAAAAAAATCAAAACTGAATAAAGTGTTAATGTTGATTACCATTTAAATGTTTGTTCTGTGAGATTTATATTGCTTCTGAGGAAAAAACTCATATATGTACATGATAAATCCAGAGAAATCAATTTCAGTTATTTTATTCTGAATACTTGGTTATAAACCCAAACTGTGTAAGAACACCTCTCACAAATATTGTTTTTATAAGCTGCTTTTTTATCATCTAAGTCATATTAATCTTACCAAAAAAACCCAACAAAAAACAACAAAACCCC
Organism: Corvus kubaryi; assembly: GCF_017639235.1. Taxonomy (NCBI): domain Eukaryota; kingdom Metazoa; phylum Chordata; class Aves; order Passeriformes; family Corvidae; genus Corvus; species Corvus kubaryi. Next base: position 19,140,762 of record NW_024581135.1, read on the forward strand.
CTCCATACATATTAAAATCCACTGAGCATTTTAATGCATTAAAATCTCAGATCTCCCAGGTCTTCACTAAATTAAATCTGGCTCTGCCTTAATAGCAATTACAGTTCTTATCTATGTAACTACTGCCAGAAGGTTGGTTGGATCCTCCTGTCCTAACAATTAGGAATCCCCTTCTAAGTGCTTTTGTATATGGACAGCCTGTATTAATCCGAATTAATGTAAAAATTCCCTCTTTATATATTTATAGAGCACAATCAGAATGTTTTTTTCACACTCCAGAAAATATAAGCATCTAGGCATTAACTGGAAGAGCCTCTTCCTTGCATCAAACCTATCAATCACAAAGCCATGCAGCAAGTCAAAGAGGGAATCTGATCCAGCAGAAAACTGACCCAGCAGAAGAACTAGTTCGCTGTCAGATCAATGCGATCCTTTCAGCAGCTGCCTGTTAGAGCAGATTAAATGTATCATGAAACTGCAGACAAAGAGTTTACAGAGAAGTGGCCAGCCACCTAAAAAATAAAGCAGACTTGGAATAACATCTCATAAGAAGCACCCCTTAAAACTAGTATTTTCTCCTCAGCCAGCACTTGAATCTCCCAGCCATCATGGAGGATACAACAGACAGAAAAATTTTAAAAAGCTTTTTCATTGGAAATCTGTATCATGTGGCCTTGGTTTTCAACACAGCATGTGGCTAGATAGACACAAATGAGCAACAAGAAAACTTTGTGTTCTCACGCAGAAGAAGAATAGAACTTCTCCAACTGCTAAATCCAAAGGATAGAGATGGCCCACAAGACTAACAATTACTTTCATTTTATAATCCCCACCAAAACTTTTAAACACCCCTAAAACAGCCATTCTGGATCTGTGCTTTAGTTACCAAAGAATCTAAAGTCTATTCTGTTGGGAAGCATTTTGATAAACCAGCATGGTGTATCTTTCCTCCTGCAAAGCCCACAACGGTGCTTCAATGTCTTTTTATTTTTCTCATTTAACTGGGAAAGGGCTGTTTGAACTGAACTGACGCTACCAAACTCCTCAGGGAGAAGTATGTAGTGCTTTCCAGAGGTGATCAGCTCTGTTTCAGCAAGTGGTAACTACTGTTCACAATGCAATTAACCCTGGCACAGCCCATGAAAAGGGTTGCTGCTGAACCAAGCTCAGACCGCGTCATTCTCTCCTCCCTCAGACATAAAAAAGATTCTTCAAGAGTCCCTTACCACATTCAATAAAACCAACATTCATCCTACAGCTCCAAAATTATGTCAGCATGTGGTCAAACACATAGAATTTACAGGAGCCTTGGTTGGGTAGGGGTTTTTTTTTTTTTTTAGAAAGTGGGATGGGGTGTGTTTGGTTGGGTTTTTTTACTATTTTTAATAGTATCCAGACCAAATTTAATCTCGTGGTGAGTCTCCTGTAAATTAAGAAAACAAATACAAAGTGTAATGAAAAAAGACATATTTGACTAAGCACAAGATTTTTTAGTCAAGTGGTACAAAATACATCTCAGTGACTTTGAAAGAAAGTCATGGAAGAAACCTAAGTTTAGTGAAATTATGGCAGGCAAGTTCAGTGTGTCCAAGAATCTGACTCAATATACCCCGACCTCAATTTACTCCCTAGGCATTCAGTTAAATAATATTAATATTTAAGAGCACCCATAGGTAACTAGCAATAAGGTTTCTCTACAATGATTGGTATCTGCTAGTCCGATTTAGCATCCACTTGTTCAACGGATGTATGTAAATATATATTAGCAGTTAGGATTACAGTTTACATACCAAAAGATGCAAGCTTTTAAGTGGAAAGAATAAAGTAGAAAGGAGTTTCTAAAGGAAATTCTCACACAGGCATTCTACAGGTACTGTAACAGAAAACAACTACTATTTAAGTAACTCATATGACTCATATTACACCCTAGACAAAGAATAATCCAACACCTTTGAGGCCTTTTTCACCGCAGAAGAGGGATCTACTCCTCAGCAAAGATACACGTTTATGCTAGTAGAGTCACTTCCACTTGGCTAACTTTGATCCATTATCCAGACTGAGAAAGACAAAGTCCTCTGTCCAGTAAACCCATACTTTTGGGGGGCCTCCATAGGCAACACCTGCTCAATACTCATCCAAGTCAGCCACATCCAGGGACCTGAACACCTGAACCCTCATCCCTCCTTAGTCCCTATTCACAGCCTAGGAAGTACAAACAGAAACACAAAGGTACCACCTGGGTCAATAAAAAGCCATCCCATTTTAAGGAAGAAATACTTTTCTCAACTGTTTTGTTTCTGCCTGTGGAAAATAAAAAGCTTAATGACAAAGCTGAGTACACACAACTTCCAGATCGATAACATGCAGTTCTCGTCAGCCTGACAACAATTAGCAATATACTGAAGATAATCAACAGCATCAGCAGGCAAATCACCTGGACTTTTCTCACTTAAGTGGCCTCATTTGTAAGAGACAGCAATCAGTCTTAGAGCTGGTCTTTGCCATCTGCAGTATTCGCTAGAAGTTTAAAATGTTACATACAAATAAAAGCAAATTTTCCCAAAGTAGATCATTAGCAACAAGCAGCATCTAGGCCAAGAGATGAAAAACTTTCCATCGCACATACTTTCAACAACAGTTAGCATTTCACAAGTAAAATTCAAAATAACCTAATCCAAATAAAGGGAATGGAGACTGAACACATCTGATCTGCATTAGTTGGACACGTGAACAAAGTGCTGAAGCACACAACCAAGAAAGTCCCCATCCTCCAGGGATATGGGAGGGGGCCAGCAGACGGGTTAAACTTCACATGGCAAACCGGGTCAAAAGCAGGTTGGCTGGGGTGAAAACGAAGCTGTAATCCCCCGCTGGCCTCACGTGCCACCAACGGGCATGGGGCCGAGGGGCACAAGCAGATGTGAACAAGATGAAACAGTGAGGGAGAAGAGGAAATAGTTTAAACATATATACGCATAGATGTATATATACTGATTAAGAGAGAGGCGTCACGTGAGCAGCAGATCTACGGGTGAGATTTACCTCCCCCATGAAAGCACCGGAAAAAATGCAGAGTAATCTAAGCGGATGCACGCACATGTGCGCATCCACGGACACACAGCGTAGACACATAAAGCACCCAGAGCGCATCTGCGGAGTTGCCGGGGTCCCAGTGCAAACCAGCAGGGCAAGGCTCGAGTGACGATGCAGGTCAGTAGCACCTCCACCGAGCCGCACCGGGCGGGGCGCGGCGGGTTCTAGAAGGAGCCGCCGCCCCCCGGGGCTGCCCGCTGCCGGGCGGATAAAGTTCGCAGCAGCCACCGCTGCAGTGCCGGGCGCGTCCGCCGCAGTGAGCGAGCCCTGCCTGCGGGAGAGCAAACGCCGGTAGGCCCGGAGCCGGCCGCGGCATCCCTGCCCTCCTTCCCCGCCTCCGCCCCGCCGCGCCCCCGCTCCACTGACCGATCACCTCCTGCAGCTCGTAGGCGTCCCTGCAGATGGGCCAGCCGGCGGCCGGGGTGGCGGGTGCGGGGGCCGGCTGGGGCTGCTGGACGTGGACCGGCGACTCGCCCTGCTCCGCCATGATGCTGCCGGAGCGCCCAGGCACCCGACGACCTTCTCCAAACTTCCCCTCTAGCAACACCTTTCAGCCGCGCTCTGCCTCCCGCCCGCCCTACCCGCGCAGCCGGCCGCCCGCCCGGCGGAGGGAGGAGGCAGGGCGCCGAGGGGGAGGAGGCAGAGGCGGGCGTCGCCGCTGGCCCCGGCCGTTCGCCCCGCGCCGTTGCGGAGAGACGGAGCCCGAGCGCGGTGCCTGGGCCCGGCGGCCCCGGACGGTGTCGGTGCGGCGCCGGCAGAGCGAGGCGGTGCCCCCTGATGCGCCCCCGCCCGAGGGAGCAGCGCGGGCGCTCTGGCGGAGGCGCCCCGCGGGAGCGGCCCCGCGCACCCCGGTGGTCGCCGCCTTCCCCAGCACCTCGTAGCCTACCTGCCAGCCTGCTGGCGGCAGCTCTGCCCATCGTCCTTCCCCGCTCATCCCGCGGCTCGCTGGCATGCTCTGTGCTTCTGGAAGCGCTGCGAGGTCCTGCACGGGGTGGCGGGCCGAGTGTGTGCAGGCCACGGCCCTGCCCGCGGACTGCCGGACCCCGCCGGGGCCGAGCGCGGGGTCGGGGAGGACTGGAGGGAAGGCACGTCGCGTGGCGGATGCTGAAGCACCTGTTAGGCCGATAGCTTAAGCACACAGGCTGCTCTGCAGCACAGCTCACATACAAGTGTCACTGCCAAGAGCGCCGCTGCTGCGAGATGACATGTATTCGAATTTGAGGACGTGAAGAAAGCATTTGCTTTCAGCGGTGGTGGTGCTGCAGTCCTGCAAAATGGTTAAATCACCTTATGACGAGTGGCCCTCTCCAGGATGAGTAGGACAGCTGCACCATGTCACCTCAGTGCCAGCAAGAAGGACTGAGGAGAGTTGAAAATGCTCCCCTTGGCAAACCAGAACCAAATGATTTAAACAAATAAGAATAATAAATAAACTTCTCTAGTGCTTCCCATTTTACAGTTGAAAAAAAACCAACCTGGGGTTAAATGAAATTGCTGTTAATAGTATGGATTTTTTTTTTCTACTCTCTTAGTAGTGTCAAGTGTTCAATGATATCATTAGGGTTTTACTTACTATGAAGTAATTTGGAAAATAGTTTTTTGTGTAGTCTACAGTCTCACTCCTACTTTGAATGCTTTGCATTTTAAGATTTACAGAGCTCTGAGAACAGTGGTAACACAAGATTTCCATATAGTTCAAAATCTTACTTCCTCCTACAGAATGAATTTAAGGTAATTAGAACGAATACAGTATGCAAGCAGGAGAGCCATAGCACTGTCTAGAAGAACTGAACCACACAAATTGTTAGGAAGGATGATGCAGCGATATTTAAAGTCAATAAAAGATACATGTAACAACACCTGCTAGCTACTTTATTTAGTTCTAGTTCAGTTTTGGATAATCCCCTTTTACTAACTAAATTTTTTTGTGTGGTTAATTCAGTGAGGACTCAGTTAATTGAAGGTTATTCCAAAGAGGAAAGCAAGTTACTTCTATTTTGTTGTGTTGCTGAGAAAGCTGAAGGAAGTCCTAACCACTGCTTAATGATTCATCAGAAGGTATATCAGCAACTTGCAAATATTTGTGCACTGCACTTCCATTTTCTCACAAGCAACAGTTCAGCTTAGTATAGAGACTTCTAGCAGTAGAATAAAAATAGTGCATTTTTGTGCTAAACTAATGATTCCTCTCAATCTCATTTTTAAAAGCTAGGTGACTGAAGTATTTTCCTATATACAAATTAGAAATTATTTGCCACAAAACTAAAGGTCAGTGAGACTTGGAAGAGGAAGTATTAAGTTGTCATTCAGCATTAAGTTTAATGCCAAGACCTTTCTGCCAGGAATAGCATTTAAAAAAAAATAGTAAAAGAGCAACAGTACAGGCCAAATCAATCAGTAGGGAAAATGGGTTACTCACTATTGATGGAAAACAGCCAGCTTTTCCATCTGTACTCAGTTGTTGGGGGGGAGGAGGTTGGAGGTGGCTAGTTTCTGAGCCATGAATTTCTGTGATGCTACTGCCATATTACTTTTTAAACTGTTGGTTAACGTCTGATACCATCATATTTATTTTTGTCCTGATTACTGTCCCAGTGTGCCCAACTAATCCCTACAATTGGGTCTTTCTAGAGTGCACCTGCATTCTGTAATTCGTTGAAATGAGCAGGTTTTACAGGAGGACCCTTTCCGGAGAGCAATTTCATAAGCAGTCGGAGCCGTGGGAAGCGTTCGTGCGTTCAGGGCACAGCTGGCGAGAAGGTCTCGCCGCTGCGAGGGCAGCGCGGGGCCGGGGCCGGCCCGGGAGCCGCGGGGCCGCTCGCCCCCTGCTGCAGGCGGCGGGGAAGGGCCCTCCAGCCCCGGCAGAAGGCAGCACCCTTCTCCGCAAGGCTTGCCGGACACTGGGAAGAGTAGCAACCTGCCGGGTTTGGAGGTTCCAGAGAAATAGACAGGACTGATGTAAAAATCACTGTTCTCCGAATTGATGACAGTTCAGAATGGTCCCGTCTGAATGTGACTTGGTCTTTCTGAGTGCCTGAGGATGTAGGATTCCATGAGATTGGGTCACTGAGTCCAGTCCCACCCAAATGACTGATTCCAAAGTGATTGAAGGCTTTACATGGCCAGGTTACAGTCAAAACCGGCAATATTTAAAACCATGTAGGCCACCATGGGAGAAGAGTTAAGCCACACTCAGACTTTCTGAAAGTTTCCTGCAGTACCCTCTCCAGATGGGACAAAAAAGTGTTTAGAGCAAAATAACTCAGACTCCATTTCTAGGTTTGCAGAATTTAGGCAAGATAACATAGGTGCTTACAGCAACATTGCAGACCAACAAATTAACTTTGAATGTAAGCATACCTTAAGATACATCTAAGATAAGCATAAAATACATATAAAATCAGATACAAGCATGAGGACTGCAGTTTATAAGTAATGGTATGTATGCTAGTAACATAAAGGGACAGCATCCACCCAAACCACTTTATTTCTGAATAGAAAGGCAGCAGATGCAGCCAAAACAGCAATATAACCTCCCACAGCCTAACCCGGAGCAAGAAGGATCTCTTCTCTCTACTGTCACTTAGTCTACCTCAGAGAAATGAGTGAAGTAAAACCAGCCTCTCTTCCAAAAATGGCCTAAAAATGCAGTTATGAGTATCACGTACAGCAGCACAGCTCTCTGCAATTATGTAGGTAAGGTTTGAAAGCCTCTAATTTATTAGCAGTGAAGGATGTCTGTGCTTTAAACAATGTCATGAGATATGACACACAACAGCAGCTGGTGCTGATGGGAGAAGACTAAACACTTTCAACCTCCCTTTCTCCTCTAGTGAATACACAGTTAAATAGGTAACATGCCATTATTAAATCTTTTTCTTAGGTATTTTTTGTTAACCTGGCTTTCAGGCAACAGATAGAGGAAATGCTCACGTCTTTGTCTCAACCCCTTTGAAAGTGAGGAGTCTTGACAGGCATATTGAAGCCATAACTTAAAAAGAATAACGGAGCCTGGGTGAGTTTCTCCGCACAGCTGGAGAGCAGATGCAGCCTCAGTGTCAACAGAGCTTTTCCTCAATGTCACAGGTGGCTTTGCATGGTAGGAACCCCTGTTATGGCAGCTAAGCCTTCACATCCACCCATCCAGCTTTTCAAACAAGGCCATGGGAACACATTGTGCCGTTAACTTGCTGTTGCTGCCAAACCACCCAAAACTTTAAAATCACCAGCTAAATACTACTAGCTCATTCCAGCACCATGAGCCCCAGTGGCTAATTACCTAAATCATGATGGCACACCAATCATTATACATTTCAAACATTCAAAATTCAGAATTTTGCATCCATTTGGAATATTTACATGCTAGCAATTCAGGTTTTGGCAAAAATAGCCTTTTTGCAACAAATGCCTTTTGGAACCCTCAGGAATCACAATTTCCACTATGATTATTTGAACGAATTTAAGATAGAGTCACCATGAAAATGACAGTGAACTAAATATTATTCTTGCTTTTGAACTACAGTTTAATACAATTAAGTTGATGTGGAGGTGTCTGGCTTGCTGAAACTTTTAGCAGGAATAAACTCTCCATAACTGTAAATGATTAAAACTCAAATACATGGAAGAGTTGATCTAGGAATTTCTGTGGCTTTCATCACTGTAGGATATTAACATCTCATGCATATTAATAAATTAATCCTCACATACAAAAAGACTGAGGACTATAATTACCTCAATTTCACAAGTGGAAACAGAAAAAGCTTAAGGGATTTGCTAAAGGTCATAAAAGAGCTCTGTAGCAAAACTGGGAGTGTAATACATATTTTCTAAGGATGAGATTTCACACAGCCTCACAAGATCAGAGATGTAATCTGGTTGACAGCTAGTTCCTGGTTTAGTTCATCTGAAAGGATTGGCTAGTCACCGGGCAGCCAAACAAGCGATAGACAGAATAAACAAGGGAGACCTGAGAAAAATGCAGCCAATAGTGGGGAATAGGATATGCCACCATTTAAGCAGGAACACAGTTTCAGCTTTGTTAGATGGTCATGGAATGACCAAAACAATACCTTAATTATAAAAGGCTATTCATTATTTGAGTAAATTACCCTAGCCTTTGTTCATTTTCTTTTTATAGGATCAGGGAAGAAAGAAACAGTTCGTATTTTACTGGAAAGCTACAATCTTCAATCCAGCAATGTTTATAAAGTGCTCGAGTTCTTGGGATTTAAACATTTCTAAAGGTTTTCCTTTTAGTTTTGGGGATGTAAGTTGAAATAATTTTGTAATCTAAGTGCCATTAGTGTGCCTGTATATGAAACTCGACCATTAAACAAAAAATCATGATTACATTTAGATTTTCCTTTTTTTGTTGTTGTTGTTTTGTTGTTCTGGGAAAATTGGGGTCTGATGAGCAGTGCTTCCTGGGAAATCAAAATGGTACTTAAAACCAAAATAAACCTTGTTCATATTTTATAATTACTCTCTAACATTATGATTTACAAATGAGAAATTAAATTGTCCAATGCTGCTGGCTAAATTTCCCCTGAAGTAAGTCAACAAGATTCCCAGTCCAACTTAAACAATATGAGAAGCTCAGGCTCCTGTCTCTCGGGGCAGCTTGCTTGGCTTTTACAGGACTGGCAGAGCTCCTCAGTCTAGGCCATCCTTGAGGAATAAAGCTGTTTAATGAAGAGCTTCTGCTTGAGCAAGTCATGTCAGGGAACAGCAAGGGCTGGGCTGCCCTGGAGGGCAGGGGAGACGGGAGTTGCAAGTACCAGTGAGGCAGCAGGGCCAGTGGCCACACCAAGTAGGAGACATCCTGTCAGGAGCCCAGACAGGCCCAGGGATGGCAGCCAGAGTCAGCTAACAGTCCAGTGACTGCCAGGGGAGTCTAGGCACAGGGCAGGTCCAAGCTGCAGCTAGAGAACTCAGTCAGCAAGGCAAGGTCAGGAGCATCAGGGTGCAAGACTGGGCACTACTACAGTGTAGTAGGCTCAGGCAAGGACCAAGCATAGCCACAGCATTGCTCAGGCAAGAACCACAGGCAAAGGTCTGCGCTTGAACACAGCAGAGGACCCAGGAAGGGCTTCTCATAGCTCTGTCTTGCAACTTGGCTGTTTTCATAGCACCTTGATCTGAGGTTACAGAGCAGCACTGTATCTGAGCTGGCTTGAGTACAGACAGTAAAACTTTAGGTGTAGGAAAAGAGGTTGCAAATCCAGTTGGTGTGCTCAGAGCCCTGGCAACCTGGGCTTAGCATCAAGAAATCTTGAGTGTTTCTCTTGTTAGGAGTGTTTGCCATACCTACCATTACTCCCCAGAGTCATGTGGCAGATCAAAAGTACTGTCAGTGTAGCTTCAGATTTTAATTACAAAAATTGCCTATTGCTCTAACTCCCTCTACTCTAATAAAGTGCTGAAACACTGCATGTAACTACCCAAAGGGGAAAGTACAGAAGTTACCATACTTTCCTGTGTATCAGCTAAATCCTATAAAGCTTCCTGGGTTAAGACAAGCTATGGAATAATGTCTGAAACAAAAACCCAGCAACATGGAATAAATCCAGCAAATGAGTAGTCTCCACTCTAGGAAGATTAAAATACCAGTTAAGGCATTAAAAATAGAGCTCAAACTAAAGAAAAATCTCTCTTCCTCAGAACAGTGAGGTGCTTTAAAATTCCTAAACACTTCCTTTCTCTCTTCTCTGTATTTCCTAGAATGTTCACAGTATTAAAAAAATTGTTTATTGACTCAAAAATTTTGATGTCAGTGTTCTTTTAAGGACCTTTAACACTTGCTTTGGATCTTGCATCATTTGTGTAATTCAGAAAAGGAGGGTTTAAATGTAGTATTATAAATTACATTCTTTTCTAACGCATCCCTTATTGTTTTTATGATTTCTTTAAAAATCTAATTTATCCAAGAATAACAGAAACCTAAACGAATCAACATTGTTTTTTATAGACAAGAAACAGAAATTAGGTAGTTTAGGCATAACCTTTTTTAAGTTTTACTGGCGTATAATTAAAATATACAAAACACACTCAGCAGACATCATTATTCACAGATGATCTGCCCATAAAAGCCCTACATTTAGTATATACCAACAGGTATAACATGCCAAGACAGAACTCCTAATTTGGTTTCCAGCTTTGCCAGTAGTAAAATCAACAGTGCACAAACATCATGTACTCTTGTTTAAGCAGGCTTTTCTGTTACATCCTGTAATGCATCCCCTGCAAATACAGCAATCAAAGTCCACGCTCTGACCTGACACTCTGGCCAGTACAACTGCACCTACAAAACTAGTTATAGCTGCAGAAACCACACTTTGATTAGTTCTGGTTTTTATGCTTATGTAAGGGTGCTTATTGTACTGATGTAAAAGCCTAATTTTGCCAATATACTGAAAAACATACTAGGAAATGGTGCCAGTAAAATGCAAATTATCTCTGTTGGTAAACAAGTCCTAGCATAGGCACAGCTTTGTTTTGCCAGTGATTACACCACCAACACATGGCATGGTGCTGGTATGAAAGTACTCACTGATATAGGGCATTGCCACTTAGCCAGAGCATCAGCTGGAGCGGTGTAGTTCTGGGATGTGATCTTTGAGTGGCACCAGAGAGAGCTGTATGGGAAGAGGATGCTACAAGCCAGGCAGCAGGCATGGCTCACTCTGGGATGTGTAAGATTCAGGGAGAATATTGCAGCGTAACAACCAAAAGGCAAGAATGGTATTTGATGGGAGGAGTGGGGTATCTGGAAGCTCTGGTACAATCGAATATCTAGATAATGATCTTCGGAGGTCCCTTCCAACCCTAACAATTCTGTGATTCTCTGATTCTGTGATCCAACAGTACAAAAGGCAACAGGAAGATACTTAAACAGAGCTTTCATCTGAATCTGTGCTGTTAGTGGGAAAAAAACCCCACAACAAACCAAAAAAACTCTTGGGCTATCAGCTCCTTTCCTACAGTGACTAAAAATTCTTTAACACATCATGCACCTCGACACTGTTTAATCAAAATACGTTTATTACAAACTTTTATTACAAAGTCATGAGCAATATGCTACACATATGTTTGAAATGTATGCGTGCAATATCTTTTAACCAAAGGAAAGTGAAACTCAAAGGAAATATGCAACCTGTCTGAGCTGTGTGCCTTTATGAACTTACCTTGGTTTCCTACAGTTGACTGGGTTGTGGCTGGAAGGTCAGAAACAGAAACATCATTCCCAGTCTTTCAATAGTCCAGAATTTGGCTAGCCTGCTGACATGCTGAGACAACTGAAGTTATCCACTCTAGGAAGAAATCTGCAGAGGGTGGAAAACATGGCACTGAGAACCAGCACAGTTTTGAGGGAGGAAAGGTGGCAGAGCTCTAAATCCAGGTGGAAGAGCTCTAAATCCAGGTGGCAGAGCTCTAAATCCATGAAGACTGGCAGGTAGTCCTAACAGTAGCACTAAATGTCATAAAAGCCCTGAAAGTCTTAGCTTCCATGAGTGAAGAAAAGTAAAAGGCAGGCAGGTAAATAATGATTAAAAAAAAAACCAAAACACACAGAAAATTGACTCAAACAAAACGTGGTTGTCAAAAATATATCTGAAGGGCACACCTTACAAAGATAAAGCCATTAGCACAAGTTGGGACAGGAGGTGCCCAGCTCCACTTAATTATTCCAGAGCAAGATCTTACTCATATGTTTATTTTTTTTAAGATAGCAGAGTGCTCATCTTTAAGATAAAAATGTATTAAAAATTATAGACTATATATGGATTTAAAAAGCAAACGAGATATGCCACACCACAAGTTCAGTGGAGACAAAAGAGTATTTCCTGAAGGAAATAAAAAAAAAAGGGGCATGGGTAAAATCTTTCATAGACCTGTAGATGCTGATGGCAAAAATATACAATTTAATATTCTCAATTTGCTGGAACAGATATGCTAAAAGAGTATCTCAACTAAGCAGCTGATTGACAAAGTCAGCCTTTTTTAGCTACATAAATACTCTAAGTTGCAGTTCGTGTGGCACAAGTTTGGGGAGATCACAGTAAAGCTGGTCATCTTTATCCCTTAATTTAGTAGATTGCTGAAAGTCCCTTGAAAGTAATACCATCCCTATTGAAAAGCATTGCGGGGAAAGTGTCAGATTCAGTTTCATTGATGCCATATCCTGTTATTTGATGGCACAAGGGATAATTTGACAGTTCTAACAATGAATCATTGGAGGTAACCTGGAAACATTTTTGATAGAAAACTACCAACTAGAATACTTATAATGGAAGAAGCTGAAGGCATAAGAAGAGAGGGAACAATTATCAGAGATGACAGGTTAGGTCATCTCCAACCAGAGAGACAGTCAAAGGAAAGAGGAACACATGGCACCTTACCCAGCTCCCAAAAAGGTGTGAGACCAAACGCATACAAAACCAGATGTAAGAATAATGGCTTGCTGCAGAACTGAGGCAAGACCACTAAATCTCCCGATATAAAACAAGCAGAACAAATGAATTTTCTGTATCAATAGTGGCAGTGGAATTTCAGCTGAAAATCACTGTCATTTTAAAGTTGTTAGCCATCTAAATAGACTTCATTTATCACATAAGCTTTTAAAAATATTCATGTATTTTTAAATCTGCCCAGAAAGAAATTTTAAGCATTAAAAACAGCTAAGGACTTTCCTATGGTCATTTACACCATCCCAACTGAAGGCTACAAACTCCCTTCTCTGCCATAAGCCTTTTAGCAAGCAGATGTTTGAATGTATTCCAAGAATGTATTAATACCGTGGTTAAGGAAGACTCGATGGGGTTTGTATTTGCTTTTAAATCTGATAGTTTTTCTCTAATAGGCAGAAACATGGTAGCCTTTAATAATGGCAAAAGAAATTAATATTTCCTTCGCTGTCTTGTCAAACAAAGAATAAAATATGAGTTTGGTTTTGTTAATGCTTCCAAGTCTCCCAGCAAGTGAAAATACATAAAGGGCTTTTTGTTGTCTCCCACTTAAAGGGACAAGTTTATGTTGTGTCTTTGATGTACTTCTGAAGTTATATACAAATATATTTCGCTGCTTGAAACAGTGCAATATGCAAGCTCAAAACATGCAGGAGTTACAACATTTTCAAAAATTATCTATTCTGCTGCAGTAAAATGCTACTATTTTTAATGAGATAAACAACATGAAAGTTTTCTTTTCAGACAACTTGTGTGCATATTTATTGATATTCTTGGACAAATTCTCCAATATGAATGCTGTACTGAACAATTAGAACAAGAGCATATTGAGAATATATGTTTACTTTTTAGATTCAGATCTTGTCCTCCAAATGTCTTAAATCAAATAATAAATACTTACACTTTTAATAAGTGCTTTAGATTCTGGGCTCTAAAGTAAAAAAATTAACTGCTCTAGGCTTACACAAGATTTTTCCCCAATACAAATAAAATAGTTTTGGTTATGTTTACTTGAATTAACATTTGCACTGCAGATAGTACTAGTCCTCTTCAAAGCTTCCTAGAGATTCTGGCAAAATATTTATCCAACTATGTAACTTCTGTGAAGCATTGATATATGAACTAGTCAAAAATCAGGAGGAAGGTCTTAAATCAGTTTAAGTAGTTTCTATCCCAAACCTACCAATATTTCAGATTGGAAAAAGAAAAAAAAAGGAAAGGTATATTTGCAGGGAATGTAAAGGTGACTCATGAGAGGTGCAGGACTCAGTCCTAGTGTCTAAGGCACACTGGATACAGTACAAGTGATGCACCAGCATATGAATGATGACACCCTTCAGGAAACTGTCCCTGCTGACTGCAATGACCCCGAGCTGGAAATAGTGCTGCTCATTCACCATCACCAGTAGGACTGTTTTCTTAGGGCACACGTCCAAACACATTTAAAAACCTGTGTACTCGAATGACAATGTGAGATCTTTCAACAAGCCTCAAAACTCTCTATTACTTTTAAATGAAAATCGTATATTCTGCAGAGCTGGGCACTGATTCAAGTACTAGATAAATATACTAGGCAGGCTGCCTTCAGCCATGGGAATTGCAACCTGACATACATTATGAATCAGGAAAGTAACCTGTATTGATTTGTATTAGTGCTGATCTTATATTCCTCAGCAAGTTTCAGGTGACATTTCCTCTCTCCTGATGAATTATATGTTCATATTGCTTGTAGAGACAAGTCAGACAAACACGAAGAACTATTACTTTCAAATGAGAGGTTTCAAAACAGAAAGAGCTAATGTTTTCTCAGATTTTGAAGCATTTTAACCTTGTGCCCCTGAAAGTTGCCAAGCTGGCTAGCCTGGATGCTAGAACCACTTACTTAATGGAGGAAGAGTAATACTGCAAGGCAGGCAGACAGGCTTCCTTTGGTTGCAGAATCAACACAGTCCCAGGTTCTACCACCCCATCAATCTCCAAGGTCTCTGCAGAGACTGCCACAGAGCACCATTTAGCAGTGCCCCCAGATTGCAAGGAGAGAATGAACTGATTTCTCTCACCCAGGTTACAGGGCCAGGGACACTCTGTAGTCAGAGGCAAATAGGCCTATCTTACCTGCAGACTGTCAGTTTGTAGGTTTGCGGGTTGATCAATTCTCTATAAAAGATGTAATCCCTCATATATGTCCCACCATAGCTTTACATTGCTTTCCTTACTCTTCCATAAACTTTGATTACTTTTATTTAGGCTTATTCCTGGGACTTATCACAGACCAGGGGATGAGCACACATGCATTTAGGTGCATACAAGGGAGAATATGTTTTCTGTTTGGTTTTAGCATTGGCTGTATTCCCAGACTTGAAGCTTTCTGGAAGGTGACTGTGTACATCTGTGTCAATCAGGGAGCAGCAAGGACAGGGTGATCGGGGAGCTGTGGGTGCTGGTGAGGCAGCAGGGCCAGTGGCAGGGGGCAGTCTGGAAAGACCCCAGCCAGGTGAGAAGGGCAGGTCTCACAGCTTTTCACAGCAGGCTGGTTCAGGTCACCAAGCCATGCTGTGTCAGAGTGGGCCTTGAGCACAGGCAGTGCAATCCCTGAAAGGCAACATTTCCTGGTGATGCGCTCAAGGCTTTGTTTTAACTCAGTTTTGTCCATGGGGAGTTCAGGTTTGCAAAGGATAGGGGCTGCTGGTTGGACTTGTAGTCAAAGACAAAGCAGTGCTCCTTGACTTGGGTCAATCATATCTAACAGAGCTCCAAAGCTTAGGTCCTCACAAGTGTGGTAATGTTGAAGAGAAGCTGATGCAGGTTAACATTTTGTACTAGTTATGTTGTTGTGCTTAATTTTTGGTAATCAAACCAAAAAATTCTGTGGCCATTTGTGTAACTACAGTTAAATTTTTCAGAATTCCATTCACGCATGGGGATCCAGAAAGTTCAAAGCTGTGCCTGGCTCCTCCTAGCACTTCCTAACATTGGTCAGAAAATGTGCATCAATATAATGTTTCTCCCAATGTGTATTCAGTCCACTGCTGTTTTATTTATTTAATAATATTCTTTATCCTATTCTCAGCATGTTACCTGATTTCTAAGCCATCTTTCCTTGTCCCTTCCTTGTCTTTTCCTTGTCTTTAGAAAAAAAATAAAAGGTATAGGTTAACAGCAGAATCTGAATGCTGAGAACTGCCATCTAAAATATTTCCCTTTAATCAGAAAGGACATCTACATTAGACATGCCTGAAACAAGTCTTATAAAAGTCTGTACTGAGGTAACAGAGGCAGAAAGAATTGCTGAAGGTTTACGTGTTCAAGAAAGTTTTCAGTGTATTTGTTTGCAGCAGCTTTATTCCCTGGTGAATACATGCATTCATAATGAACGTGCAACATAATTTAGTTGGTACCCAGTGCAGTTAACAAAGCTCTTTGTAAGGGAACTACAAAACCAGATGGATTGCTGATGTGAAGGTACTCAGAGAAGTTGCAAGCTACTGGAATTACCCTATCCCCTTCTGTTCCTAACATTCTCCTTAGAGGGTTAAATAATTGTTTTGCAAAGCTCTTTGGAAGTGTGTAAAACTCCACCCCGCTATCATGCCACCATACCAAAAAGATAAATCCTTGCACAGTTTACCTTACTTCAAATACAGTATTTGGCATTAAATGATTTGTTTAAACTACTTCTAATGCTTTGATTTTTCCTTCAAAAGATACCCCAGTCTAGAGCTTACCCTTGGACTTCAAACACTCCCCAGAGCCCAGAGGGATGGAGAAACACAGACACTGCGTTCTCCCAGAAGAGCCCAGTTCTCCAGTGGGGAAGGGGCAAGCTTAGGCACAGGCAAGCGAGACAAATATAAAACAGATGCACAAGAAAAAATGCTCTTCCATTTCCACCATCCTATGGTATGCTTGCTGAGATATGCCAATGGTTGTGGGAGTTGCTTCTTGGGGCATGGGCGGGCTGCAGTTTGCTCCCACTGAGTGCCCTTGCCCAGAGGAGCTCGTTCAGTCCCCTTGAGACAGAGGCATCAGCACTGCAGCAGGGACTGCTGAGAGCTGTGAGGGTTTCCAATCTGGCACTGTTGAACAGAGCAGGGATGTGTTTTTCTCTGATTGTACCAAATTAAATTGGGATTATGGAGCTGAAATTTATATCTATTTCATTATTGATTTAATAAAATATTCTATCAGAAAGCAGAAATTGTGGACCATGTAACACTCAAATTGATAAATTACTTAAATAGGAGCTGAGAATGAAGTAGCAAATTTTAATTAATTACCAACTCTGAAAATTATGTCCCCAGTTTTTCTTCATGGTATATGTTCTCAGTCTGTTAATGGCTTTTACTGTAAGAAGTGCCTCAACATAGTTCTCATATGCCACAAATCTTAGAATCAACCAGGCAATCTCTCTGCAGTGTCATTATGGCAACTTAAGTGATTGTCATAAAATTTTAAAATAAAAAATTCTTCCCTTTTTGTTCCAATCATCATTATTATGATTCAAGTGTGGGAGAGAGTGAGGGAAAGAAGAGAAAATGGAAATCACTTCATTTTCCAAAATCATAGTTAACGGTTGGACTCCATGATCTTAAAGGTTTTTTCCACACTTAACAGTTCTATGATTCTAAGGCATGTATTTATTTTAATCAGTATTACTGTAATTTGGGCCAAGGCTATTTAAAACCTGTCTCTGGCCTTTTGTCTGCATTTTGGTTTCAGAATACAATTTTTTGGGGTGGGATGTCTCAGAATTTTTTTTAAGAGACCTCTGGGTTCTAGCTCATGTTTCAAAGCAATTCTTTTGTTCCTAACCAGCACTGGCTCCATTTGGGAAGGCAAACAGAAAGTAACCCAGGGGGTGGATACTACTCTGCATAACACAGGTGTGGATACAATATTGCTGCTAGCAAGAATTTTCCTGCTTCTCTCTATGCCCGTGGGATAGTTTTCTCTCTCATGAAGAGATTAGCAGAAGTTCTGTAAACCATGAACACCTGCGACCTTGTAGAACTTTGTTTATAGTACAGTAGGAAAATATTTTGACAACGGATGTTTTAGGATTTCTAGCCAATCCACCCAGTGGGTGGCTGATCCTTGTCCAATTAGACTATGAAGAAAAAAGTCTATAAAAGAGTTTGTAAAATAATTAAATAAATCAATCTTGCTGCACAATTCCTGCCTGTTGGATCTTCTCTCCTCCTCCCTATGGCTGTGGGATACAGTAATATTTGGTACAGTAATACGCAGGTATTTTAAAAAGGCAGAGGGGATCACATGAAATCAAAGCATGTTACCAGAGTGAGGTTCTTATACAAGATGCACATGTGCCTTCTTCAGACATAATATAATTCACCTTCTCAACATTCAGGCAACAGAATAATGCTCTCTAACTCAGTTAATCATTCTAGTTGCACTTTTCTAACCTCTCTATGTCTTATGCAGTGACAGTCAATCTTGCACATATTGAATTTTCCATTAAAATACAGAGACCTCATTCCTGCTGCCTAAACACTACCTTCAATTTCTACTTAGGTATTTGTCTCTCCCAAACCTTCTACTGCTTCCAAGCCTCAGTCTAGTCATCTTTAGTTCAGATGGCACCCAAAAGCCTTTAGATGCTCTTCTCACCTGAAATCTATCATATTACAATAGTCTTTTCCAGCTTTTATTGTCACAAACTAATTGAAGCTCCCAGATTAGTTTTAAGACCAATATGCATTGTACTGCTGCCATGAAAATCAAACCATTGGGTGCAAATCAATTGATTCCTTAGAGGAAGGCTGGAGGTGGCAGTCAGATGGCTGTCACCTGCCTGACCTCCACAGCAATGAAGAGGGATCTCCTGGGAACTCAAGCAGGTAGTTCCCTCCCTCCTTCTCCACTCCTCTGGGCAAGATGTGTAAGGCTTGACCTCTGACATTTTTCCTGACCCTTTTTCTGTGGTACTGGAGTGATAATTGTTCATATGACCTTGATGTATTAAATGAAATTTCTAAGTATGTAATATTTATATTTTGGATAAATATATTTGGATAAAAGTATCCAGTAAAGCAATTTTACATATGAACTTTACATTTTGATAGTGAAATTGCAGAGAGAATGTAAGGGAGGCACCATGCCTAAGCACACAAAGAAGCAGGTAATAGGGTACCCACCTGTCTTCCTGACATTTTCCATAGGATTGGATTTTAAAAGGGATGCTGTAGTCTGTGGGGATCAGAGCACAGTACTTTTCATAACTACTGCAATTCTGACAAGCACCTAATGAAGAGAAGAATTTATCCAATCTCTTGACTGTGGAAGTACTTCCAGATTGTATTTCAGAATCTCTTAGTGACTCAATGTTTTTTTTAAATTGGTCTTTGATCCTAGTATTTTTCTGCAAAACCCATTAACATTCCTTCTAACCCTATTTCAGCAGTTCAAAGTCATACAGCTTCATGGAATACTTGTTTTCCTCAGTGAGTTCTTCAGGATTTACCTAAAAACAAAGTGCCAAAATTTACAGAATTGTTGTGAAACTGGAGCTGAAGAATGATTATCAGCTCTGTGTTCAGATGATGACTTTATGCAATTTAAAGCAATGGTCTCAAAGGAGCAGCAGTGAAAAATTGTTTGAGACAAATCTACAGTCAGTAAGAGGTCTTATTTGGACATTGGCAAAGGATCAGTTCTTCCAGCGCAGTAGATAGGTTACTTCATCACAAGAGCTCCTACATGTAAAAATTACAGATTTTTTTCATACATGGTCTTTGAAATCACAGAGGGAAAATTCAATAAATACTTTTTCTTCCATTAGATAATAGCAGGTAGTTCCCCAACTCATGCAGCCATCACATACTGCAAATCCCTTATTTCCTGTCAGATAACATCATTACTCATGTGATTCTTGGGCAAGCTTTTGGCTCTATACTCCTATTTTTTTAACCATTTTGGTCCTGTTTGATCCATGGTACCATGCCAAGGAGAGGTTAGTATGCTTTTCCACTGGGTTTCAAATGTCCTCCTTTTCTATGCTTTGATCAACCTTCATGCCTCTGGTAATTAATTCACAGATTTAGTGATTTCTTGCTTTTCCTTTTCCTAGAAACCTCATTCAAATTAAAAGGTGGAAATTTTTCTCTCCCCTCGTAGTGAAAAGTGATCAATCAGGGTAAAAAATTAACTGGTGCTACTGGATTTTTAATTGTCTCTGCCTTGATTAACTGTCATTCCTACCTCTTGTTTTGATTTCCTGCTCTTGATACTTACTATGGTGGCTATATAGAGACACTGACCCCCTGCAGTTCCACTAATAAATAAAATATTTTACCTGTTTCAGGGAAGAATGAAAATATTGACAAGAAAAAACAATTTAGGGAGCTGAGTTTTTTTGAGAAATCTGTTACTCCCTTTCTACAATTGAAGCTCTCCCTTACATAAACAAATAATTGCAGATGCCTGGAAAAATAAAATTGTTATGACAATTTTATCTGATACATCCATCACTGAGACTGCAGTCTGTTCCTAAAGAAGAATGGACTTGCTCACCAAAAAGACTTTTTTCTCTCTCCCTCTGCTACAATTATCCACTTTATATGCCTCAATACAAACCGAAAAGGTCATCCAAGTTCAGAAAATGTTGGCTAATCAAAATGTAGAGACAAAGAGACTGCAGAAAATGCTGTCCTCCAGGTATGAGACAACAGCTTGAACCAATGCCTGGTCTATATAGACAAGCAAAAATCAAAACACAGGGGAGTGTATATCTGATTGGAGATTTCTTGATGATTTTTAAAATACTTTTTAAGGAATTGAAGGCTTCATCTCATGCCCAAAGATTAGCTGAAAATAGAGTTCACAGTGTGTCAATTCAGCTAAAAGCAGCATTTTCAAATTCTTCTTCATTATTACTTAAAGAAATATGTGTAAGTATTCCTCCTTTAGACCATGTGATGCAAAACTCTACCTGATGCAGCATGTAAGATGTAGGACTATTATTTACTTGTGTAGTTTTTGTTACTAATTTAGTGAAGTAGTTCTCCAGGAAACTTTCCAGTGAGATGTAAAAGATGATTTAGCCACCTCTGTTGCTAGTTCTCCTTAGCAGCACAGTGTGATCATCTGCCCTCTCACCTCCTTCCCACCTTGTTTTCAAAACGCTGCTCCAAGCAAGAGAAGTAAAATCTGCTGATTACTTGCCCTGTATTTTTCAGGCATTTTTTCATATATTGGTATATAAATATTTTAGTTGTGACTTTCCAAACTGAACAATGGCACCAAAAATGGTGCAAAAGCGGTAACAGCAGCACATCAGCAGCTAAAGAAAAAAAATTAGCCTCTTATCTGTCCCTGTCCTGTTGATTCTATTGTGTAAAACGGACGTTATGAAGGAGTTTGTATCAATAGGATTAGAACAATATTGGTGAAAAAGTAAAATCTTGTGTCTCGGCAAGAATATATTTATGTATAAGAAAATGTGTCTATTACAGAAAGTAATCAATGGTTTGTTGTGTCCTAAATGAAACAGAAGTCCTTTTACACTACAAAAAAGTAGCTGATAGCTCACCTTCTGTTCCTAAGATGGCCAGAAAATCCTGTCTTCCAGGAAAAGTCTGTGCCAATGCAGCTTTTACTTCCAATGTATTTAAGTCTTCCAGATATAAGTCATCAAGTCCTCCCATATAAAGACATTATTTGGTGGGGGGGAGAGTGAGGTTTGGTACCTGCTGTGCTCAAAAGTTATTTGCTAGAAAAAGACTAAGACAAACACAAACAGTCCAGATGGATGGCCAAATGTAACTAGTGCCACTGAACATAGGTCAGACCTGGTAGGCATTAATTTCAAAGGTTTGTATGCAAAAAGAATAGGAAATCTCCTCCCCACAGCATTTTACATGGGTGAAGTCAAACACAGTAGGTTGTCTGTTCCACTCGAATATGTGGAAGATGCTGTTCCTTTGCAATAATCAGCTGCTCATAACAAGGTATAAATTCCCCTTCCATGTCGGTGTGGGCATCTCAGCACCATCCAGAAAATACTCATTGTGAAAGCTAATTCAATAGGAGAGGTGCAAGAGGAACTCACCCACCTATGAGGCAGCACCACTCACATTTCTGTGGTTTATGAGTTTTTCCCAGCAGTATGCTCCATTTCATCTCTGGATTAAGATCTATCCTGGTGAAATTAGATCATAATTAAAAATATTAAACATTAAATATAGATCAAATACTGCAGTGACACAGAAGAGAGAATACTGAGAATTTCACAACTGTATGTTAAGTAACTTTCAAATCAAATACATTTTCAGGCTATATATCTATACTGAGATCAATGAGCTTATTTTATACTGGGAAAAAAAAAGAGTAATTTTCCTTAAATAAGACTTTGCCATTGTAGGACATAATAACCTTGAACAATCTAGATAGTGGAAGATTTTATTTCATTCGACCCAAATGGCATTAAGCTCAAGTTCTTACTCAGATACATATTCAGCAAAAAACATTATACTTTTAATGCATAGATAATAAGGTTCAATCTTGCATCTACTGAAGACGAAAAGATGCTTCTGTCATCAGGAAAATACAGGGTTTAGTGCACACATGAATTAATATAGGTGTCCTTGGTACATTATTTGCACATGGACTATATGACCAATAGGGCAGTCACAGAATCATAGAATGTTAAGGGTTGGAAGGGACCTTAAAGATCATCCAGTTCCAAGTCCCCTGCCATGAGCAGGGACACCTCAAACTAGAGCAGGTTGTTCAAGACCTTATCCACCCTGGCCTTGAACACTGCCAGCGATGGGGCATCCACAGCTTCCCTGGGCAGCCTGTTCCAGTGGCTCACCACCGTCACAGTAAAAAATTTCTTCCTAGTATCTAACCTAAACTTTTCCTCTTTCAATTTTTACCCATTACTCCTTGTCCTATCACTGCAGCTCCTAACAGAGAGTTGCTCCCTGGCTTTTCTGTAAACCCCCTTCAGGTACTGGAAGGTTGCTATGAGGTCTCCACACAACTTTCTCTTCTCTTCTCCAGGATGAACAGCCCCAACTTTCCCAGCCTGTCCTCATAGGGAAAGTGCTCTAATCCTCTTATCAACTTCGTGGCCCTTCTCTGGACTTGCTCCAACAGTTCCATGTCTTTATGTTGGAGACACCTGGCTCCTGGCTGCAGTACTCTGGGTGGGGTCTCACGAGAGCAGAGGGGCAGAATCCCCTCCCTTGCCCACACTCCTGTGGGTGCAGCCCAGGATCCATTTGGCTTTCTGGGCTATGAGCACACACTGATGGCTCACATTGAGTTTTTCATCAACCATCACCCCCAAGTCTCTCCACAGGCCTGCTCTCAATCCCTTCTCCACTCAACCTGTAGGAGTGCCTGGGATTGCCATAACCCAGGTGTAGGACCTTGCACTTGGCTTTACTGAACTTCATGAGGTTTCCATCAGTTCCCCTCTTAAGCCTATCAAGGTCCCTCTGAAACAGTCCAGCAAATAAAAGAACCTGTGTCACCTCCAAAAGAATGTTTATATTTAGCCATGAGAGAATAGACATCCTCCCTAGTTTTTGAAAAAGATAGATATATGTAATAAAACACATGAGATACTGAAATAGGTCTTCAGTAATGACAATTTTAAAAGGACCCTGAATATCCATTTTAACATGGTCAATAAAATATCTTTGTAAGAGTCTGTCAGTAAATAGGAGAAATTTACATATAAAAATATGGAAGGTGCATTCAATGTTAACTATTCAGTTTTGATTTCAGAGTCTATTTTTGCCTTGAGATACGGGCATTAATATAAGTGGATGCATGGCAAGGCACAAATACTTCTTAGAAGAAATACTAACTGATGGTTGCAGCAAAATATTAAAACAATAGTAGCTGAAGATACTTCCTTAAAACATCTCTTACAGTACATTTGAGTTGTTTTCATTTTATCGAGGTATCCTGAAGTGTACAGTGAGACCTAATTAATATTTGGGTGAAAAAACTAATATAATATTAAGTTATTAGTCCCCACATGTCTTCTGTACTGTGACTTATGAGGAACATTAATGCTTAATAAAGCATTACATGGAAACACGGGGATCTGGGGTAATAGACCATCTCATCAATTTTTACTCAAGTCTTATTTTTAATAAAAGTTTTCTTTCAAATTACTGACAAAAAATTTATCTGGGACCAGTATTGTATCTCTGGAGTTCTTTACTTTCCAATGTGATGATCAGACCTGGGACAGTTTTATTATCCATGAAGCACTCTTCATGCAAACAAACCACATGAAGAGGTTAAAGTGACGATACAAGTTACCTGAAGTGTATTTGTCCCGTTGTATATGAAGGAAGGAAAAATTATAATTGGTTTCCCATGTTAATAGGATCCAAAAGTCAGTGTTGCATCCTGCTAAGATACTTAGAAAATAGTGTATGTAGCTATAAAATTTGTATCAGCCTATTACTGATAAAGAATCATCACTGAAGTCTCTTTCATTTGGATGTGTTATACCACTCGTGCAGGACCCAGACAGTGTGGCAAGTGAAATTCAAAGTCAGCTTTACATTTCCCTGTTTTAATGCATTTTATTTTAAGGAGAATAAACAAGATAAGCAAGAAAGCTTCCAAGAAAATAAGTATCATCAGACAGATGGAAGTTTCATGTGGGTTGTTTCTTTTGGCAGTCCTGTTACCAGGGATAAATCATGCATGCTCAAGGGCAGTTTTCTCTGCTCTTATCAGTGTCCAAAAAGAAGCTTGTTCTGGGAGGCTGCCTGTTTTAAAGTCCATTATTTGCAACAACCTGTAGTTACCTTGCAGCTGATTCCATACATCCAACCCTTACACATTACTATAGAAATCATTGCTTCCTCACAGGAGGAGCCGTCTTCTTGTTAAAGTCAATACTGTAGGCAGCTTTTCCGTATTCAAAAACTCTGGAATGAGTGGTCAAACTTATAAAGGGCAAATACTTCACTGCCATCATATTACCCTGCTTTTCAATTCAATGATACCATTTTAACATGGCCAGCATGAATGGTGCTCCAGGTCACAGTGCTGATCACTGCAGACAAGCTGCATCTTCTTGATGAGTATTTGACATTTTACAGTCAAACAGCATCAGTTTTGCAAAACAGTGATTAGGTTCCTGAGGGACCATCAACAACTATATTACCTGCAGCTGCTGTAGGAAGACCATGAGAACAGAAAAAGGGATGGATGGGGAAGGATGCGAAACAGCTCCTTCTGAAATAATTATTTTTGACTCAAACTCACTTTATTTGATGTCAGTTCTAAGCATGAACTGGCAGAGAAAAAAGTGCTCCATACCTGGAAGGTTCAGCAGTGGCAGCAGGATCAATGCTACCTTTCTAGAGATCTCTGCTGAGTTCTCCTCCCCCAAAATTGTGCAAGAGAAACACAGGAAAATGAGACACACCTGACTCCATTCCCCAGTACTTTCATGGTCCCCAGTACTATTAATGACTAAACAAGTTCACTGAGATACTCAGAATGACAGCAGCTTTTGTTTCACCCTTGGTCTGAGCACTTAGACCTGCACCAGCGTGCACTAAATTAGGCTGCCGGAAGCTAAAATTCCCTTTTCAGCTGGTGTAGAGCAGTTGATAACTGACTTGCATAAGGACACATTCTTGGAGATGCTTTTCTTCTCTGTGCCTGATCGCTGCAGGGCAGTATTGGGAGTTTTCTCGTCTAAGCCAATCAGATCAGCTCACAAGGAAGGCAAGCACAGACTGACCAGAGCAGATGCTTCTGAAGGCGCATGGGGGCTTTATGTGAATAGATTTCACTTGGGGTAATGGTGCTTCTAACGAGTATCCCAGGGGGGCCCAGCTCTCCACGATCAAGGAATCTGGTATGACTGAGGGTTATAAATGAGTAACAAGTTACTATGTGCAGTAAGTATTACAGGTGGTCAAGCCTATCAAGCAGCTTGTCAGTCAGCAAAACACTTCTAAAGGCCATACAGGCATGTCCCGGGGTAGTTTAGGAACACTGAAGAGCTGAGCTAAGGTTCTGCCTCCACTGAAAACACAAGAGATCATGCTAGAAATGGTGTCTGAACCCTGCACAGACCAAGAATGTTTGGATGCACATAGCATCCAAATTTCAGGACTAATAACCAAGAGTCCTAATGGACTGTAGGACTCTGCCAGTAATATCATACACTAACACACTACCTATTTACTGTGGAGATTACATTTTTTTCTGTTCTGCAGACTAAAATTATCCCTGTTTGACAGCTGGAGAGGAAGCAGAACTACAGTGATATGAAGCGATTTGTCTAAGGCCATGTTGTGTTCCATTCACAGATATAAAAACATGCATGCACATTCCTTGGCTCTCAAGCTAGTTCTGAATCCCATCCTTATTCTTACATATTAATCAAGTGATCACTTTCCTATGTTTTTACAGATTTTTCCTCCTGACACAACAATAAATGGTTGCAAGCTTTTAAGTAGCTTGCTAATCTTTTGTTTTGGCACAGCAGTGGAACGCATTTGAAATAAAGGCAAAAATAAATGTTTGAAAGCTGAAATGAAGATATAGACGGAGCTTGCTCTTCTGATAGAAGTACTTATGTGGCCAGTTGTTAGACAGCTCTGCTAACCTGGTTTCACAAAAGTATTTCATAGTGTAGTCATGATGAAAAGTGCTGCTGAACAGTTCATTTTGTGTAGGGCAAAGAACTTAATTCTCAGTTTCAAAGAAATCTTTGATCAGATTGTTCACACAAATGTTATTGAAGGCTTGTCATGGCTGATACGGCCAGAAAGTATTAAACAAGAAGGGTAAGCACAGATGCTCTGGTGTTACTGAAACTATCAGAATCTTCCCATTAACATATTAATAAAGCAGCATCATTATGTTTAATTCAGGTAGCTAATAAAAAGTTATTTGCTTTTTTTTTTTAAGGTTGAAAAAAAAAGTTACCTTTAATTAATTGAATACACTTGATTTACTGGGTTCCTAAAAAAAATTTTAAATAAGGTTTTAAAAATCTTACAGCAAACAGTCTTGTTCCATAATTGGCAAAAAAGACAGTATTAAGATAGCCTTAAAAATTTATCCAACAATCCCCCCAAACTCATCATTTTCTTCCACTTTTTATATTGTGAAATTGTAACATAAAGGTAAATAAAGAAGTATAAAAAAAAAATTGCTTTCTTTTTATCTTCCCAGCTTACTTCCACAACAGTAAAGAAGCTGAAATTATCTAGGAGAAAGCATAGCTTATAAAAAGAGAGGGGTATATTTTAAAAGGGTCTCTTTGAAGTTTCTCAGATGAGACAGAATAGATTTTTCAGTGCTGAGATATGCAACGTACTGTAGATTGAAAGTGAAAAATTAAACTAATCATATGTCTAATAGGAGTCCAAACTAATTTACAACTTAAAATGAAGCATCACTGCAGGTTCCTCAATGGACAAAAGATCAAACAAGTCATTAAAGGGGAAGAAAAGAATAGCTGATACACTGTGATGGAAAAAAATCTGTCATTGTTTGTATTGACACTGCAACATCAGTTGCATGGTCTTTGTAACTACATGTCAAAAAGGATATCACAGAGCTAGTTAGAGTGGCTTCAGAAAAAAAGGTGAGTCAAAAAAGATGGGAATGGAATCAAGGGAATGGAAAAAACTCTCACATGGAGACAAGTTAAAAATACAAGATGTGTTTGCTTTAATGTGGAGATAAATAAGAACATGATAGATGAAAATAATATTATGAACTTACTTGAAGCTTTCTGTCTGCAGTACTTTTATAGGCAAGAACAAGGCAACATTCAATTAAATTAAAGAACAGGCATATAAAAGTAATGAGGCTCTACACTGGACAGCTAATATAATCTTTGTGTTCCTCCAGCATGAGGAAAATGATGAAGGCTGACAAGTGGTAGTCAGAGTTTCTCTAAATAACAAATAGCAGAGTTGTAACTATGGTCAAAGCTCTCTGAAAGGTATTTTTTTGGTATTTACAAAATCTCAATTAGATCAGGGAGAAATCTAAAGCACGTGTAGGGTGAGAATAGAAGACACAATGTTTCCCTCATATGCTGGCTGCAGAGGTCTTACATAGTCTTCTGAAACACCTTGTACTTACTGCTGGCACATAAAAGGAATCCTGGGTCTGATTCAGCTGCCAAGTTCTTGATTCGTTCTGGGACACATCAAAATATTAAGTTTTTGACCTTATCTTCTGGAAGTGTATTAATTGCCTTAACTGCACTGACAATCAATCATCATGATACAAAATACTAAAGTAGCATGTGCCTGATGATGAATTTCAGACATTAATTTAGAAGGCTGGAATGCGCCTTTAAGTCTGTTTGCGATGGCCCACACTATGTGTCAGAAGAGCTGCAGAGCCTCCTCCCAGGCCACCTGCAAAGGCTGTATCTGCCCTGAACCCTCTGGGCTGGATTCTCACCATGTGTCTCTCTCTGACACCATGTGTCTTCCTTCAGCCTCCTGCAGTCATCAGCTGGGCTCTGCTCCAGAGCCTCTGCTCTGTCCTCCTGCAGGCCTCATAGTACAGTGGGCCAAGGGATTACAGGAGGTTCTCCCAGCAAAGCAGGATTTCTTGTGCAGTAGGTATCTTGAAGCCTCAAACAGGAGAGGCCTCTGTAAAACTGTGTCAAAGGGAAGTGTCCTCTGGCTGTAGCTGCTTGAATTTTTGAGGTATCTTTGCTTTTTTTTCCACAGGGAGATTGCTTTGTATTTGGGACAAGGGCGGGGTGCTGGGACAGTCTTCTTTTAAGTGAGGAGCAGGCTAGTTGCAGGTAGAAGGAAGTAGCTTGAAACTATTTGTGTTTCGGATGTTTCCAATCAAAACACATCAGAATACAACTTGCTCAGCTTATATTAGTATTTCAAAACAAAGCAGTCATAGAAAAATGAATACACTTCATCCAGATATTACTATTCCTAACGCGGCATTTAAATGGTGAGCAATCACTCAGTAACTGCTTTTGTTCTGGTACAATGACAGTCTGTGGTTTATCTGCTGTTAGCTTTCCAAGATAAACCCTGGACCTTATGCTAGGGTTAATTTTAACCAGCTCATGACTGCAAAATTTCACAGCTTGGTTTACACTAGGATTTGAAAAGGTGTTAATAAACAGTGCATGTTAAATTGAAGCTTTCTCTAGCAGAGTGTCAGCAGAGTAAGCATAGCCACAGGGTACATAAGGATAACAGCTGCCGAGTGAATTGAAGGATTTTTCATGATGGGGTATCCCATTCTCCCTGTTCCCAGCCTGACAAGATGGATATGATCTTGCTGCCAGCAAATGCCACTGCCTGAAACTCTTGCATGCCAGAAAGCTGACTATTTGCAACACTTGGTTTCCACACGGCTTGTGCACAAGGAGGCCAGATTTCCAAACAGCAGAGTTTGCCTTACAGGTGGGGCTGCATCACTCGGGTTTCCAGGGAGTTACACAAGATCATTACCAGCCTCCTACCTCCTACGTTCCTGCTAGAACATGGTCACCAGACTCCCAAAGGTTGACGGTTTGGCTTTATTTAAATTCTGGCCTCAATTTTGTATAATGCTCTCCCAGACATCTAGCCCTTGGGTTAACTTTAACATACTGTAGATGTTGGACATTCTTCAGTATATTGTCTGCCAGTGTGAAGCCAGGAGGAATGCCCCAGGAGAAGACTGTGTCTTTGCTATGTGAATGTATGCAAAGCAATTGGAGTAAAACGACTTCTCCCCTGGGGAAATCTGTCACAAAAAAGAACTTTAACATGTAATGACACTTACAAGAGTCCACCAATGTGAATGATTGTGGGACGGTCCCACTGTGCCTTCCACAACCTGGAGCATGTGGGCAGCATGTGGGCTGCAGCTGTTGCTCATCCCTGTGGCATGTTTCCCTCCTGGCATGTTCACACAGGTGGCATTGCAGTGTGCAGGTTTTTTTGGAAGGGTGTGACTCTACTTGTTTACATGTAATTGGTGTATTCCTCATTCATCATCAGTTGCAAAAGGGAGTGGACCCCCTGCACCGTGCCCTGCTGGCCCACCTCCCATAAGCATGGGAGGCAGGAGGGCAGCACCAGTGAGAGCCCAGGGGTAAGTGGGAGGACAGGGCAGCATGGGTTATGCCACACCAAAGCCAGGTGCTCCACCAGAGCCACCCCTGTGGTGGGGCACCAGGCACCCTTGTAGCAGTGACAGGTAGAAGTCAATCAAGACATCATTTCTGTCCCTCCCAGATGCCTGATGAGCCACAGCCTGCTGCTGTCCCCCAGGTTATGGCATCAGAAGACAAAGAATTCAAAGGTGCATTAAACAGATTATTCTGTGAGTAAATCCCAGTCTAGAAGCCTGAAGCATAATGGAGTGGCAAGTCAATTATTTTTTCCTCCAACTGCTAATCTTCCTTAGCTTCTGGCCTGTCTTTTTGCTGATTCTCAGAAAGGGTGATTTGTAGGTGTTTATTGCTGAAATTTGAAGTGATTTAAAACTGATGTTTAAATGTAGTATGACTTTCAGAACTAAGTTATTAATTTATTACTAATTTTCTAAGCAGTTAATACTTTTTAAGGACTCTTAAAATATACTAGCACACTTCATGTATTGTAGTTTATGCAGAAATGCCAATTAACCCACACGATGTGCATTCAAGATAGATGAGGATTAAGTCCCTTGAGCCATTGGAATAGCAGAGATGCAATGACCTGAAAATTGTATCCTTAGCTCCTTTGCCTGTAATTAATATAAATTCACCAGTTAAGTGCCTTTCCTCTTTTTATTAATCCCTTATCTACAATCCTGGATCTCTGTTGTTCAAGCAATTAGGACAGATGGCGTGTGTTTTCTTGATTCTTTCAGATCTGACTTCAGACTTGCAAGGGTTGCCCAGCCAGGCTTGATAAACTCGGGGCTTGGGAACAGCACACAACCATCCTGGATATGTGCAATAAATTTCCAGTTATGCAGAAAATGCCGGGGCATGTAACCCAGCTCTCCAGCTCCTATTTCTTGTGCATTTGTCTTCCTTGCACACTTCAGAATATGCATTTTGTCTTCTTTACTCAGTGTCAGCCCTTCCTCATTAAATTTTGTTTGTTGCTGCCTGCCAGCCCACACGTACAAGAATCAGTGCAGGACTATGGAAGATGTCCTTTTGGCCTGGAGCAGAAGCTGAGAATGAAGGACTTAGGACCTTGTCTGCAGTCACAGAGGCATATATCAGGACAGGATGACCAAAATATTTTAATAGGGAGCAGAAGTTACTGCTTCCATGCTGTCCCCCTTGTTTCTAGAGGCACATGGCAAAAGTAGGATCCCACTGTTCTGGTTCCAGTTGCTGTGGATTGCATGCAATTTCACACCTACTTTGTTTCTGGTTTGCATTTCACAGCTACACAGCTGTCACCAGAACCAGGCAAATGAGGAGAACTGTAGATGCATGTGGTTAGCTGACTAGGAGAATATTTGGAAGTGCTCAAATCCTGATGTGGGTAGCCACACTACGCAAGGATATCAGAAGAAAAGGTATAACTAACAGAGGCTCTGAGGGACCTGCTGTGGTGAATGCTGTGAGGTAATTCAGAATTCAGGTTGGCAAGTAAGTTCATTACAGTACTCTTTTTTTCCTGGGAAATTAGTTAAGATTCAGCCTCAAAAAAAAGAGGAATGCAGTCACTTGTTTGTTCTTGAAGACAGAAAGTGCTGTATACTGTTCCTGCTATTTTTAAAATGTAAAAATTAAGAGAGGCAGCAGGGCTTGACTGAGACAATAGAATTCCAGAAGTAATGGGATGCTTATGCTGCTTAGAGTTGCAGGAAGACTAAGCTGTGTTTTGGTTTAGAAATCTTGTCCCACCTGCTGAGTTATTTGTAACATTACACTCCTTTGTGCACCTCCTTACATATAGCTCATTTTTTAAGAAGGAGGGGTCTTAAAATTGATAAAATGTTCCCTTAAGAAGCTCTGAAGTCAAGGAGAACTAGAAACCTACAGCTAAATGAAGTGATGGAGAAGGCACGAATCAACGTGTTGGGCAATAAGGCCAAGAGTCATGGTGACAAAAGGATCTCTAGTCACCATCTCACAATCCTACAGAAGGAAATACATCTAGTGACTTAATAGGCAAAATTGATAGGATTAGATCAGTGCTGAGAAGCAGCTGTAGAGTAATATGTATAAAATGGAATTATATTAAAAGTAGAAGGTCACAGGATTTAAGGATTTAGAATATTAAGCTTAGAAAAATAGTAAACTCAGAAGTCAAAGGTGCTAGACTATTGGTCTTTGGCACAGTATTGGTTACTGCACCAAGGGAAGAATAGTGGCATTTGACTGGCATAGGTATGTACTTTGAGCCACGTACAGAGATGCATTTGTCCTACTTGTAAAACCACCAAAGTATCTTCAAATTATGCATACTTTTTTTAAGGCCTTCAATGGCTAGCCTGGGAAGGCAAAGATTGTTAAGAATCTTTTCTTCAGTATCCGTCCTGATATGTGTCAACAGCAGGGGACAAGATGAGAAGAAAATTGCTATTAACAGGTTGCTGAAAAATACCATGGTACTTACCTGAAATGTGTTATCATTTCTTTAATGACAGGGGAACAATTAACTGCTAATCAAAGATGGATCTGCTTTCCAGTTACAGTATTCCTATACAGCTAACACAGACGTACTGTCAGCTGTAACCCAATAGTATGGCCAACCCAAAACGGGGCACTCAGTGGTTGCTCTACTAGCAAATCTCATTCACAAGTCATGGCTCAATAAGGTAATTTTGTATTGTTTTTAGCTACTAGATTGGGAAATAGCATATGAAGTGTCCCTGATGGTAAGTGCTGTGCTGTGGACAAGCCACTGATTTCTAATCCTACCAGGCAGACAGAAGTCTTATCACCCTTAAATAATTTCTTGCCAGGTGCAGTTCCCTTTATATCTGCTTCACCTGATCCTTGAGTCAATCAGAGTTACCATCAGAGCTCAGACTTCTGCTAGTGCTGCTTTCCGCTCCTCTGAAGTCAGTGGCAACAAAATTCTGCTGCTGGGAGCTTTTCTCATGCACCTTTCAGTCACTCTTTTTCTGTTACTTCAGCTTTTTGCAGAATTAACAGCAAATGCTGAAGTAGACAAAGAATGAAAGATGAGGTTTTAAAAAACACAAATCCATTTATCTCATTGGCAATATGCATTCCTTATGGCTGGTACCTTTTTCCAACCTAAAATTGAAATCTGGTAATATAATTTCACAACCAATCAGTATTAGATGTATCCTTGCTTGTATTTGCCTTGCTTATGCTGGCTTATGGGGTGACTAAACATGTTGAGAATGTTTTGGTAAACATGACAACTATCTTCAATATTTCTGGGTGAGTGATTTTAAAAGCATATTTTAGTATCCTCTTAATTCCTATTTGAAACAGCCTCTACCTCTATGCTCTTTCCTGGTTTCTTTTGGTTGCTAGGATAATCTAGTAATCAAACCAGCATGAAATCAAACAGAACATCATAATTCTGTGAGTGCACTAATAAACACAGTAACTGTCTCAAATAATACTGCAGTAAAAAGATACATATTTTCATGGCTGAAATTTACTCAACATTGAGTTTGAATAATAAGTGAGTGGGAAAATGACCACATACACAAGAAAGAACAGAAGAGAGGCAGGCAAGTGAGAAAAAACAAATGGCTTAGAAGGTAATAAAAAGTCTGCTGAAAGAAAACATTAAGAAAATGTTCATGCAGAAATTCAAGGAAATAAACAGCAATTACAGATTTAAATACCTAATTAATGTTATCTTGTTACAAAAGAACACCTGCAAGCACTGACTGCTGGTCTTTTTACAGTTACTGATTGGTAGAGTAAAAATAAAAGGAGAAAATTACCGCTGCCAAGTGTGGTTAAAAGGAGTTGACAAATTGACATTAAGTGCTCCCTCACATGGTGACTATCCACATTGTTAATAGCTCAGCCCATCCTTACAGATGCTTGCACTTTGTTTAGTGCTCAGTGTTATGATTCCTTAATTCCTCCTTGTTCTATATCATGTAATAGGTTTGGTGAAACACAATTCAACACAATAAACTAAATTTACCAAAGGAAAAGCAGGAAAGATTTTCCTATTTTACTACATTTTCTTTAATTTTAAAAGCCATTAAAACTTAAGTGTATAGATGCTGAAAAAATACTAGTATTTATGAAGTGGGATTTTTCTACATTTTATAATACTACGGAGCTTGAGTCATTATATTATAGCATATAAATCTTACAAGATGTGTTGAGGGTTTAATCCCAAGATTTTATTTGGACCCTCTACTTTCAGACTGACTTACAGAATATTATTGTGTGAAATAAATACATCAAACATGCTGTTACAGCACATGGAAAATCTTGCATACATACTGGAACAAGCAGAGGATTATAGCAGTGGTATTATGACTATCTGCTGACTGACTTCAAAAAGGAGGTAAACATTCATGTAGCAGGAAGGCACGGCATATGACCCAAAATAACATGCCAGAGAGTTTTTATTTCGCTTTTCAGTGAAAACTCAAGGTAGAAACTACATACTAATGAATATTTTCATTAAAATGGTTGAACTGTGCCCATCCTGTCCCATCATCCTGCCCTCCAAGCTGTCCTCTAGAGGACTTCAAAAACATAACACAACATTAATATGTTTTAAGTAAGTGGCATTTATTTAAACACAGGCAAATTGGGAGGTGGTATATTTTGGAATTCAATGCAGCTCTGTGTGTCTGACTCTGCTTAACCACAGCTCACGTGAAGAGTTTTTGTGTTTGAAATTATATAGCTACAGGACACTGCCTGCCTTGCTCTATCGTTTCCTGAAAAAGTTTGTTATGGTGCAGGCACATCTTGTTCCACAAGTGAGGCAGCAGCTCTGCTCCCCATTTGTAAGGGCCACAGCATATCACAAGCAGCATAAATTGAGCTCCAAAAAAGAAGACTGAAGAACCTGAATTGGTTCTGGTGAGATGGGAGAACACTGACCTCACTGAAGAGATGTGGGTTCAGCTGTAATAATGTCAGTGTTTCTCTTCCCGAGGGCAGAACAAAAGTAAGTTGTACTTGATGATCAAATCCACTGGAAGGTGGAATAGGATAAAGAAAGATAGTATTTACCTTACTTAAACTATGTCCCTTTAACTCCCTTTCCTACTCCCCCTACCAACACTTTGGTGCCAAGTCAGATGCATCTTCATCCTCTGCTGATATCCTAAGTGCACAGTTAGAAATGAGTGCATTGTGGTTTGCATTATTTCATTTGTTTCTGTGATGAGTCCTTATTTCTAGAACCAGCATTTTCTTCCTGAGGTTTAATTACTTAGGGTTTCAGTAAAGGAAAGCCTCTTTTATTGATAAACAATAGCAAATAATGACAGTGATGAGAATGCTAGTTAAAAGATTATGATTAAAATTAAGTTATAACATCTTTTTCCCTATGGAGTGTTGTAGTGGTTTGGTCCAAAATACTCATTACTGCTAACCTATGACAAGTGTCCTTTCCAAGAAAAAGTCATTGTATTGACTGAAACTTTGGGGAATTTTTTTTTTAAGGAAAATCTGCCAGTGTAAATTGATATTATTCACCTACCTTCATTTGCTTGGTTCAGAGTACTCCTATTTAATTTAGCTGTCTTGATATGGACCTTGTCCACCAGGGAAACTCCTGAGCTTTTGCAGCTGTATTTATTCTGGTCTTTTATGAAGTGGGTTAGCTAACAAAAAGTAGTTTCCAATGTACAGTTTATGTTTGCAAAGTTCCCAAATTCTAGCCCAACCCCCTTCATTGTGCAGAAGGAAAGGCTTCCTTAGGCCTGCAACAAGAGCCAGAGTGTAAGGAGGCAGCAGTAGCACAAGCAGTGTTTTGCAGCTGATGCATGCTGATTAGCATGTAGTGTGATACCTGAATTAGATTAGTCTGGAATGAAGACCACCATCCTCAGCAATGTCTACCATTAACTGGGAAATGAATGAAATGGTACAACAGTGCTGCATATGGCAAAAGGGTGCCCTCCACCAAAATTCTATTTCCAGAAAGTTATTCATTGGTGTACCTGATTTGTTCAGATCAGTTTTATAGAAATTCATTAGATGGTACATCTAATGAGTTAAAATATCCTTCTCCTATTTTTTTGTTTCCAATTTATACGAAGTTTAAATGCACACTAGTTACAGCAAAATACCCACAACCTGATGACAGAGAGAAAATAATAAGCTCAGCCCCTGCCTTTTCTATGAGTCTGGTAATATTCCTTTGAAGGCAGAGACAAAACTGCCACTGACTTCAAAATTGGATTTCAAGGCCTTTGGCAACTGTGTCAAAAGCCTTCAGCAAGGCTTTCAACACTGTCTCTCACAATATCCTCATAGGCAAACTCAGGAAGTGTGGACTGGATGAGTAGACAGTGAGGTGGATTGAAAACTGACTGAATGGCACATCCCAAAGGGTCATAATCAGCGGCACAGGGTCTAGTCGGAGGCTTGTCACTAGTGTTGATCCCCAAGGGCTCCATACTGGACTATTGTTTAACTTATTTGTCAGTGATTTGGATGAAGGGGTAGATGCCTCCTCAGCAAATTGACTGATGACACAAAGCTGGAAGGAGCAGCCGATACCCCAGAGGGCTGTGCAGCCCTTCAGAAGGACCTTGACAGGCTGGAGAGATGGGCAGACAAGAACTGAAGTGCAACAAAGGCAAATGCAGGATCTCTTAATCTTGCATCTCGGGGAGAATAACCCCATACACCAGTACAGGCTGGGGACCTGGGGGTCCTGGTGGACAGCAAGCTGTCCATAAGCCAGCAGTGTGTCCTTGTGGCCAAGAAGGGAAATGGTATCCTGGACTACGTTGGGAAATGCGCAGAAACTGATGCACAGGAAGTTCCATCTGAATATGAGGAAGAACTTTTTTACTGTGTGGCTGACCACACACTGGAACAGATTTCCAAGAAAGTTTGTAATGTCTCCTTCACTGGAGATATTCAAGAACCCTCTGGATGCAATCCTGTGCTCTAGGATGAAACTGCTTGAGCAGGGAGGTTGGACCACATGACCCAGTGTGGTCCCTTCCAACTTGACCCATTCTTTTACAAATTATGTAAAACCACAAAACTACTAATACCTAGTGGTTTTTTTTCTTAACACTATATGCTTTTAAGAACTCTGGCTTCTAGGTCAAAAGAGACAAAGACATTTTAGGTTTGGAATCTTCTCTAGAAAAAAAATCACCTCAATTCTATATACATATATTATGCTAAAAATAAGTTTCTAATAACCACTTTTAGTTCTGTTTGATAAAATTTTGATATAGTTAGATATGCAGATTATAAACTTAGAGCTGCGTGTCTTTCCAAGTACTTCTTGTTGGGCTCACTAAGCTGAATCAGTAATTTTGCAGCCTTCCATATCATTCCATGAGGATGTCTGTGATGCAGTCACTTTAAAATCAGCCTCACTTTACAGAGCAGGAGGAACCTTGATCACACCAGGATTTTCCTCTACACCTGAGAAAAGTAAGCAAATGAGTCCAAATTTTTAGCATCTCTTTCTTTCTCTTGGTGTAAAATGCAATGGGGAAAATCCCACAAAAAATCATCCAGCAATGAAGCCAATTCTACCTTTTCAAGACAAAACATTAATTCAGAAAATATAGTCTTTTCAACAAATAAAAAAAACTTTTAGTAACAAGGATCTAGGAAAAATCATTCCTCTTGGATGATCTTCTCTGGAACTTTTTTATAAATTCATGTTTCAAGCATATAAAACATCAACATTGCACATATGTTTTCAATAAATTAATTCTTAATGAAGTTGCCGTAAAACAATCTTAGTGATTCCTTTGGAGCCCTGTGAAATGTAAAATCCTTGAAAAAACCTCTTCAGCTTTGCATTGTCCTTGCAGTAAATATCCCCCAAACATCATTGTGGTGCTATTCTTGAGCCCTTGGAAATAGTAGTGTTGAGATGTTGTGCAGCATCAGCAAGAGTATCCCAGTTTATTTGCTGTGAATCCCTGTAGTATCTAGTATCACACTGGCAATCCAACTCTTCTGGCAGTGAGGACCTTTTGTACTCATTTGGCTCCTCAGTATTCACTTTATACATTGAACAGTGAGGTAGTAGCAACTGCCTGGATGTTTTAGACACATCCAACATTAATTATACTGATTGCATTAAATTCTGTACAAATTCTCTCCCTAACAGCAAACAGAACAACAGTAAGGGCAGCTCTGATGCTCTATATATCACATGTGTCATGGTCAGTGGGCACAGGAGGTATGGTTGAGCTTATTCCCTCTTTTACTAGCACATCTCAAGATAAATTCACTTGGATTCCTCTAGGTCTTTACTTCCAGATGAGAAGGTTTACCAGGTTATTGCACAAAGCAACGTACTCATTTTTACTCATATTTATATTACATTATCCATGCAGGCTTCCTATTTCTGTACACAGCAAGACTCTGTGAGGGTGAACAACCCTCCTCATCTCCTCTCCTGGATGCTGGAACTGACAGTTTTAAATCTTTACATTTTTATCAAAAACACAGTTGCTAAACAGCTAAGCCACTATTTATCCCAAAAAAAGGCACTGTGGATGAGAATAAATTGAAGGAGAGATAAATCCCTGAACAGATTTTGCTGCTGTGTCCATGTTACTGTGCCTGGACACAAAGCAGCCATTAGCCTGGGTTGACCAGCTGACTTGCAGGGTGGATGGGAGCTTTGGGTATCAGGGGGAAGACAAAAGCTCTGAAGAATACCAATGGGCTGCAGCCACTACGTGGAGGAGTGTTACCCACAGGAAAAGGTAAAATGATGACACTGGTCAAAAACTAAATACAATATTTAAATCAAGGTTTAAATATATGATTTAAATACAGTGTTTTGTATAATAATATAGTACCTAGACACATGATCTGGCAGACAAAGTATGTTGGTGCTTTTTGTTTTCATGGGAAGAATAAAAACCATCCCTTTTTCATAGCTGGGATGAAGGTACTCTCCTTTTTCTGTTGATTAGTTATCCAGCATAAACTTGTAAAAGAGAGAACACATGCTGGGGTTGAAACAAAGCTGGGAAAACTTGAAGTGTTCTTCTCTGGTTCTACCTCTCCACAAAACTAGAGAAAACAGAAATAGAGTATTATATTTCCAACTCAGAAAATGCTTAAAGCCATGCCTAACTAATCAACTGTGTTAGTGCCCATAATAGCTGCGGTCTCTATCAGAGGGAGGAGATAAGATGGCCAGCTTCCATTTGTGGAGTTATGACTGTATTTCCAGGACACAGTAAATTGTCACATTCACTACAGAGCATAAACAGTTGTAGTTACCCCAGCGGGGAGTGTGGCCCATTGAGTTATTACTTCAGCTTTCTGGTACATTTTCCACTTAACTGATTTAAGTGCAATAATGTGTGACCTATAATCTTGAGAATTTTGACACTGTCAGTATAGCTAAGGGAATCTTTAATTACTATCTAGACCTTTAAAGATAAATGTGTATCATACGTGTGTCTGATTTTACCCTGTCCTTTGATTTATATTTTACTTCCAAGTCACATAAAAAATGAAATAACCTTATTCCTGCAATGTCCTTATGAAATAAAAAAATGGATGCTTTGGTTTAAAAATGTCAGAATATATATGCGATAATTTAAGGAAATGAAAATGCTAATTTAATAAATTCAGCATTAATTTAGCAATAGTTTCAGTCAAACCAAATGTGTATTTTGGGTGAAAATAAAATTCTGTACAGCTATGACATAAGTATAGTGAAATTCATAAGGAAGATACTTAAATCTGTGATAAGAAAATACAAATTTATTGCCAGCCAGTTAACTGTCCTCTAGCTCCTAGGCAAACAGTAATTTACATCTAGATGGGGTCTTAAAACCAAATACTAAATAGCATTGGCTTCATTCACATATGAACACAAAGCATTACCAAGTAACTAACGGATGACATTGTGACAGTGATGTTAAATGAGCTTTGAAGAATAAACTGAGATGAACAGGTGAATGTTTTTCTGTGCAGAATGTAATTACATTGGAAGCGGTCTGAAAATGACTAGTAAATAAGAAAATTTAGTTCTGACAGTAATTTCTGGAGGTTTTGGGACTGTGGTTTAATAAGACAGCAAATGACTCCCAGGCTGGCAGGACTGGAACACAGCTTGCAGCCACAAGATGGGAGGTACTGATCTCGCAGAAGCTCACACTGACAGTGTGAATTCCCTATAAATGATATGACAGGTCAGCATTGTAGTAGCTGACTTTTTATGCTAGATTAGCGCTCTCATTGCATGGAGAGTCAGATATTGTCTGTCCCCTCACAGCTGACACAAAGCTGGCAGAGACTCCAGATTGCATGTTCATTGGTGAGTCGGTCACTAGTACTAGTGTGGCTGGTCAGAGCCCAGATTTCACTGCACATGGAAACAAGGCCTGGCTACTGAAAGTCTCCAGTCCCACAGGGCATGTCTGGATGCTGGGGAGACAAGATGCATACAGCATACAGTAAACTTTGACAGCATGCAGGTTTGAAAAGTCCCTTTACTACATAAATTCTAATGTGACTCTATAGCCCAAACCTGGCCACGTGAATAGGCATGAGGATGTTTCTGAAGGGCCAGTTGTAGTGTGACACAGTGTATCTAATTTAAGATAAAACTGGCACTTTCTCCAGCTGCCAGTCTTTGCTCAGAGTTGTGCAAACCTCCTTACAAGGGTTTTATTCAGGATAATTTATTTAAAATTGGTATGGAAGACTCTGACTACTCTTACTGTAGTTTGAGTGGGCCTAATTCAGTTTAGAATACATTCCGATAGTTAAGCAACATTGCAATCAAGTGAACTATGATGGTATCATAATTAGGACATACATTTTGGCATGCTTTCTTTAGAAATCTAAAGCAGGAAGCCAAATGAAAGTGAACAATGAAGACAAAGGAAGCATGGAGACATACAGTGGCTCAGGCTTCCTCCTCTCCTTCTGAACAGTCCTCACAGGGCAGTTCTGCTTCAGGTCTTGACTTTAACTGGAGCCCAGCACAAAGCAAAAACCATCCCAAAGCTTATAAACCTTCCTTTCAGCTAGGGCTATTTGTCCACGTATCTTTCCACAGC
The DNA here is from genome assembly GCF_017639235.1 of Corvus kubaryi. Lineage (NCBI taxonomy): Eukaryota > Metazoa > Chordata > Aves > Passeriformes > Corvidae > Corvus > Corvus kubaryi. The sequence continues at coordinate 19,181,468 of NW_024581135.1, forward strand.
AGCCAAACTAATTACCATGGCATGTCTTTCCAAGTGACAAAACTTGCTTGTCTGCCAAGACAAAACATTTGGAAGGCTGTGAAGTGATGTAACCTGGGGACACCTCTGTACTGATGTATTTTAAGTGCTATTACACAGAGCTCTGCTAGTGATTTGAATTCAGGGCATGTTGTTTTGTAACCGGGTGAAGCCAGACTGGTCTCTTCAGAATAATACAACCCCACACAGGAGTCAGGACTGATGTGACTGGCCCAGCATAGCTTTTGTAATGAAGACTGCTGCTCTGTTTGTGTGATTCTTAGGTGAAATTATTAGAAAAGCTGGCAAAACTAGCAGCACAAGAACTGCTGGGACCAGCAGGTAGAAGATGTGAGAAGAATGACAGCTCGTTGCCATGACTTGCACTGCAACTTCCCCTGTGCCCATGGTCCTTCATCTTCCTCAGGAGGGAAGTCAGGAGGAGCAGTCACACAACACCCAGGCAGTTCTTGGCCCTTCTGCTCGGCACATCATTAGCAGTCTAATGATACTGACCTATGGAAATGGGACTGGCACCAATGCTTTTATAAAGATCAACCATAGCCATCTCTTCTGCTTAGGAACAATCCAGTTCAGATTTGGATAACAAGAAGTCTCAGTGGATTGTGTTATTGGCACCTGTACTACCCAGTTAATTAAAGGGACTGGTCCAGAGTCTTATCACAGTTGCCTACGTGCAAGCCTGATGCTACTCCAGAAATACAGTAGACTAAATGAGAGTAAACAAAAATTGGCTGATTGCTTTCAATTCTTCAGCAATCCTTAAAAATCAAGAGGTTTTTCTGCATCTTTTCCTGTTTTGGTGGAAAACATCTCCAGGAGGAGGTCTTGAACTAGCAATGTGTAGTCTGTCAGTTTTCTCTTTTCCTTTTTGGAATAATAACATAAGCTCAGTAACTTTTGGGGAATCTGTGCATCTGTTTTTGTTTAGTTATTACTAACTCTTGTTAGTGATTACAAAGTCCCCAGGCTGGGTTTTTGAGGAACCAGACTCAGGTTCAGCCCATTGCCTTCTTTTAGGACAGCCAAGTTTTAGCACTATCATGGAGTAAGTTCCTTCAAGATATGAGACCACATATGAAACCACAGTTTTTAAAGTTCTGTTTGGCTCCATTTTGTGATATTACAACTTTAGGGGGCAGGAAAAAACCCACCATGGTAATATCTCCCTTCAAAGCACAGTATTCAGGCACCCTCATTCCATAGTCATATCTTGGCTACATCTACAGTTTGAATTCAATTAAAAGCTTTTAATTGGTCATCCTTCCAAACATTTCAGAACTGTTATTCATTTTCTGATACGCCTAGAGATCTATTGTCCTAACATAATTTTAGTCTGACACAAAAGTCAATTACACTAATTGTTCAGTAGGAATTAACCTCTTATGCATCATCAGATTATTACTGTAGCTAGGTTCATTTTGCAAAGATCTGCTCCTTTCCTTTATCTGTACATAAGCAAAGCTAAGCACCAGCACTTGTGAGTCTCAGTACTGACTGGGAAATAACTACTTTATTGGAATGAAAACAGACATAAACATTGAATGTACTGCTAAACTTAGAATATTGAAATAGGCTGCAAAAAGACAGGTCACCTTCACCTGTGGGATTTTCTGATTAAAAATACCTTTGCCTTAAACACAATTATTACTGAAGTGAATGGTTATCTGTGTATTGACAGATATTAAAATGACATCTAAAGAACTTTTCATCAGATTTCAAAGTGGATGCCTCTGAGGTCATTCTGAGGATATGCCCTCATATCTCCATTTAAAACTCACTTATGCACATCAATTCAGAAAATGGAGTGATCTGGACGATTTGAGAGGCATATGTGTATGCGCAGGAGCCAGCTCAGGTGTTTGTGAGAGTGTGCGGCAAGATAAGCTCCTAGGGGAAATTCTAGGGGAGTTCTAGGTCAGCTGGAAGAGGGGTGAAATCTGACTGTGAGAACAAGGAAGAGAAGTTGGAAGGAAGAAGGATAGGCAATTTTTTTGGTACTGGATAAAAGTAGTCTTGCTAATTTGAGCAAAGAAATGTTTTCTTATGCTCAAAAAATCTTATTTTTATGTGAGTAAAGCTTCATTAGCGGTGTGGAACTCATGGTCTGCTTTCCCTCTGAACTGAAATTACAGCAAAGCCCTGGATTTTGACAGCTCATGTCAGAGAATAATCCTGAGACAAAGTGAAGGAAGAGATGGGGGCAGGCAGATCTGGCAGTGGTGCTAGAATTCACACTTTTTCCCAGACGATTTGAAGGACTAGGTGTCTGTACTCTCTCCCCAAGAAGGAACCACAAGAACTGAATTGGAATAATAATACAGACACTTAGGAAACTGTCTCATCAATAAAACAGAAACATTCACTGGCAGATTTACCTGCATGGCTTATCAGCCATCCTGACAAAGCATTTCCTGAAACTTCCCTGAAATGTCCTAGATGGAAATTATCTCCATATATGATGCTGCCAAGTTGTTTGCTTCCTTTAAATTGATGTGGCGTTTTCCACAGCACTATGTTTGACTTACGATTTTATTCAGTAAAGAAATGTCAGCACAAACATGAGAAGCTGTGCAATTATTTTTCAGGAAGGGCAAATATAGCCAGTGAGGTGAAAAGAGCAAGTTAGCATAACACATAAAAGCAGGATGACAAAACTCTGAAGTATGGCATGGGCAGAAGTCTGTGTCTCAGTATTCAATAGCCTGATGGAAAGTATGATGATACAGGGAAGAAAATGGAAGCCATCTAAAATAAACTGCAGCAGGGCAGACAAAATAGTGATGTTACAGGAGCAGTATACCTACTATTTGAAGTAATTCTGTGTGCGCCTAGACCACCATGCATACAGTCCTGTGGCTATAGCTATACTAAAGTCTGCTGTAAAGTTTAGTGGAATCAACTGTAGTTTTCCTCTTACAGTGTATCTCTAGCAAGACACAGCAATGACATAAGGAATCAGAAGTAAAAACCTACGTAAAACCAAAAAGGTTTTCTTCAGGCAGGAATGCAAAGCCACAGTCCTAACCTCAATCTTGTTGCTGATGAGTCGTGTGCTTTCTGACGCTTTTCCATGCCACATTTACGCCTGTTTGCTGTACCCGCATTCAGAGTAAAGTCATTGAATGTTTGAGGGTCCTTTCACCCGGGACAGTCCCGCTCCTGGTTAAACACCTCAGCCGGGAGGGCCGGGAGCAGCGATCCGGGCAGGGGTCACTCGCGGGACCCGGACTGCGGCAGCCGACCCCGGTCCGTGTGGCTGTGCAGAGTTCATAGGGAGCTTTTCACTGCTGCCACCTGCCTATTCCAATCGGGCGACAGCCTTTCCAGGCTCGCCGTGAGCCCAGCTGGGTGGTGAAGGGGCCGGTGGGTGACACGACACGAAGCCGCCAGGGCGGCGGGGCCCCGGGCCGGCGCTGAGGCGAAGGCTATGCCCGGTGGGTACAGCGCTGCTGCCTCGGCAGCCTCGGCCGCGGTGACCGCCCCTGGGACGGGGTTCCCGCTCCCTCGGACCCCGTCTCTTCAGTTTCGAGCTTCGGTGCGGTCTTTTGGCACGGGAAAGGGGCGGGGGAAGGCGGCTCCAGACCGCCCGGCGGGGCCTCGAGCAGCGGCGGGCGCGGGCGGGAGCCAATGGGGGCCGGCGCGGCCGTGTGACAGGCGGGGCGGCCGCTGCCCCCGCCGGGCGGGGAACCTGCACGGCGGCGCTTCGCAGCATCATCCGCGGGTGCGGGGCTGACACACGCCTCCATCCTCCTCTCTCCCGGCAGCCGCTCACACGCGCCTCGCCGCGGGCGGAGCGGAGCGAGGGGCGCCGCGGCAGACAAAGCAAAGATGGCAGGGATCCTTGCCTGGTTCTGGAACGAGCGGTTCTGGCTGCCGCACAACGTCACCTGGGCGGACCTGCAGAGCACGGAGGAAGCCGCCTTCCCGCAGGCGGAGGACCTCTACCTCGCCTTCCCCCTGGCCTTCTGCATCTTCATGATCCGGCTGCTCTTCGAAAGGTAACGCCGAGCCCCCCGCGCCGCTCCGGGCTGGGCTGGGCGGGCCCAAGGGCAGCTGAGGAGCCTTGTCAGCCCAGCGTCTTCCCCCGCCGCTGCTTCTCTGCCGGCCTTACCGGGCCCTTACGTTCTCCCTGCCCCCTCGGTCGGTCACGTAGCGGGCTCGATGCAGGAAGGTGGGAGGTTCGGGAGGCAGCCGGCGCGCCGTTCCCACTGCCTGCAGCGCGGCCCGGCGCGGGCGCTAGGAGGCGAGGTCTGCCCGGGAATGGGCGCAGCCCTCCCGCCACCTGCGCTGGCCGCGGCGGGCGGGGGTAGAAGGGCCCTGCGCCACCTGCGCGGATCGGGGCGTCTGCTCGCGACCCACGGGCTGTGGCGGAGTTCTGTCCGCCCCTCTCAGGGAAGCTCCGCAAGAAGCGCGGTGGCGACGGGCCGCGGCGGGAAGCGGTCCCGGCAGGAGAGTTTGCCCATGCCCCCGCCGCAGGGCCGCTTTCCAGAGAGTTACCCCGGGCGAAGCCCCCGCTGCGTCCCCTGCGCGGCGGGGGGCTGGGAGCCGGCGGCGGCTGGTCAGCGTGAGCCTCAGGTGGGAAGGGGCGGTTCTTGGTGAGAGCAGCCCGGGGCAGCGGGGCTGAGCAGAGTTGTGTGTGGCCAGTGCAAATGGTGTCAGTGAGCGGTCCGTGTCGAGTATCGGAACACTCCCGGGGCCGTCAGGATGTGAGAGCTCAGTGATGAAACGCGCCAGACACTGTTAATCTCTGAACCAAACTCACCACTCTTCGAGGTTGCCGAACTCAAAACTCACGTCTCACAAACACATAAATACGTATATACGTATACTTAAACACAAGACGTCAGACTAGCGATCGGTCAGCAGTGACTGTATTTTCGGTGAGTGTTTCCGTGCGGGTGCTGAGCAGGGGCCGCCTGTCACGGGGAGGCAGCTGAAGCCAAGTGGGTGCTCACTTGCGCACGCTGCTGCGCCGCCTGACAAAGGTGGTGTTCTCTCAACAGCAGAGAACAAAAGAACGATTCCTTATGCCAACACCTACGTGTTTTCTAGTGTTGTCTTCCTAGGCATGCTATTAGGGTAGTCAAGGAAGATAAAGGAAAACCGGTAGTTGCTACATGCCAGAGAAGGGCTGTAAAGATGCTTTAAAAATGATAAAACAGCTGATCTGCCAGGTACCACTTCACGTTTCCTAAGAATTCCCTCTCCCTGGTTAGAACTTGCCAGTGTTCCTAGCTTGGTTGAGAGGACCATATTTGTTTTGCAAAACAAGCTGTCACGGGCTGTTGTTAACTTCTGTGTTGCTTTACAGATTTACTGAACAAGACAGCAGAAGTTGTCATCTGCCTGAAAATCTGAGGTTGTGAAAAGTTAATTGGAACAGTTGAGTTAAATACTGCAATATAGTTACAACTGGAGTAATGAGTACAATTACAAGTATTTAGATGATGTCAAATAATTAAATTTTTTCTTTGCAATCTGTATGATGTGTACGTTTGAGTGTTGAAAGTGAGTGCGTGATATTGCACCTCTTGCCATCTGAACTGCAATATGCATCACAGCAGGACTGTGTTTTGATGGAGGAACAGTTAGTCAGAAAGACAGTTTCAGCCTCAAGTTAAATTCACATTTCTGCTAATTCTCATGTGTTAGCATTGTAGAAGGTACTCTGATTATGTAGTAGTTTGTATCCTCTTACTCTGGTTATTTTTCTTAATTCATTTAAAGTAATTTTTAATTTTGCAATGCATTATATTTTTAAGTGTTATACATACAGATGAGAAAATCAGTACTTTTTAAAATTCTCTTGTACTCATTAGACTGATTTTGAAATTTATATCTAGAAATATGTTCTGCTAGCCTGATTGTAGGTGAGAGACTACCAAAGATGTTTTATTAACAATTACTTAGGTATGTATTTTTTCCTTTTAAAATTAAAATATATTTCAAGACTCCACTGTGAGAGTAGGATCAGGCAGTTTTGTGTGGGATTAATCTACGTGGCATGGTACGGTAGTGATTTTTCATGTAGAGCATTTTATTAAAGCAGGCCGAGCAAAAGCAACTGGACCTGTTTCCACTGATGAAAGCAAGGGGATTGTATATGACTTCGAATGGGGGAATGATCAAACCTTATTATTGCTTATTGTTAATTGTTTTTTTCAGATTTCTGTGCTTTGGTTGTTGGGAGCTACAGAAATGCTTCATGCATATCATGAATTAAAGATCTACAATTATACAAGATTTAGAAGGGGGAAGAGGCAAATATCTTTAAAATTGATTTTTTTTTCTTTCTTCTGTGTATGAAAATGTTTTTCTTTCAAAACTGGAGTTGTGGGTGACTGATGTACATGCTGCATCCTGCAACATGCTCTTGCAAATGTTTAGCAGTTGCAATGGTAGCAACTGAAGAAAAAATAAAAATAGATTCTGTAATACATTTTAAAAAACTTGGAGATGTATTTTAGATCTATGTCTATACTGTAGTATTTGTAACATCGATGTATTCTCTATTTTTGTTTTGTAAGATACCCTAACTCTAATACAGGTGCTCTTGTAGTTCTGTATACTGGTAGGTAAGCAGACACAAGGTGTTAAGAATCTGATTACGTGTTTCATATCCATTATTTTCAGACTGCTTCATAGCAGCTGAAAATAATGGCTGCTGGAGTAGTGTGGTTTACTTCCTGTGCTTCATAGAAACGGTCACTAACTTCATGAATCCTCACACTAGTAAGAAATACGGTTTGGGGGAGTTGGACTTTACATATCTTTGCTTACAAAGCTCTTGATATGTTTGGGGAATGCAACTTGCAATGCTAAAAGTTGACATACCTGTTTATATACATATGTATTTTTGTGTACATATTTGTAGGTGGAATTGAAATGATAGAACCTGGAAATTTTGTTCTATACATACACACGTATTATTTACGGATTATATTACAAATCCTGTGGGGATCTTTGTTGTAGTTGTTTTGTTACTGGTTTGGTGAATCAGCTAACCAAGACAAGAAAATAATCTAGACACTTCCTAATTTTTTTTTCTCCTTTCAAATGAGCTACTTTTTATTGATTGCCTTGTCCTGCTATCCCTGACCAGCCCTCTTGAATGAAAGTGTAGATTAGAACATTAATTGTATGCCCAATAGCTTCAGCAAGTGGATCTGATGATGATGAGTGCTCCTGAAATAAACTTTGGTGTGAGGTATAATCTCAGAGACATGAGATTTAGTCGATATATCTGAGTCAAGGTTATCATAGTTATGGATGAGGTGTTAAAATACTTTAATAGCCTTTTCTCTTTTTCCTTCCTTCTCATTCATCTCTTTCTTTAAGCACAAAGTACATTTTAGAAAACTATAATAGCTAAGCATAAAGATAGTATTACCTAGTAATTTGGAAGACGGCAGGAGTTTAGCAATGCAGTGGTAATGTGGGAACATATTTCACCATAGTATGTATCCATTTTGTGTGTCTTACTACGTTTTTTAAAGGCATGTAAGCAATTAAGGATACCCCCTGTACTATACAATGCCTTCAGATAATATAAGTGCTCAGTAGTAAGTCTCTGTCTCCCTGGATCCTTTCCTAGTGTGGGAAAGACAGGTTAAAGCTGAAGTGAAACTGGTCTTACTAACAGCAGGGTGTTGTAGTTTTGATTGCCCTAAAGAAGATAAAGAACACTTGTTATTCTGGGCAAATACAATTTTTCTTCTTTTGCTTGTGGGATAACATGGCTCTTCTCCCTCTGCACTAGACGTCACTGCTCAGAAGCAGCATCCTTTCCTAAACTGCTAAGCACATCTTCTGTGAGGAGTATGCGCTTATACAAAAGCAACATTCACTCAGCAATCAGCATGCTTGTTGGACACAAAGAGGGTAACACTTCTGTTTCAGAGACTTCTCTCAAGGGAGAAGTTGACTGAATAATCCAAAAGGAGTTCTGACTAAGCAGATTTCTGATGTGGTCCAGCAATCTTCTGAGTCAAGTACTCTGATATTACTGCTTTCTTCACACTTGGCTCATCTATTCAAGTTACTCATATTTCTTCTTTGCACTGTAGTTGCACTATATTTTATTTCCCTCATCTTGTGAGCAGCAGTTTGGGATCAGATCTAATGAGATCACTCCATGAATCAGCAAACTAGGCTTATACTGCTTTTATTGTCATCTGGTCTTGATGGGTAGCAGTTCTCAAAGGTGATGCTGATATTCTGCAGTTGATGGAATGGCTCATAAGGTCAGAGATAGCTTGATTATATGTAGCAACAGCCCTCCACTGCATTGAGTTGAACTGAACCAGCCACATCATTTACTATTACTCCAGTCAAGATGCTGTAGACATTGAGGCTTTTATATGAAACTTTGCTTTTATAATGATAATTCAGCCTCAAAGGTAACCTCAGCTGACTCTCATTTAATATGACACAGTAGAATTCCTAGTGGGTCTGGGTGACATGATACAAGGACTGTATGGGCATGTATATATATTTTTTGCTAACTATAAAAATGCATTCCGATGACAATACCTACAGTCTTACAAGTGTTTCTGGTGTGTAGTGAACACATACAGATTGGATTTTTGTACTCCCTAGGACATCTAGTATCAGTGGGTTTTTACAACAGAAAGGAGGCTAGACAAATTTTGGAAGAGAGCGTACAAACGTGCTGTACTTCCAGCAGCCCAAAACCTCATCTGGGGAGGCTGGGTGGGGCACTGATGGTTATTTCTGTCAACAACTTTTTGTAGGCGGTAATATTTATAGATTTTTTGCTTACCTCCTTGTGTGTTAGGCAAAATCTGATCATTCAGGTGTAATTCACTTGTGTGTAAGTGGATGTATATGTTCACTGACAATAACTTTCTCAGTTCTTTCTCTGGTTTTTTTTGTAATTTATTTTTTTCATAAGATGACCTGTAGGGCTTTTCCTTATTGTGGGATTACTACTTACTAAGTGCTTAATTCCATTGAAATTGAATAGGATATTGAAATTGCTAACTTCTATGAAAAGACAGACACTGGAAAGAAAATAACTTAAAAAACTATTTCTTTTCAACTCTAAACCAATTTCTTTTTAAAAACTAACAACAGAGCATTAGCAGTAAGTAGCTGTAAAATGCATTTATATGTTGCTGGTTGTACTATCCATTTCTCTGTAATTCTTTAAGTTACTACTCTTCTGTCATTTATCTTTTTCTTTATATAACCAGGTTTTGTTTCCTAGGGTTGCAGGGTTGAGCTTCAGCCACACATGCAGATACTTCCCAAAAAAATTATTGTTTTACCTGGAGAGCTGTTGTCTGTCTTGGCCTCTGTCTTACCAGCTCAGACCAGTGCAGGGTATGCTCATGCACGCTAGTCCTGCCAGTCTGGCTGGTGCACGTCTCTGTTGGTAATGTGGTTGTGTGTTCACATATCGGCTTAGAGTGTTCCTTTAAAAGAAGGTGGAGTAGATAAAATGCAAACAGTTTGAATGTCCTTCGTGTAGGGCCATTTACAGATGTGCATTAGTGTCAATCTTAAAATTAGGAGTTAAATGGGGAATGCATGCTGAGCTCCAGAAGAGAATGCCATTAAACTAATTCCTAAAATATCCGTGTGAGAGAAGTATGACAGCTAAACCACAGCTCTGCCAATAGAAAGGTTTCAATGGCAGGTCACTAGTGGGTGCTGGGAGCCTATTACTGAGGCAGAGCCACTGTTAGAGGGGTTTTGTCTGAGTGCGGGTTCCAGTTACTGGTAGGAACTCCAATTTGGTTCCTGCCTGGATTCTTGTAACCGCGCAATTGGATCCAAATTACCTGTGTATCTTTTTGCTGCTCCTACTTCTGCCTCTGTCCCTGATTAACAGGCATTTGCTAAGGATTTGTTCTTGGAAAAATAAGAGCTTCTGGTATGCTGCATCTGCAGACCAGTGTCTTATTAGTCCATCCAAAATATTTAGTAAATGAACATTTGGGATACTGTGTTCCCTTAAATCTGTCTTTGTTTCTGTCAACACGGTTGACACCTGAGCTGAACAGTGTTTATTTGACCATATTTGGGAGCGGAGGAGGGGGGAGGTTTGTTCTTTTTTTTCAATTTGTTAAATATCCCATGCCTGCAGTTGGTTGACAGTTTATTAGCATTTGGTGTTTCTATGCCTGTCTTGAGGTGGTCTTGGAGTTTTGAGAAGAAAGTTAAAATTACAGCATTAAAGTATATAGCGTTCGTAAGTGATGTAACCTTATATAATATCCAGTAGTACACTTAAGACTGTAGTTGACACCTTATGGACAATCAGGAGCATATGATGTGTATGAACAGTTCTTGGAGTTGTTCATCTAACAGCTTGATTGCTTGGTGTCTCCCACCAGAGTGACTTTCTTCACTCACTGAGCACTTACAGATTTTGGGGGAGATCCAGGTCAAGGGAAAGGAAGGGAAACATGCGAGTCTCTGGTCATTTGAAACAGGAGGAATCACTAATGTCTTGCTTTAAGGTGAGCAGTTTCTGACAATCAGATGGGCTGAGAACTTCTGTCCTCTGTGAGGAAGTGCTTTTAGCACATAGTCCTTACGGAAGACTAACTCTACACCATATGGCATCCACCAGTTTCTGGCAATTCCTTTCTGGTTATTCTGAAGTAGTCAAATTGCAGCCAGGGTGGGAGAATGGGAGAACTGGAGTCTAGCACAGTCAGTTGTAATCTTAGGGATGGTTTTCAGGTGGACCTGTAACACAAGCTGTGACTTCTGCACAAAAACCAGAGACTAAACTGTAATTTTTTTTCCCTGTGTAGTTACTACCTCTCTTAATAGCAAATTCTGCTGTTGTTAAGCTTTAATGTTTCTGAGCAGTTGTAAAGCTTCATGTAACTATTACTGATGTAGCACAATCAAATTTTAACTCTCAAGGTAATTGTACAATTACTAAGAAAGTTTCAGAATTGTGAAGGAGTTTAACATCCAGTTAACGATGTTACGTGTTTTTTAATATGTAAGATACCTATGTATTTGTATATTGGCTATTAATCCAAGTTATTTTTTGCACAGGGAAGAATGAAATGCTAAGGTTCTTCAGACTACCTTGTATTATGAAGTATCTTTCAGGTTCACTAACCTAAAATTCATTTTAATGTTGTAAATGATGCACTTTAAAGTTTGATCTGAAATGTTGAAAAGCTTTCTTTGCACTCACAGGTCACACTAAGATAGTTAAAATACCTAAATCACTTGCATTTTTTCTCAGTGCAAGTGCAGTAGAAGTTTCCTTTTAGTAATATCTTTGTTGTATTGGTTTCTCCTGTATGGATGAGGGCTATAACCTATAGTACTATATTAAAAAAAATCTAGCTGACATAGTGCACACTGGTGCACAAACAGAGGTTAGAGCTTGGAATGTGTTCATTGGCATAAAATCTTACTTGAGGCTGTTTGAGTATTTGTGCATGCAGTAATGTTTGTCCATCATTTGCGAAAGCTGGTAGCTCTATTTTTATCAGTAGTGAAATAACATTACATATGGTGTCATCACATCTACTCACTGCCCATTTGTCATCCTTTGAGATAAAGTTAGTATTTTTTAGTTCCACAAGCAGAAAGAGAAAAAGGCTTAATAGAAATGTTGCTGAAACCCTCGCTTCAACATTGGGATTTCTTCACTTCCTTTTCACCTCTGTTCCTGACTGAATTCAGTTCTATATGATATTGTATAGATACCTGAACTTCCACTTCCAAACTGTTGTTTACCATGTCTGTGGGACTCCCATCTTTTCACTGAGAAGGGAGTGGAAGCGGAGACTACTCTGTTTATACTCTCCTGTGGTGTTTGACAGAACTTTAAACTATGAAAACTGCTTTTGTACCAATACTGTCTACCTTGACATGGTACAAACAAGCTAAACTGCCTAGGCTAATGAGAGATGCTTTCCTGCACTGGCAGGGAATTGCTTATTTGGAAATAAGACTGTGCTCTATAGCTCAAAATAAAGAGCCTACTCAAAAGCAGTTCCTGAACACAGAAGTAATGTGAAGGAAGATGAGAGTGTTATGTTGTAATATCCCTTGTGTTCACTGTTCATCATGTCTGTTGTGACTGTGTGATGTATCTATTGCTGAGACGCAGTTGCCTCCGTAGTTGGAGATAGACTGCTTGGTGTACTTTTATTAATGGGACTGCTTGAACAGGGTATGTTCCTTAAGATGCACAGAAAATAGCCTTGAGATGGCAACTGCTGAAACTTTGTAAGTGGGCAGCATAAATATAAAATGCTAGTCTAAACCAGTGGGCATTACAGTGTGACAAAGCAGACAAAATTAAATCTACATGAAATGAAAGTGAGTTCAGAAATTTTTGGGGTGGTGGGTGAACTCAGCCTCTCAGAAGTTGACTGTCAGGGCTGTGGCTCTCCTGAGCTCTGCTATAGCAAATGAGACCAGTGCTTTGTCAAGACCAGAATCCCCCTTGCAACTGGTAAGACCAGTTGCTTCTGTTGAAAACAAAGTCTAGGAAATGAGTGGGTCATGAACGTGTGCTTGTTGACAAGCTTTTCTGCATTTGTCCATTAGATTTTCTTAAACTTCCTACTTCAATACTTGTGGTTGTCCAAAGCATACTTCTGGATGAGATGATCAGGTCCAGTTGGGTATAATTAATTCCTGTTATGGGCATCATGTTGGAAAAAAAACTGTTGAGAAAAAGAAAAGCAGGTGGTTAGACCACGAGCAGAAACGTGTTGTGTATATATTGAAGCAATAATTGAGTGGTAATTGAGTGGTTGATTCTTATCTGTCAAGTTTTCCCACACAGTAGTATGAGAGAAGGGTGAGAACTGATATGGTAAGAGAGTAGCCTGAAAATATGATCAGTTCCAGTGCCAAACATTTCCCAGTATTACAACACTTGTACTAAATTAACAGTGATTGCATTGCTGTGATGATGACAAATTGAACTGTAGATGGAGTCCAGGGAGTTCTGGTGGATAAAGATTCTTCTTAGTGGTGTACAGTGAAAGGACAAGAGGCAAGAAGCATTTGATATGCAGGAAATTCTGTTTAAACATAACAAACTTTTTCTTGGGATGGTGGTGAAACACTGTGACAGGTTAGCCAGAGAGGCTGTGGAGTCTCCAGTTGTGGATGTACTCAAAAAGCATGAGCATGGTCCTGTACTAATGGACCATCCAGCAGACTTGGTGATCTCCAGAGGTCTCTTCCAACCTTGGTGTTTGTGTGAAATCATAAACCTCACTGAATGACATCAGTGCAGGGCTCTCCTGAGAACTATGTCTGGATGAAGTTTGTAAACAGTGTTGGAAAATTGAATAGGAGAGGATTAAGTTGAAGTTCACTGAAAGCCTACGGAAAAAAATTAGGGCAGAGCATGTAACTTTTGATTGAATGGACGTCTGGATTTTCTATTTTCTGTGGGATGGGTCTTTTGATTTTACTGTAGTCTGATGTGTGAGCAGATGGAATGCAAATTGAGAAATAGATGTGGACCTCCTCTATCTAAGACAGGAATTACCTTATGGGTACCCAAAATGAAGTCTGAGTTGCTTTGAAATAAACACATTCTGTTCTTCTCTAGGATTGATGCTTTGAGTCTCCTACAGCATAAAATTTGATTTTAACAGGCCATTTTGAGGATAATTTTAGTTTTGTTCCCCTTAAGTTGTTTCTTCTCAACGCTGCAATATCTTTAAGATAATTTTGGTTCTGAAAAAATTCACAGGAAGTGGTACTTAGACAATAGAAAACAGAAATCACATGCCTTACTGGAAAAGATTTTATTCCCGTTGTGTTCAAGATAATAAGAGTAAATCAGACTTACGGGAAAAAAAGAGAGAAGCCAGTCTTTAGCTTCACATTCACTAATTCTTTATATTGGTAATAAAATGCATGGTTTATTTGTATGTGTGTGTGACAGAGGATAATTTATATACCACAGTGGCATCATATCACTCTGATACAATGTGCTTTTTTCTATTTTTTTTTTTTAAATATCATTACATTAAAAATGGTCATAAGGAGTGAATGAAAAATATTGACTGGTCTAAAAAATGAGATATTTCAAAATGTCACTGGTTGGGGCGATAATGAAACAGTTTGATATTTGACACAACACATCCTATCTCCTAATTGGAGGTACTGTTGTATGCTAATCTGGAATTGTTATTTTCTAGAGCATTTATAGGAAACATGAAAAATACTTGGTTTTCTTCCAGTTTGGAATGAAATGGAAAGTTAGAAATATCAAAATTTCATCAGGAACAGATGTCCTGACTTTCAGCCAACTCTGATAAATGGTTTTGGTTACCAAGACAAGGATGTAGAGATAGAAATTAGATCTCCATAGCATTGCCAGCCTCCAGAAGCATACATTCTTCACCAGAGTTAACTAGTTTGTATCTATATGCATGATGCACAGGAAGTTTCATTGTGTTTTTCTGTTTATCTGTTTTGTGTTTTATTGGAGGAAAAAATTACCTCTTGTTAGAGTCATGGCAAGAGTGTGAAACTCTAGGCTGACATTTACCTTCAGTTGTCAAGATGAAAAGTGCACTAGCAGAAATAGAACACTTCTTGCTTACTCTTCTGTTGAGAGCTGACTCCAAGGTTTGAAGAGAACCTAGCAGTTTGTATCCATCACATAAGAATTACTTGTGTTTTGCCTTGTTTCCCAGTGGGAATATTCAGGTGTAACACCACTGTGGTTTAGAGCTTTAAATACTAATAACAAATCTCCTAAGTAAGTTGTCTCAAAGGAAGGAAAATGTCAAATTTACCTTGAAGCATCTGCTTTTACACTTATTTTTAAGGGTTCTCAGGGGTTTCAAGCTGATCCTAATTTTATCAAGAATCTTTCTCAGTTTGGTGAAAAACAATGTATTGGTCAAAACCCTTCACATGTTTATCAGGAACAAACTATAGCTTCCTTCACATTTTCTTTCTGTAAAGTCCTGTATCTATACCAGGAAATATTTTTTTTAAATGGTTTGAAAATAACCCAAGTGCATTGACTAAGAAAATGACATCTGCTAAATAATCTGCCATCCTCTTCCAGCTCTCAGACTAGAGCACAGAACATTGAGAGACTATATACGGAGAAGGAGGTAGCTGTCAAAGCAAGGATATTGCCAACCATGTGGTCCATAAAGTGATTCTTTGATTTCAGTCCTCCATATCCAGTGTTTTGTGTACAATA
Organism: Corvus kubaryi; assembly: GCF_017639235.1. Classification (NCBI taxonomy): domain Eukaryota; kingdom Metazoa; phylum Chordata; class Aves; order Passeriformes; family Corvidae; genus Corvus; species Corvus kubaryi. The sequence continues at coordinate 19,196,703 of NW_024581135.1, forward strand.
TGCAAAGGACTTCTGCTTTCCTTGCGTACCTGTGGCTGACTTGAGACCTTGACCACAATAAGAAGGTGTTACTATGGATCTTGTTTAACTTTTTTTTTTATTTGTGGTGGTGGGTTTCTCTCTTGGGGAAGGCTTGTTGGAATGAAGAGCCAAGGCAGTAGTATCCAGCATGTTACCTTTTCTTGTTCTCATGTAGAAATTTCATATAAAAAGCTAGATTGGTTCATTTTCATATATAATAACAGTCTTTGGAATCCAGGTATTACCAATTGCATCTTGTCTTCTTTTTCTGACTTATATTAACTTCACTTGGGGCTACTGTGAACCTCTTGCAAAGCTTTAGGTCTGCCTGGTGCACATGGACTGGTAAATCTTAAGTCATACATGATAAAATAAGGGTCAGAGATTTTCATGCTCCCTGCCCAGTGACTCATAGAGTTTCCTGTGAAACGTCCTGGAATCCATACATCAGACTGTAGTTGTTGTTCTTCCAACATTAGCATTTGTTTTCCGAGATGATTTTTAATGTAAAAAGGGCATTGATTTTATGAAACTGTATTACATGCATGAAGAGAGTTTTGTCACACAGTTTTATTGGATTATTTGCATACAGTGAGGTCTGCTGGTGGTGTAAATTAGTTTCTTTGAGGGTGGTCAAACTGGTTTGAGTATTTAAGTATTAACACTTAAATATAATTTATTTACTCAAACGTCCTGAGTCTGATCTTCTGTCAATATAAATCAGAAATCAGCTTTTGCTGAGTTCTGGTGTTTTATCAGCATGTAACTTCTGTGAAAGACCAGAAATTTTATGACATTTTGTATGTTCATGTGTAGCCATGGAGTTTTAGTAATGTAGTGATCTAATCTAGTATTTAGGTTGCTGTTTTAGTAATTAGGAAGCAGAAACAATTCCATCTCTATACATATATAAACATACATATAAATACATTAAATAATATATTTTTATTTTGCATTGCATTTTTCTTTGCTTGACTAAGTGCCACGTTTGCCCCCCTCTTCCATTTTTTCAGGACTAGTAATATATATGCAGCTGTAAAGTATTCATTTTGTCAGGAAATCTCGCACACAGAAGGTTAGTTAACATCTGATGTTAACAAGAATGACTTGCTCTTTTTTTCACAGAGTAAGAAGTGCTCCTGTATGCTGTAGGGTGATGGAACTGTAGGGTGATGGTAGAAGGGACAATGTGCTAGCCTTGCTACTCCTTCCCTCGGTGCCTTTAACAAGAACATCTCTAATAGTGAGTAAAGACTGAGCCTGCTGCTCAGTGACAAGCTGCTGGTAAGCACCTTGTGGACCTTCCTGTGTCCTGCCTCAGTTCTACTCTTGCACAAAGCTACTTTATGGTGGAGAAGAAAATCTGATACATCTGTGCAGTGGTTGTAGCTCCTGTCTACACGTGTAGGGTGGCTTGGAAGTAGTATTCAGGTGTTGGCCTAGTAGGCAGTGTGCGGCAACTGCATTGCTGTCAGTCCATGTGACAGGTAGCTTAATGTGAACCCAGGCGTTCTATGTAAACTGTAGTCACTGCCAGAGTAAAAATATAAGCAGCTATTAAGAGCTCTGAGTACAAACAAAAAGAAAAGTGTCATGATGATGATGATCATCATGTTTGTTCCACATGTGATGATTTTGTGATTTAGAGAGTGTAACTGGGTATGTATATATGTTGATATTAAAACAGGCTGTAGTGGTGACCTCCATTACTGTCTCAACTAGTCTTCCACTCTGCTTCACAACAAGGCATTTTTGCCTTGCCTGGTAGTGCTGCAAATACTTGTTTATATTGAATGACATAAAGAGGCCTCTGAATGAGTACACTTGCATAATGAACACATTCATTGGATCCACCCTGTATTTTCTTTCAGCTTCCTTTCACTGAGCTCTCTTCAACTGAAGGCTTGGCCAATGTTCCCTCTCAGCTTTGCCTACAGAAGAGCAGTTATCAACCAGAAAGCTTAATCACAGGAGTGGGCCTTGCGTCCTCTTGATCCTCCACACTTCCGGCCCATGGGAAAGTAATGAAAAGTATATTGGTCTGGTTTTGCTGTTGACATTGAAAGAGTGAGGCTCCTGACCTCAGAAGGTCTATATTTGAGTATTGCAGTCAAGCAGAGGACTAAAAATTAGTGTGCTTGTGTTTTCTGCTGATTATTTTGAGTAATCTATTGTAGGGCCTGGCATCTTTTATTTATAATATGAGCATAACTACAGTAACTGCTTATTGGTTCCAAAAAGTTTTCATATTGTTTAGTGAGAACTATCACAGATAGCAAGAAGGTTTTAGAACTTAATGCAGTTCTGCTGAGCTCCTAAGCTCCTTTCCTCTTGGACTGTATAGTCCAATTTTATAGGTGCAGTTGCTTCTGTCCTGGAATAATTTCAGAATGTGTCTGGGGTATGTGAGGATAGAGCAGAAGGAGGAAGATGGAAAATTTCACCTTCACACTGGAGTTTTATGGGATATTTTTTCCCCCTCTCTTAAATTATAAGGTCTCAGTGATTGGCAGTGGCCATCAACTGTATGAAGCATCCACTTCTGAAGGAGCACCATTAATCAGTCCCATTCCTAGTTTGACAAGGACAGACCTGGAAGAAGATGAAATTAACTACAAAACATGCAGGGCTTGTGGGAATCCTTACCAGAAATCTGTTTTGGAGAACTCAAATCTTGAAAAAAGGCACTTTCAGCTCCAAGCTCTAGCAGCCACTGGAGAGTTAGCTTTTTTTGCTTCTTAACACCTTCTTAAATATTGTCTCACCTGGAAATTTTCTAGCTTATTAGTTAAAAGAAACAAAAGCTACTCTTTGTGATAGCGAAATGTAAGCTGTCATACTGTCTTAATTTTAATGGTATCACCTTGCTTTACCATCCATTTACAGGGTGCTCAGAAGAGTCATACACAGTCAGGGGTTTTTACTTTCTTGTTCCTTACCTCTGAAATTGTATTGAAAGCATAGTAACAATAATAGTAAAGGGGATTAATTGCCTGTTTTGAAAGGGTGTTTTCAGACACAGGTTTATAAAGTGAACTTAATGCGTATTAAGTTGAGAAAGGTCTGAGCAATAAATAATAGGATGGCTGGGTCACTGGCTGCATGTAGTAAGACTGTGTAAAGGTGAAAAACCAGCAGAAGGAAATGCTGATGGTATTCTACACTAAGCATGGTATAATGCTTCGCATGAGGACCTGTGAGTGGAGGAGGGCTGCTGTGTGTGGCAGTGCTCTATACCAAAGGGATGTGTCCTCTTTATTTGGCTAAAAAGAAATAAATTTTGGAGCTCATTAAAAATCTGTATTTTAATAATGCTTTTGGACACCTGAATGGTATTAAGGACACAAAATTAAAATTACTTACAATGTTATTCTCTTGTAATAGTTGCAATTTTAATGAAGGGCTTTTTCCTCTTAGGCTTTATTTATGACAGTAGCACACTAGTGGAATGTGCTTCAGCTCTCAGTTTATAGTTCTAGATTTAGATCTTTGTCCTGCAGCTGGATTATTTATGGTATAAACAAAATAGTGATAAAATGTAAGTTCTTTTGATCCTACTGTAGAACAGGCTGAGTGAATTGTCATTCCAAAGCCGCTTAACAGTGCTAAAATAATGAGTAATAAAAGCAGAAGTTGGAATACTTCTGTGCCATCAATAAATATTTGCATCTCGAATGACAGATCACGACAAGTCAACCCCCTCATGAGTGTGAGTAATGTAGATAATTTTTGTGGAGATGCAGTGCAGCAACCACATGACTTGTGGTGTGACAATCTGCTGCTTTTCAGTATCTTGACACTTCTGTTGCTTACTTGGAATTTAAAGTTTAGAGAACTAATTACTCGCTAAATTCTTCCTGTACTTGCTATATAAAAATCATAAATGGAGAGGTTGAGGACCAGAGGGGGGAATGGGGCAGAGAAGTAGAATAGGAAGGACCACACAGGTGTATTCTGGAGTGTGGGAGAGGGGAGTGGGACTAAAGATGCAGTGTGTGGGGGGAAAACATGACCATGATGTAAGTCTGTGCACCTGGGTGGAATGTGGTGTAACCAGGCATGCCTGTTTGTTTGTGTCACCAGAAAAAAATATGTTTGCAACTGTTTCCTTCAGATACACTTCTAAATTCAAAGGCAAGGAAGAGGCTTGATGTGTGTATGTTTTGTCTTCCTCAAGTTGTTCATGGAACAGACCTGAAAATTCTTAAGAAGAATTCAAATTTTACTCTTTTTTTTTTTTTTTTTTGGCAGTAAGAAAGCCATAGTGTTTGTGTCATTGCAGTCCTGTCCCACATGAAAGGGTGTAGCATGCCCAGGCACCACCCCCATCTTCTTGCAGAATCTTTTATGAAGGCAGATGACAGCTAAGAGGTGCCAGCTGGCTAATGTGACCCAAAGTGATTATGGACTGGTGTCTGTTTATCTCTGCTGATGACATCTAGAAATCTGTTATTTGGGAGGGATAGCACCATTTCTTGTCTTTCCAAATTAAGTCAATAATAACCTTCCAGGTTTGGTTGGAAAATGCAGGTGCTGTTACTTCTGGAAGATCTTAGTGATAGATCGGATCCTTATCATTCACCATGACCCTGGATGGTCGATGAGACCAGGAACTGGTATGAAAGGTAACTGAAAGGAAATACAGGAGATTTTTGTTAAATGTCATTAGGGAAAGTGATTTGCATCTGTAGAGGTTAAAAGTAATATTAAAATGAGCCAATTTCTGTTTGGTGAGCTGAGAGTTCCAAGAACAGAGGAATTATAGCTGAGGTGACAAACCTCAGTATAGCCAAGAACAATGGGAGACCTTGAGCATGGAGCAAACAGTTGAAATTTGAGTCTTGTGGGCCTTTTGCAGGAAAGAGAAATATTATTATTTGCAGTGAGTTGTCTAAAGTGGAATTTTCTTTGCCCATTGCAACTGCCTGACAAACTCTGCTGTTGGCAAACCAAGACTGATAAAAGGATTGTTGATTTTAAGATAAAAACCATTTCAAATCAGCTAGGCATCCTTCATATTCTTAAGCTATCACAATACAAAAGTACTGCTTAAATCATCTAGGGAACCTAATAGTGTGCTACTTTTATGACTTGATTAGCGCTAGAAGTTTCTTTTATGGCATTAAGAATAATGCCAAATAATTGCTCTTGTTTTATGCTGTATTGTAAGGAGGGATGTGTACCTTGTGTGTGAGAGAAATGGTAATGTTCTCTAGTAAACCAGAGCAGTTATGATTGCCTGGATCATCTAGAAGCACAAGATGTTTTCAGCAATTAATTTATAGACTGAGCAGATGTTCATTATGGCAAGAACCCAATAAAGGACAAGACCTGTTCCCTGAAAGACTCATAGGTATTTTCCCAATAACTGAGGCTTAGGAAAAAAAATCTGCATATTTTATTTCCTTATTGAGAAACACCTCTTTCATAAGGGAGATATTCTGTTAAATTTGTCATTAGACTATCAGTCATAAGATACGATTGATGATCTAACAGAAGGAATTTAAACAATTGAAAAAAATCACTTTATTTACTTAATACAGTTTGAATGTTCTTGAGAGCTATTGTTAAATTGTATAAAACATTCGTTTGAGTAGCTTTTTTAATAAATGAAGGAAAAAGTAATTTCCAGCTTGATTTATGTAATTTCAGCTGGTATTTTAGAAGTAAAAATAAAATTTGCATCATATAGGAAGCAAACCTAGTTGACAATGTTGTTCTGCTAGACATTGTTAAAGAACGGCACCCATTTCTGGTTGAATTGTGGAACAAGAAACCATACTAACAGAAATGAAGTTTCTCAAGTTATTGTACAATTTATCTGTTGAATACAATGATGAAAAAACACCTTTTTGAATCTCAGACCATGTTTCTCGTTTTGGGGCAGGATTTAGAAATGAAAGATTAAAGAAGGAAGTATCATTTAGGTAAATACAGACATACTATCTCACCACTATTCAAAGGATTAACACAAAGTGAGTTTTGCATTTTTCTAGAAGCAAAAGATCTGTTTTAGACCATCATGCATGAGCACAGCTCAAGGAGAAATACTGAGCATTAGGGTACAGGCTTCAAAACAGAGTAAGTATGCTGAATGTTGCTACCTGACAATGTAGTGATTCCAGAATGTTTTTACTTTGGCAATTCTCTTACAAATGCTTGTTTTTCCCTACCTTGCTTTGCCAGCTCCTCATATCTACCTCAAGAATTTAATCACTGCCATTTCTTTGCTTACTTTCTGATCCAGTATACATTCAACAGAGCGCTCAAATTCCAAATGACTTCCTGGGTTCAGGTCCAAGATGCTTCTCCCCCTCTAAACGTGTCACTGTCAAAAAACCTAATGAAACAAACATGAACCAACCAGCCAAGAAGAAAGCCCAAACCTTTTCCTTAGGATTTCCGTAGTTGTTTATCTGAGGTACTGAGGCAATAATTGTTTATGGCTTGCTGAGTTAAGGGTGAAAAATTATTCAAGACAATGAAAGTTCAACTGTAACTGCTAGAGATAAGATACTACTCAGAAACAAAGGCTAAATGGGACTGATTTAGATGAGTTATGTGTAGCATAGCCTTACCTTCAAAGGAATATAGCCAAAGGCAGGAAGAGTAAAAATAAAAAAAACATCAAAGACAACGGCTCCCTGTGCACATTCTAGAATTTAGGATGCAGTCTGTATAGTCTGCTACTCAGCTGTATACTGTGCTCCAAATGGCTTTTCTGGGTGGTCTGTGATAGTCCTGGGTTTGCTGGTGAGAGAAAAAGGCTTTAGCAGCACAATAGAAACTCTCCATAGCACCTGTGTGGAAAGCGAAATTATGATGATTTCCATTGATTTGGACTAAGATGGCTCAAGACTGGTTGTGAATTTTGCCAGCCAGATCTGAACTTGTCATATTCCACAATGGTCATTATTTCCCATCAAAACAAATGAGCAAGGCACTCCTGCCTGTCAGCAGCAGTGCTGATCCCCTCTGCTCCCACCACTGCTTTCCCACCACTGGAGTCCCTTGGCTGCTGTCCCCATCCTCCTCTTAGGGAAGGCAGCAACAGCAGCAGCACACGGGGCTGCTGTTACCACATGGTTAGAGGAGATGCTTGCCAATAAGAGTTGGGACTGGGCCCCAGCCTTCAGCTGTCAGCCAACGTCCTGTGGCATTGAACCATATGAAGGTTGTGGTATGTGGCTTGCCAAACCAGTTAGGTTGGCCATCACTGCAATAAGTCAGGAAGTTGATTTCTTCGTCTTCTTGCAGGAACTTGTCAGGTAGCATATTGCATGTGGTGGAAATACGGTTCAAGAGTGATTTGTTTTAGTATTTGCCTGATACAAAATGGCATATCTTTTTTTTTTTTTTTTTAATGATGATGAAATAGAGTGCCTTCTGTCTCTGCAGCAGAAGGAGAGAAATGAATAAAAATGAGTAAGCTGCAATTGGACTGACTTGGTCCCTACATGTTGTGAAGATTTAAAAACCCCCTTAATGCTTTTGTGACAGTGAATATATGAATTCCAGTGTGTGAGTCCTTTTTTCCAGAAGAGAATTGTTTAAACATACAGCGGATGATGAGTAGATATAAACCTAGTATTACAGTTTCTCTTTGAAATCTAGTGTCAAAATGGAGGTGTTTATGAGATTTCTAAAACTGTTCACCATGAAGCTGTATAAAATACACTAGCAAGATGTCATTAAAAGCAGCAGATGCTATTATGGTTTTGCTGCAAGCACAGCAAAAGTGAAAGCACAGCAATTCCTCTATTTTTTGCCTTTTTCTAGCCTGTATTTGTCTGCCTCTTGCCCCTTTCTTTCTACTTCTATTTTCAGACATGCATCATTTGTTTGCTTGCTAATGGACCCTAGTAGCATTGAGTACATGTGCTCTAGGATTGGGATTTGTGAATAGGAAAGACTATATTGATTTAATTTTTCCTCCTTCCATCTGTACTTGCATAGATGACCCCCCTGATGTGTACCAGGCAGAAGCAGTTTGAGACCTGCATGACAGGTCTGTTAATTGATTCCTTCAATAACTACTGAAATCTAAAGGGGAGGAGGGCTGGGGAGGAATAGCAGTGAGGCTGACTAGCAAAAGATTTGACCTAGTTTTTTCAATCTGCATGGCTGTGCAGACAGACTCAATTATAAATCTGCTGCTTTAGAAGAGCTTTTATTTTTTTTTCCCCTGTGCGAACAGCTGCACTGATTTTGAATGTTCAAATTTGGTGTGTTAAAATGTAAAATTTTGTCATCATTGTATATAGTGTCATGAAATAGGTACGTGTGGTGAGGAAGTAAGGGAAGGCACCTACTTCCCTTGGATTGCTGTGGGGTTTGCTGCGTTCTGCCCTGCTGCTCGATCTTCTCCTGTGTGACATTACATGCTTGGTTTTTTGTCCTGCCTGTGAAATAACTCCTACACAAAGTAGAGTGAGTGTATGTGGTACTGCTTTGCACATAAAGCTAAAGGAGGCTGAAAGACTTTTTTTTTTTTTTTAAAGCTTTTGATAACATCTCTGTATCATTTGGCCTTCTTATATCTATTTATACCACTTGCCCTGGCCTTGGCTTGGTTTGCTTGTTTGTTTATTTTTCTTCCCTTATTTAGCAGTGAAGCACCAGGGATTAGTACTAAATTTTGCAGCTGCATGGGGATTCATGACAGGCTTTGACCAGAGCTTTGATCCTCCAGATGCTCTGAATAAACATTGCAACAGACATTTGCAGGGGGATATTCAGTTGCTGAAGAGGTTTATGTATAATGTTTTTCTTCCTTTTGATCACAGATTTCTTCAAGAGCACTTTCTTAACTGAACACATGGGTCTGGTGTTGGCCAACAAGAGATTTTTTACCTGTTCTGCATTTTTTAATAACTGGTTTGGTTCTTGAACCACTTGCATCTGCTACAGGAAAACCATACCCAACTGAAAACCAGGAAACTGACTTCTGTTCCTGAAGCTGCTGTGAGATACAGCTGAAACTGTATCAGGAGATTGCGTAAACCCATCCTCCTGTTACAGCCTGGCTTCCTATTTCTGTCCGGAGGCTTTTTTTCATTGTGCTGTAGGCAATGGCTCTGGAATATAGCTTTATGCAGCTTTGCAATTTCTCACTGGTTGCTTGTGCTCTCGCTCCCTTATGGCACTGGCTGTGGCTGCAGGGTTGGTTTGTGCCAGCTGGAGAGGCTCTTGAAGAGGGCAAGAGTCTGCAGCTCTCAGCTGGCAAGGAGAGGACCTCAGTGATGGGGAAAGAGCAAAGCAAAGGTGGTGCTTGAACCAGGGGAAGTTCTGTAGGCTTCATGGGAGCTCCTCAGGGTTTCTCTCTCCTTAGCCAGCCTGATGGGTCAGTCAACAGTATTCCCCTGCCTTAGGCTTGGAAATGGATGCGTGCTGCTGTAACCTTGGTGTAACATCAGTCACCAGCCCTCCTTCTTCCACCCCCCTTCGGTTTGCAAGTGCTTCTCTCCAAAGCTAGAAAGATACCCCTGTAGGTAGAAGCTGATCTTGCAATGGAAGAAATTCATCACTGTTTCCTATTCTGAAGCAAAATTTGGGATTATGCCATAGTCCAGGGTATTCTGAAGACTTTTGCTTTTCTTTGTGTGCCTGGCTGTAGCTGGTGGAGTCAGCAGTCATGCTCTTTGGGAGCCAGACTGTGTCAGCAACATTTCTCTAGGGGATGATGACTGACATGCATGTCAAGAAAGTGACTGTCAGCCCTAGGAGCTGAAAGAAGGTGCCTGCTCACAGGAGCTGCTCTAAATATCCTTCTGAGGCATTGTATCTTCTGGCCTGACAGAGCTATGGTGTGAGTGAGTTATGGTCTTGGGCTGAGATACTTTGTCATGTATCTTGGATGTAGACGTCATGTCTAATTTGTTCTCAAGGGAAGGCAGAGTTTGATCTATGATTCTCTGTAAAGTCGGTAATTACCGTGTGCTCAGTGCTTGCAAAGCCTTGCTGCAGTTCAGGCACTGTGCAGATACTTAACTGATGTGCATGTTCAGTTTTTTGGAATGTATGCAACAGGGAAGTATGAGGGTCTTGGCAGCACACTGGCCAAGTGCATATGGTGGGCTATGAGTTTATAACGTTTGCGTTTGCCTGGGCAAGTGGACTGCTATAGATAGGCAAGGCTTCAAATTGAGTCCTGCAGTAATTCCTGCCTTGGTATTTCCCCTCCCTATTCCATCTCCTCCTTTCTTTGTCCTCTTGCCAAGTGTACAGCACTCCACAATTCAAGTGCAGCAATATTACACATGGCTAATCTCTAACCCAGCTGGGTGAAACACTGCCTGTCGCTTCCATTTCAGTTGTCAGATGAACAAACTAGATAACATTCTGGATAGACTTTGTGCTTTTTTGGCCAAGCTGCCTCATGATCGTCCGTGCGCACCAGAATGCTCAATTTACTGCAGTACCCAGAGCAATGGGAAGAGCTCTGAAGATCTGTGGAAGAGTTGATCCCCAACAAGGCAGTGTGTTTGTGTTTTAAGTTCTGCTGGGAGGGTTTTGGTGGTTGGGTGAGCTTAGCCTGTGCCTTCAGAAGCATGTACACTGCTGCTTTGCTCAAACTGCACCCTGACATTGCTGTCACAGCTTGTTTCAAAGGCAATTTTTTTTTTCCTTTTGTCTTTTTAGTTGTACTCTTAAACAAGAATTATTCAATGACTAATCTTAGAAATTATGTTTCTTGCCATTAAAAATATTAAACTGATGATCTACAATTGTGTAAAAATCTTCTATATAATAGTATCTTACTATATAATGGTATAACTCATGTGGGTTCCCAGTTTTGGTTTTCATCCCAAGCAGCATGCTCTGCGGTGTGTTTTAAATAAATAAGCAAGACAGTTCTAATGATCCAAAGGAGATGGAAAGGCATATGGCACCACCCTGAACAGGAATAAACAGAGTAACAAATACTTGCCACTTGAAGAGTTTAAATAGCTGTTCTCTTACAAGTAATTTGTGATCAGCCGGGGCAGATAAGTTCTCTGTCTAGTTTTCAGCATGAGACATCCTTCATCTCCTTTTTTTTGAAACTCTTAATAGTGAAAAGCCACCTTTTGTGTTACTATCTTAGCATCACTTATTTGTGGCATCAAATAGCAACCACTGGGGGACAACATTACAGTGGCAGGCTCCCTCAAGTACCCACATGCCCAATTTTTTTTTTTTTTCCACCTTCTGCTAGTAGAGGTGGGCATTTATATTGCAGTACTATTAGGGAATCACATTTTAATCAGCTGTCCTTTAGTCAGGTATCATTTGAAGTTGTAGTGTGCAAAGTTGCTGACAAAAATCTTGTAATGAGCTAAAATAAGCTATATTTGCAACAGTTTCTTGTGTGTATTGATGTAGAAAATACACTTGCTTATGGATCCAAAGTGTAAGTCATTCAGAAATACCCAAGATAAGAGATTACTTCTTTTGTTTGACATACGCTGCTACATGTTCAAATGCTGTCAAAAGTGGTGGGCCAGCGTTGTTGTTGCACGGTGAGCTCCTCTGGATGCCTGGTAGCTGTGCGTGCAGCTCACCAGTGCATCCTGTGGCATGTCTCCCTTCCCTGGCTGAGGTTTTTGGCTGGAGCAGCTCAGGGAATTGTTTCCAAAGTGTCGTTTGGGTGATCTGCTAACAAATTCTATTATTAGTTAATAGGATTTGTTCTTGCACTGTTTTGTCCGATCACTAATTGTTTATCATGCATTAGGGGTACAATGAGATGCCTCTCAGCTGTGTTTTGAGCTTTTTGTGTGCAAGACTCATTGTTTGCCTGTGATGGCAGGTTTTGCTTCGGGACAGCCTTAGTGCAGAAGGCAGAAGACGTAGGGCTCTGCATTTCAAACACTGCAGTGTAGTAAATCCTGGTCTCTGGTGGGCACTAGTTTCCCTGGCTCCCCAAAATAGGGTCAGAGGATCAGTAAACTCATTTGGAGGGCTGGGTGTTCTGCACTTCTGCATACAGTCTGCAGCTGCCTTCCCGATTGCTTCTCTGCCTTTCTGCAAGAGTGTCCTGCTGAGCTGCCAATCAAACAAGAAAGCATTAAGAAAATTCAGCAATAGAAAAGAAAGGTGAAAACATAAAGGAAGACTTGGAAGCTAGTGAGACCTAGTTGCTTTTTGTCTTTGTTGAATGTTTTGATCAGTCCATATGATATTTAATGATCATACAATGCAGGTGGAAACTACTTCTCAAAAGGAGTCCATCTGAGCTGGTTTTTGAGATTTCAGGTGTGAGCATTCGTATAGGTATTTTAATAAATCTTTTGCAAAAAGCAATTTATAATAAATCTTTTGAATTATAAGTATGGTAATATGTTTTTTTAATCCTTTTTCTCAGAAGAGAATACTTTTTAAGAAATACAAAATCAGAGTTCCAAAGCAGAATCTGAATATGGTCCTGTGATGGCTTGGCTTGAGCATCTAGAGAGTTCACCTTCAGGTTTGCCAATGTCTCCGTTTAGGGATGCTGTGTTGATGGAATGAATCGGATCAAATCACTGATCCATCCGAAAGGTCCATGCTCATCTGGGGTGGTGTGCAGTGATAGTCTCCAGTTTCTTGAAGCCCTAATCTGCTTCTTCTGTGGCTTCAGTAAAAGTGGCAGAGAGGGACAAGTGTGGGAGAGGAAGCCCAATCACTTCAGGTGGCTGCCCTTGCTTAGGGTGCTGTGCCTGGGCAGGTAGGAATGGCTTGGACCAGCCTGCCTCATTCTGTCTGCGAATTTTAACAGTCCTTATTTTTTTAAGTAATACCAATTTAAGGATAAAACAGGGAAAATAATTTATTGTGTTGTTTGGCTGCATGCTTCTTTAGGAATAGGTTTCCTGAATATCTACATGTATCTCTTATCTTTTTGTATTGGTAGCTAATTAGAAATAAACTGAGGAACCAGATTTTTGTACCAATTAGGAACTGGATTTTGTTCTGAGTTTGTGTAAAGTGTCTGGAAAGAAATATGACTCTAATTCTTGTATTTGAGTAGTCAGATACTATGGTGAAGTTTGATTGTATATACATACAAATGTATAAAATGTACACATACACAAATATATAAAATATATGCCATTACATATGCTTTATATATGTATGCTTTTTTCAGTGTACTTATATATGTGTTCATATATGAAATACAGTGAATGAGTACCACTGTGATAATTCTTTGTGATTAATACCTGCCAGCCAGAATGAAAATTGGTTCCTCTTGAAGCTCCTGAAAAAGGTTTGATGATTTTGTGACCTAGCTCTTGGAATCAAAGCTTAACCTCCAAGCCAAACCAACCATCCCTATTTCAAGTACTTACAGAAGTACAACCATCCTGCAGTGAGGTATCCATGACCTATTCCCTCTTCAAAGGGAACAGAATGAAGATTTAGTGTGAAAACTCTACTCAGAGCAGGGAGGTTCCTGAAACATGTCCTACCTCCTTAGGTAGGGAGAAATAGAATTTGCACCAGAGGTAGTGGTTTGCCCATAAGATTGAGGCACATATTGAAATTCTCTCTGTCATATGCCGTGGCAGCCCATCAGCTGTGAGTTCAGTACGGAAGCTGAACTCACAAGAGGACAAAGATAAAGCTTACAAATATTTGAATACTTTATGGTGTGTCCTTTCGAGACATGAAGTTGTTGCCACTCCTGGGCAGTGTGATGACAGATGACAGCAGAGCATGCCTACAAGTCATGCAGGCAGGCTGGGTCATTGGCTCAGACACAAATGCACACTTGGAGCAGACAGACAGAGGTTTGGGCTTTACCTTTCTTGCAGCACCTGCCTTTGCTCAGGGCCTGGTTGCACAACCCATGGAGCAGGGCAGGAGGTAGAATCCTTGTGCCCCTCAAGCACTGAAATATTTTAAGGACTTAAATTATTTTTTTAAATGTCCCATTGAATATAAAGCATCATTTCTCGTCTCTGCTTTCAAAAAATGTTTTCTAACCTGTTATAACTTAATGAGTTTCTGTTCTTGGTGAGCCATATAATTTCCCAACATTTCAGATGCCTTTTAGTATTTTCCAGGAAGGTGCTGCTGAACTCTTCAAGTTCTATTCTGTTACTTGATAAGGTCTTTAGTAATAATATCAGATAGACTGTTCGTTGTTAGTGATTGCTAGGGATTTTTAACAACATCTTCATTATTTGGCCTTCTGGTAGTAAATAGATCAGAATAAGGCAAATACATTAGAATTTAAGAGGACGTTGATGAGACAAGTTACCATGTGCTGATCAGGCTGAGAACTACCATGGAGGAACCTGGAGGAGTAGCACTGACTTTCTAGTGGGCAGAGCTATGTTATTTATCAAAAAGATTGCTGAGACTTTTGCTTCTTTAGACAGTTTCTATAAGTCACTTAGCAACCTTTGGGTCTGCCCAAGTGGCAGGTAACTGCAGTTTCTTTTGCACCTTGAAATTTGCTTTGGTAGATGAAGGAGAACTGCACTAAAAGTATGTGTACATGTCAAGAGGCCAGTGGATGGCATACCTTGACTGTAGACACAGGTATTGCTCACAATTTAAAAATTTTTTTGCTCACATGGTAAAGATGTGACCACGGTAAAAGATAAAGTAATGCTGCAGGGCCTGGAGGATTAGAACAGTATCGTTGTATTCGGGTAACCTACTGTGATTTAAAAATGGTCAGATTTCGTTTCTTTCTGTGCTGTCTTCCTGCCCTTTTCCCTGTCCAGTGTTGAACCCCATTTGGACCATGTGTCTTTTCATATGTAGGTGTTTTATGGTTGGTTTTTTGCTTTGGTTGTCCCCCGCTTGCTGAAATGAAGGGACATGTCAGCTCTGTATTCTAGAAGGTGGCAGAGACGGGTAGGAAATCTATAGTGTCAGGAGTGACAAAGGATGCTTTGGGATTGACTGTTCATTTTTACCCAGTGGAAGAAATAAAGAAGCAAAAATGAAACTGACCAGTAATGAGTTCAAAATGAAGTGGGATGGTTCTATCCTTACAGAGTCTGAATTTACACCAGGGAGCTCTGCCACAGACTGGAAAATTTTCACAGGCTCAGTGAGCTACTAGTGCAGCTTGGGGAGGGACTGTCAGCTCTTTGGGGACTGCTATGTGCAAAGATGCCTTTTTTGGTCTACAAAGTCCCTAAGCCACAACTTTCTAGAAGTTGGGAGAATATTTTTGTCTTCACTGACCTTTAGCAGTGGGCTACAATTTTGGAGACTGAATTTTACCATTGACCTTGACTTGTGTGTCCTGATTTTAGTGCAAAAAGGGTGACAGTGATACCTTCAGAATTGTATTGTCCAGACATTCTACAGCCTTGGTGATTCTGGAGGAGGGCAGCTGAGAGAAGGCATAATGTGTGAGAGGTGGGGGGACTGGAGTGTATCTCCCCTTCCGTTCCTTCTCCCTCTGCCTGACTGTGCTTGGAAAGTTACAGAGTGACTAAACTTTATTTTTAGGGATTACAGAGAAAGAAAGCATTAGACAGCTGGCTGCAAAAATATTTATTTGTGACCTTCGTCTACATTTGTGTAGTGCTTGTTGCTATTCTGGAGCATGTAGTTCCTCCTGACTTCAGTCTTAAGAGTTTAAGGAGAAACTGAAATGCTTATAACTTTATGCATATATACTTTTTAAAAAAATTGCTTCCATATTTGGAAAACAAGACTACTTTTGTTTGTCAAATGCTGGCCTTATTTGTGCCCCATTTTTGTACTAACATGTTGACTGGAAAAGCAACTGGTAGAGTCTGGGCTGGGGTGGTCCCATATTGGTGGCTGAACACCCTCTGCAGTGAGTTAGTCCTGTTATGAACTAACCTGGAGAAAGGGTTAAATAGATTTTCCAACTCAGTGGGGCAAAAAGGTTTAGCAGGGTGTGTGAACAGGGTCTGGTACTGAGTCTGTGATCAGTGGGGTCTGGCTTGCAGCTTGTGATGGGAGCTAGCAAGTATGCAAAGGTAGCTCAAGCCAAACACACTACTGGTCATGGTTTTTGTTATTGATCAAAATCTCAGGAAAATGGGAGTATTTTTAACTTTGCACCATGAGGAGATGTGTATGTTCAGTCAAAAAGGCAGGATAATATAAATGTGAGAAATCCACTGCGAAGATTAAACAGTTTTACGGTGGTAGAAAGAAAGGTATGGGTCAGTCATATCGGTTGTGTTTCTTAAGAATAACTCTGTTAGGACAAAGCATTTCCTAACACTGCTGTTCAATGATAAGGATAATTTGTTTTATTTACTTAAAATTATGTGTGTTTACGCTGTACTAATCAGTAAGTCTGAAAGCTGAAATACAGATACCAAATCTGGTTTTTTATACAGCTACCTTTCATAGACTGTTGGATAAAGTAGAACGTGCTATTATGTGAAAATACTTCTGGGAGGAAGTTCTTGAGTCTTATTGCCCTGATGCAGATTACTGTGACCAGATTTTCTTCCCTGAAGTTGATCTGTGTAAAACCAAATCTCACTTGCATGGCAAGAAAACACTTGATGCTGAATGCTGTTTTGCTAAGACAATATGTGAATTTATAGGGCACTCTGTTTTCCAGATGTAAAATTACGTAAACCTTTTCAAAGATAAAGCATTGCTCTTGGAAGCAGCAATGGAGTGGTTTTATACAGCTAATATGTGTAAATGTCAGAATTCCTATTGAATCAAGTGTTACAGGTGTAGGGCTTTTCTTTAGCCTGCCTTCTATATCCATCTTCGATATATTACAGGAAAGAATAATTTCTGTTAAAAGGCTGAAAAATGCGTGGGAGTGGTGCTGTAGCATTTCAGGGGCTGTGGCAGTACTTGAGTGCAGCTGGCAGGTCCATCTGGCCCATGGAGCAAACCTGACAGAGCCCATGTGCAGCAGTGAGTTGGCTTCTGTCACCTCTGCCTCCTCTGCCTTCTAGGACCCTGCCCATGCTAGATCCTAGCACACACCTGCACTCAGTAGAGTATTGCATTGCACTTCTTTTTATAGATGAGCAGTTTCTCATTCCAGACTATCAGTTCCACTGGCCTTCAGTGGCACTGCAGGCTTCTGCCAGCCCTGTCTGCTCTGCGAGTTCCAAGTATTGGAATAGATGAATTTTCTACTGCCAGCCTGACATGTAATTTGAATTTTGTTAGGAAAGATGAGCAATACCCTTTGTTAGGAAAGATTTCAAATCTTCTTTTTCAAGTCAACCTCTTCTTCAAAGAAGTTCCCAGCTCTGTGTTTAAGAAGTAGCAGGATATGGGTGATTGTTGTTGGTTTTGGTGGGGTTTTTTTTTGTTTGGTTGGTTTTGGAGGGTTGTTTGTTTGTTTGGGGTTTTTTTGAGTTTTTTATTGGTTGGTTGCTTTTGTGGTTGGTTTTTTTAAGCCTTCTAATGAAACTTAGAATACTTTGTAGAAATGCTGAGGTCAAAGACATGTCTGCTTGTTAGAAGGGTCTGTTGGGTCAAAACTAACAAAAAGCTTTTAAAATCTCAGGAAAAAAAAAACCCAAACTCCAAAGCAGTGATTTTTCTGCTTTTTTTTTTTCCTGTCCAGTGAGCATGACTGCTGTCTAATAATTTGAGACAAAGAAAGACAAAACCTCACTAATTTTATAAGCTGAATTCTCTTGCAAGCTGCTTAGCTGTCGTTTTTTGGAAACACGTGTGGATTGTACCATATAGTGTTTAGTTTGTATAATTTAATGTGAGGTATGAGATGATGATGCTGGAGTGGGAATAACAGCTAATGCATCTCTATGGGAAGAGAAGGAAAAGCACTGAACGTCTCAGATGAAAGGCAGATGTGTACGCGTGCTTTTCTGAAGTCATTTCAGGAGGGTTGGGAATAGGTCCCCCTGGAAGGGTTGGCTCTGTGCTGTCCTTGCCACTGCCCTCTGAGGCGCTGCTTGGGATGCTTGGCAGGAGAAGGCTCTTGCTGACATACGGAGTTGTGTGCTTGGCTTTTTGCTTGGACAGACAGGTTCTTTCCTTTGAAAAGGTTTAACTGTGGGAGTTTTGACCCATTTTTCAGGACATCCAAAAAATTTCAGTGAAGTTAACTTTCCTGTGTACATATGTTTTGGATGAGATTACGTGCATTAAGACCCCTGCTTGTGCTTCAGACATTGTATCCCATTGGGTCTTCTGTAGCGTAAGTTGTTGGGAAACATAAAGCCAAAACCAGTGCTGGGATAGGTATACTGAATTGACAGCCCTGATTATCTACTATTTGTCCTAGGACTATTAAGATTTTTCTGGGGTTTGTGGGGGGTTTTGTTTGTTTTATTTTAATTATTGCTAATACGAGTAACTTCTGAGTTAAGTAGGTCAGCGATACCAAAATAACAAAACAAATTCAGTAATTGTTTTTGAGTTTTGTGGCAGTAAATTGGTTGAGCATCTGCTCAGAAACAAGCCTCTTCTGCTTTTACTCATCCTTAGAGCAAATTTAGACTGTTTCTGTTTAAAACCAGCAAGCAATGTCCAACAAGTTAGACAATTGTAATCATAAATCCCTGCAAAAATCTGTTTAGTGAGCATAAAGTAGATGAGCGGGGAAAATTTGCTCTGCATCACTCTTTCAAAAAAGGAGCCAGACTCTTCAAAACAGATTTGTGTACATTGTCAGCACAGAGACAAATTTTTGCTGGTTTAACTGCCTTCCCTGATATTTGTACAGATATACTGATAGGAAACCATGAGGTTTTATGAACATCCTTGATTGGCAAGGAATAGTTTGCTTGTTAGGTTTTTTTTTTTGAGCTCACAGCTGTCTGGTGTTAGCAACATGAGCAGCCTTTTATGCAAGCACCACTTGAACTATGCCAGTGTCTGAGCGAGAGTTTTTAGCAGTTTCACAGAGATACTGTATGTATGCAATCAGAGCCTACCATTTAACTAGAGTTTGTTATCACAGAATGGTTGATGTTGGATGGGACCTCTAGAGATCACCTAGTTATACTTGGGATGACTCAGAGATGCGCTGCACATTTTAACATTCACCACAGTTTTCTCAAATTACTCCACATGTACGCAGCACACGAAAAGGAGACTCAACTCTCATCGTGCATTGACAAGCAATTAACTCAAATTTTTTTGTGGACATGAAGGGCTAAAACAGAACTGCATATTCTTGGGGTACATGAGGACTTCATAGCCAAGGTCCTGCCTGTTTGCTTCATGGTATTTTTTATCTGTTAGCAGAAGTCATGTAGGAGCGGTCTCCAGGGAGATTTTGTGCAGATCCTTTGTGCCATGCTGAGTTATCTTCTCAGAAAATGGATTGTTAGTTAGGGGATGGCTGGTATGTAATAACAGGCCATTAGTCATGTCTGTTGGTCCATAATGTGACCTACTTTTGATAAAAATGAGTGACAAAAGGGACTGATTTAAGCTGTGATTAACCAAGATTTTTTAGGAAAGTGTGAAATATGTACTGGCTTAGCTTTTCTTACTTGCACTAATGAAAATTTCTGAGTGGGCTTCTGTATTAAAGTCAGTCACAAAATAAAGTTGCTTAAGTGAGGGAAGAAACTTTCTGTGCTTAAAATACTGCAAGGATAAAAAAAAGGGTTTACTAAGTTGTGTGATATAATGTACCTAAATGGAAAAAAAGAAATCTAAACTTACTTTGCCAGTTATTGCTGAGTTTGAGACCTGGTAAGACTCTTGCAGATCCTTCCCTCTGATGGTAACTTATTTTAGATATGCCCATTTTAAGTGCAGAAGTGTAAAACACCCTTTTTCCTTTGTATCAATCACCCTTGTTTTGATTTGGTTCTGTTGAATGGATAATCTTATCCTTTTGCAAAAATAATTGATTAACATATATCACTTAGCTAAGACTGTCAATTATTTGAAGACTGGTGTTTCTTAAATTGATGGTTTAGAAGAAGCCATTATTTTCGTTGTGTCTCCCCATATGTTATAAAGAGCGTGAATTACATGAATAATTCATATTCAGTGAAGTTAACTTTCCTGTGTACATACGTTTTGGATGAGATTACGTGCATTAAGACCCCTGCTTGTGCTACAGACATTATATCCCATTGGGTCTTCTGTAGTGTAAGTTGTTGGGAAACATAAAGCCAAAACCAGTGCTGGGATAGGTATACTGAAGTGACAGCCCCGATTATCTACTATTTGTTCTAGGACTATTAAGATTAGCCCTGTTAGCTTAATTTTTGTTTGTTTGGTTGGGTTTTTTTGGCCCTCTTTGGAAAGCCTTGTTAATTCTTGCAGACTTTTTAGGCTGTTTAAAAAATCCCAAGCCCGTAATCCCTAATTACCTGCTGTGGGCTCTGTGGTGGTATAAATATCTTCAGAGCTGCTGAGAAACTGTCAGACATGAATTTGCTAAAGGGCAAAAATGGCAGATGTCCTGCTGGTGTGAAAACACTACATTCACATGCTATCAGAGGGCCCTACAGGCACATTCCCAGCGCCCCAGATGACTAAGACTTACTATCTGTGTCTGGCCAGATGCAGGGCAAAGATTACATGTTACAAGTAGGGCTGTTTGATCTGTAGTAAGAAAAAAAAAGATGATTTTACTTTTCTTCTCATCCTTCATGTGATACTTAAAAAATCCTACTTATTTAACGCAGACTTTGCAAGTGCAAATGAACATCATCCTCCAGGGATTGTGAGGGGTAACATTTCAAATTAATTCTGAAAGGATGGGGGTTTGTTTTCCCCAGTGTTGGTGGTCAGGTGGGATTGTTTCCCTCACGAAGTACTGCACCTGCCTGGGGAAACCCAAAATGGTACTTGATTAAATTGATATACTTGTGGTGAAAATGATGTTTCTTTTTATACCCTGGAAGAGGTGGGGGATCATTTTGCAAAGGGTTTTCTGACCCCCTTCTAGAGAAAAACTGATCTCTGAGTTTGGGCTGGAGTAGGAGGCCTCACTGTTGTAAATAAGTGAATTGAGAAGGACAGGATTGAAAATGCCGAGCAGTGCCTGCTTTGAGGGGGTACGGGGCACTCAGATATGGCCTTCGGGCACACGCTGGGCTGTGTGGGCCTGCAAAGGCTCAGTGCTTTCCACACCAGTGCTCTGCAGTAACCCACCTTATCTGAACCGCCTGACTGTGGGCTTTTTGGTTTGGTTTGGTTTTTAAATGTGGCTTTCAGCTGTGAATGAGGAACCTGCCTTTTAAAAGGTTCTTGAATTCTGATTTTAATTCCCTTGTTTGTGTTAGTCTTTCATTTCCAGATCCAGAATAGATGGGACTGCATTCAGCAAAAATGTGTTTGTCCTTTAATTTCTGTGTAATCAAATAGCAGCTTTCAATTCAGCAGTACTGAAATCCATTGAAAAAGAGATTTTAGTGTGGTGTTTGTTCAGATTTCCATGTTTTAACGAGAAAAGCTGGCAATATACTCAATTCTGCTGTCCTTACTCTTTCACAATAGTTACTTCCTCTTAATTGCAGTACCTTATGCAATAAAGAGTCCCATGGGTTTCACTAAGACTGTTTAGGGAATTGAATACCACAGTGTTAGCAGAAATGGAAAAAATGAGTAGTGCTTTCAAGAAATGCAGCATTTGGCAAAACACTCATAGTTTGTACATGTATCAGACATTAATTCTGGTTTTTTACTTATGAATCAATTTAAATTATTACAGAAAAATAGCATGTTAATGATGTTTTTTATGACACCTAGTGTGACATTTGTGATCCTACTAAATGAATTCTACTTTAAAATTTTATTGTAGCCTTGAAAAATAATTCTTATACTGTAAAGTATAGCTTGAATTGATTACGTTTTTAAATGAAAAATAAAAAACACCTCGTATTTTACAAGTTTCATCAGAAGTAATCATGTGGATGAGGCTTGGCTCATACATACTTGAATCAGTGGTCAAACCTGCTCAGTATTGCAGGTATATAAAATGTTTCGCTTAAAACTACCATGTTTCTCTTGAGTATCCTAGTAGGACCTTTGTGGGTTTTTTTTAGCTTTCCCTGTCCCTTCATCGCAGACATAGCTGGCCAAGATAATCCTGTGTCTTGCAGCTGTGTACCCTGTACATGTCCTGGCTGTTCTTTGCTGTCCTTGTGGACCAGCTCTGCTTTAAGTCACATGCCCATTCCTCCCATGCATGTGAAAAACATAAGCAGCAAAGGCAGAAAAGCTCAGGTTTGTGTTTAGAAAATGTGTTTTGTTTTAGGTAATGACTATAACATCAATATTACAATTTTTTTAAAAAAGGAACACTGGGGCTGTGCTTTGTTCTGGATTTATCTAGGCTGTTCATTAACATGGCACGTAATTTTAAGAATGTAATTTAAGCAAACCCAGATGGTTTGCTTAGATTTAAATGAGGATCGGCTCAGCATGAAACTTGTTGGAATTGCTTCTTGTTGATTTTTTTTTTCTAACTGGGACTTTTTATCTGTTTTTTTTTCTTTTAAATTAGCATGTTTAGGGAACTGCCTTTCTATTGGAGTTATATTATGTCTATCACAATCCTTCATGCAGGAGAAGGAGAAGGAGAAAAGCAAAACAGAAGTCGAAAGATGTATTTTATTAAAATAATAAGCAAACAAAACAACAGCAAAAACCCCAAGCAAACAAACAAACCCCCCACCAATACAAACACCCCCCCCCCTCCCCCCACAACTAAACAAAAAAACCCCATACCCTCCAAATAAACACAAAACTCCTGAATCATGTGTTACTTCAGAGGAGACTGACTTAACAAGTGCACAGAAAATCCATCTGAAACAATTTTTATTTTGATTTTTGTGTTTATTTTATGACTGTTTCTTGATCTTGCTGTTGATGGTGGAGGCTGAGCCTGGGTTCCTCTGTGAATGCATGAAACTGCTGCTGCTGCAGTTGTCTTCTCTTTCTTTTGTTTTCACTCTGCCTACAGCATTCCTCTGCTCCTCTACTTTTAAATGTTCCTTTTATTGCTTTGTAAAATTAGCTTTTACACTGATTGACATCGCCTTTATTGTCTCCTTAAGGATTGACTCTTGTCTGGCTTTATTGCTTGCTCTTCAGGAAATTGTTTTTATTGTCTTTAAATTGTCTTTAATAATGAAGACTTGAACTTCTGGGTGTTTTTCAGCTCTTTGATACAAAAGAAGGACATAGATGCTAATATTCTGAGCCCCGCTGTTACATGATGAAGTGTTTTAGAACTCCTTAGAGTTGTAAACTAAACTTCTGAAATCAAACTCTGTTGGCTTCTTCATCTGTATTTTTGGTTATCAGCTAACAGCAATGGCCCGGACTGGTTTGGTTATGTCTGTGTTGAACTAAAGAATACAATTCTCACTTCCTCTGTCAGCTTATACTTTAACTAATGTACAACTTTCCAGTGTGGCTCAATTATACTGTATTTAAATCTAACATGCACAAAGCTTACATGCTTCTCTTTCATGAGCAGAAGACTGGACTGCCTTCTTGAGCTTAGCAGTGAAATTGATTTCGTCAAATGTCTTAACTCTAAACCAGGGGATTTACACCTGATGCAGTGCCTTTAATTGAGGTGATGCTATAGAGATAGTGTGATGGTTGCAATCTGCAATCAATTTAGATTGCCACCAAACTTTTGCAGAATGTAAGGGGGTTTTTCTTCTGTAACACGCTAGGAACAAATAGTAAGATCATTGATACATTGCATGTCTTTTTGGATATTTGTCTTCTCACTCTCAAACTGTCATCAACATTATTTCGGGCTGTAGAATTGCCTTTCATAAGGGAATAGTGTCAGTGTATCAAGAAGTTTTCTCTAGGACAACAAGGTGGTCTGGCATCACCCATCTTTCTTTACCAAATGCTATTGCTGTAACCACTGTAACGTTGCCTAGGAATTAATTCCCTTTAATTAGCTGTGCTGTCTTAAAAATGGCAGAAACAGCAGTTGTAGCTCATAACAGTGCTTATAATGGGGCTCGTGTGCAGGTTGGAATTCAGTGATTTTTAATAACTTGTGGTCATTCAGCTGGATAAATGTGGAACTACTTAAGTACCAAGTGTTGTTTTGGTCCTTGTTGACAAATGAAGTTTTAGGAAACAGAAGCCTTTTAAGTCAAATCAAGTTTTATAGTTCAAAGATGGCAGAAGTTCATAGTGTTCATATATGAATGTGATACCTATACATAGTTTGTAGCTTTCATGGGAATTCCAGATTTGGGCTCATAGTTACAAATAATTTAATTTTTCATGAGTAGAGTAGTGGTCTTCGAGTAACGTAATGTAAACTATGCAATACAACCCTAAAATGTATCAGAGAATTTATGGGTTAGTGTTAGGATTTGGGATGGCCTCCTATTTTCGCAGAAGAGTTTGGAGGGCAGAGCATTGCTTGTGTCTCTGTACCATGTAAATTTTATGCTTTTAGAAAATTGTATTGACTGGGCAGCTTAAGTGCTTGCTGCCTTTCAGGATTCTGAAATTCCATTGTGCCAAAGGAGTCCTGAGGCAGTAGCTACTTTGGAAACTGATTTACAAAAACAGCTGTGTTTGGAGGATAATATTAGATGCTTCTCATCTCTACAAGCTGCCCTGCTCTTTTCATTAGTTGGTGCTTCTCTAGGAGGCATTCCTCTCATGCTTTTGTTCTAATCTCTTTCTTCACAATATGAAAGGAAATCCGCTGTTTCATGTGTTCTGCAGAGTTCCTTTCATCCTTCAAAATGATGTTACTTACTCCGCGATGTAATTGCCTACATGAGCTTGCTTTTGAGCTGTTAAACTAAGTATTGTTTTTGTTGGCAGGTTATAGTGTTTGCTCATTTCCCACATGTCACTGATTGATAACAGTAATGAAGTAAATAACTGAAGGATTTCACCTGTTTTCTTCTTTCATTTTTCTGTTTCTCACAGGTTCATTGCTAAACCATGTGCCTTAGGCCTTAAAGTCCAAGCCAATGGACCACAGAAAGCTCAACCTAATGCTATCCTGGAAAAGGTTTTCACAGCTATTACAAAGGTAGAGTGTCTAACTAAAATATTTACCTTATGAAGTGGGATGTGGCACTGTGAACTATGTCTGAACAAAGCAAAGCTAACAGATAAATGCAGTGCTGCATTTTTACACCTAAAATCAGAAATGCAAATATTGGGGATGTCATTAGTATGCCAACTTGACCAGTTGTGTATCCCTTTGTAACGTCTCCTGTAAGCTTTCAATCAAAAAAATTGTCACAGAAACACTTTGTAGATGCCATATGGCCACCAACTTTTTTTTGCTTCTTATCTGTTAGAAGTTCTTGCAAAATTGTCGGGGCTTTTTGAAAAAAAGAAAGAGCTCATTGTTAGCCAGTAATATTGATACTGAGTTTTCCATCAAACTTCAAATCTACTCCTTCTAGGGGAACTGCCTGTCTTGCTGGTGTCCCAGCTACAGGAGAACGAGATAGAAAGGTGGAAGAAACTGATTGAATAATGTTTTATTTAGAGTTTGCATATCTTTTTGTACAAGTTTTTCCCCCACAACTTACCTATCTGTCTCTACATCTCTCACCATATGACATCTCAACTAAACCTGTATGTTGTTCTGTCCATGCTTTTCAAGCATGCCAAATTTTCCTGCAGGAGCTTTCCAATCCCACCTTAGCTCCAGGCTGCAGCTGGGCACCAGTGTAAACTTCAGAGTATTAAAGTCATAAAGGGCAAAATTGGGTTCAGTGTCACAGAGAGTGAAATATGCTGTGGATCTGTCTTGGTTGTGTGTCCTACACTACCCAGAGATCACCATGGCACTTGGTGTGACTTTTGTCCTGTTTTCAGGGAGGGAATTGCATATGCCTTGTTCCTGAAAGCTGCAGGATATGCTCTTGCACAGACTCAGCTGAAGGAAGAATGGTTAGGTTTTGTTTGTTGTGGGGTTGTTTGTTTGTTTTTAATATTTCCTTGTAGAATCTGGTAGTCTGACACAGGGCCTGAAATAGCTGTGTGTGAAGAGCTCCAAAGGAAAGCATCTGCTTTCCTGCAAGAATCTGGTAGCTGCTCTCAGAGAAACTGTCCAATTTAGTTAACTGCCTTTTTTGAATCCTGTACAGCAGTTCTCTCTAGTCAAAACTCCCAAGAACTGCATCAAACAGTTCATTTTTCTAAGGTGACAGAAATTGCTTTTCTTAACCTTCCATTGAAAAACTAGTAGATAACTTGGTTAACTAAAAACCTTCATTGAAATGAATGGCAAATGCTTCACCCTTCTCGTCTTATCCTTTCATTTCCCTCTCTTTCCTATGTTTTCTTGGAGGCTGATAGACAAAACTTCAGCCTAACAAAAGTTTTCCTGGTCTATGTCTTGCAACATTTAAAAATTTAAAACTCTTTGTTGTAAGAGCTCTTGTATCTCATTCAATGTATGTAACTGGCTTGCAGAAATAAAGCTAAAGTTCCAGAAAACAGATTGTCCAAAAACTTTTTCTGTTTCTTAAAAAAACTATGTGATCAGGAGGAATATATAAGTAGTACACCTGCTTTACTGTACATGTAGAATTGCTGTATGATTGGAGATTCATCCTATACTGCTCTTCAGATTAAGGACAAACTCAGTTTCTTTTGCCTTACCTCTGCTCTGGATTGCAGCCACATTAATGGTATGGGACTTCCACATTTTCTGCTGTGGAGAATATTTGTGTGTACTTAGTTTTACAGAAAACAGTTCTCTCTCCCTGTTGTCAAGGTTATTTTCCTTTTGAAGTTGTCACTTTGTTTATTGACCTCATTTTTTAACATTATCATGCACAAACATGGGATGTATCATCTTTCTGTGTCAGTCAAACCATCTTCCCTAGTGCAACAGTGGATAGGACAAAGATCCTGATTTAGGAGGATGGAACAGGTAAAGTGTGTGGCAGGCAGTGAAGTGTTTGTAAGCACCACTGCTCCAGAAATGCATGGCATTTGATGCCTACTAAACTTCACTTCCAAATTTCAAGGAAGTTTCAATCCCATTGTCCCTTTAAAGTTTCTTACTAGTAATGAACCTGCATGTCATATTACAGCATCTGTCCTAGATTACTAATTGTCATTGTAAATGTATTCAGACAGGAATGTGCCAATTGAGATTTCTGTGAATATATTTCTGTGTATCCAAGTGTCTGACAGGCAGGCTTGATGAGAAGGCAAGAGTCCATTACAGTGGTTCTGAATTTAAAGTGTTAATGCAGTTGGGCAAGAAAATAATTATTGTGCTTCTCTGTTTTGTAGCATCCAGATGAGAAGAGGCTGGAAGGCCTCTCCAAGCAACTGGACTGGGATGTACGCAGCATTCAACGTTGGTTTCGACAAAGACGCAACCAGGAAAAACCCAGCACCCTTAGGAAGTTCTGTGAGAGCATGTAAGGATGCATGTTCTCTTCTTGAGTCTTGTTGAGCCTGTGTTCTCATTGGTTTTCCTCTTTGTTTTTCACAGGTATTTTTGTAGGCAGGTAGAATATTATACAAATTGGTAGAATATAACTTCCTTAAAAAACAATCTTCATTCTCTTGAAGGAGTAGATAGTACTTTTTGTGTATTTTCAGTAGAAATCATGTAGTTGTGATTCTATACTATCAGGGCACCAGCCTGATCCTTTAGGACAAGTCACCTGGTGTTAGTGTGCTGTCCTTACAGCACTGCCTTTTGCCAATACACCCTGATGGAGATCTGAGATGGAGGAGTAAAGATGAAAGGCAGTTGGGTTGTTAAATAAAAAGAAGACAAAAGATAAATTGTCTAAAGATGATTGCCCTTTAATCAGAAGAACTTAAGTGTCAGAATGCTTAAGTCCTTTCTGTGGTATTTACAGCTAAAATCCTCCTTACTGAATATTTAATAAATCAAGGCATGGTGAGATTATGGATAGACCTAGTCATCCTGTTGCCAGCAGCCAGTGGCCTTAGAGTTACTCATTTTTTGAGATCAGTGAAGAACAACCTTTGTTTCTGCAAGGGTTGTTGCTGTTAACTTGTCTTCTTAACTTGTAAGAAAGGCTATGGAATCTTGGGAAGAGTTACAGCTGTATTAGCCTTAGAGCTAGCGTATTTGGGTGGTATATTTTGCTGCCTCTGTAACTCAGCTCAAAGACCTCGCTCCCTTGCACTGGTGCCAGCACATTTGGGCATACCAAGAGGTAGAAAAATTTAAGCATACCATGAAATACTGGCATGGATAGGCTCATAATAGGTACTGAATTTGCTCTTTTGTGGTGTACATTATTAAAATAGGATGCTATGAATGCAGACTGGAAGGTAAAGTCAAGCTGTAGTGAAGTGCTGACAGACCAAAAAGAGGCAAGATGGCACAAATAATAGGTGGATACATCAGGTTCTATTTGCTCATGGTTTGCAGGAGGTGCAATGGGAGTTGCCTCTCCATTTCTACATGTATGTAGCGCTGTGGGAATGTGGTGTTTTCCAACCAATTGTGTGTGCCTTGCCCTGGGAGCATTTCCAGTGATGGAGTGTGTGCCACCAGCTGTCCTGACACATCTTGGACAAAGTGGCTGGTATGTAGTTAGCCTACCACTGGGAACCCAGGGTTACCCTTTTATCACTTCAGTATGGATGTTAACGTGTTGTTTAGTTAAACCTGTCCGTCAGGGTACTAAGCAAGGTACTTCAGTTTATTTTGAACTGAAAAAATCCCTTGGTATGAGGTCCATAGCCTTTTCATAGCTATTGAGTTAATAGGGTGGCTTTTCAGATGTAGTGACTGTGTGTGGCAGGTGCTTTGAAGCTCTGAGCCGCCTAAAGTATGTGTTCCCACAACAGTCATGGGAAGGGGACCACTCAAGTCTGCAGTAACTCGGGTGCCAGTGGAGAATTTCGACAGAACAAAATGTGCCCTTATGTAATAAGCAAGAACAGAGCAAGCAAAATGACAGTGATCTCTGCCTACACCTACTGCTGAGCTGCTGTTGTCCCTCCAGAGAAGGCTTCAGTTTTGCTGGCAACAGCACTGATTGACTGTGCTTGGGAATAAAAGTGACAGAACCCACAGCAAATGTGGATCTGCTTAAAAAGAGCTCCAACGCTTTTTACATGGAGACGATTCAATTTACTGCTAGACAAAGTGTTCCTTGGGCCCAGAGTGGCTTTTCCATGATGGAAGGGAAAAGGAGCTGTGCCAGAAGGGCTGCAGGCCATTTTTGACTGCCTTATCTTTCTTGCAAATGAATAGCGTAGGCACTATCTAAGGTAGAGTAGCTTTAATATGACAAAGGCTGAGAGTGAAATGAGTGAAGTTTAGCAATAAACACACTTGCCTGAGATGAGTGACACCCAAGATCCAGCCCCAAACACACCATGCCAGTAACTTCATTACTAGATTCTTACTGTCCCAGATTTCTCACTTTCTCTACCCCTTCCCTTCTTTTTCTTTTCAAGCAATTACAATTCTGGCCATAAACAGAGTGCAGAGAAACTCCAAAACCTACACTGTTTCTTGTGGGGGGAGTAGGTGTTTGGGTTTGTTTGGTTTGGTTTTTGTGGGGGGTTTTTTGTTGGTTTTTTTGTGGTTTTGTTTGCTTGTTTTTGGTTTTTTTTGTGGGTTTTTTTTTTTGTTTGGGTTTTTTTTTTAGTTTGTGGGGGGTTTTTGGTTTGGTTTGGTTTGGTTTTTTTCCAGATGAAATAATTCCTTTGCTACCAGTCTTTGTCAGATAGTCTGGCCATGGGAAGATGGTTATATGAAGAAAAAGCAGTAATAAAATCTTTTGTGTATAGATACTGTTTGTGTCACAGCATTATAGTGAAAATAAATTACTTTTTCAGGAACCCTAACCAGTATTCTTGCCATAGAGTGTATCAGTCGGAAAGAGAAGGTATAATTTGATTCTTGGAACCATAGAGACCCTAGGGGTGAGACTTCAGTGGTATTACATACCTGCTTAAGCTTTCAGATGTTATGGTGATAAGTATTTATATGAAATATGAAATAGATAATTTCACTCAGTGGTGATTGATGTATATAATCACCAGGTGGTGATTAATGATCCAGTCAGAAGGACCGTGATAAATGCAGCACTGAGTATTATTTTACTAGCAAGTCAATCCTTGTATCCCAAGGATTTGGTGATTCTGGCATGAAACCTGGAGTTAGTCACAGTTTGTAGTCACTAGGAAAGGTATACACCTAGTATAACCTCAGACTTCAAACCTCAGCCACTTAGCCTGCTATATTAGCTGTGGGGGGTAGTCTGTCCATAGCTTTCTTTTCTATTGTGTGAATTTAGACCATTTTCGCTCCTTTCCTCAACTTGACAGACCCAAGATGCATAAAGGAGGAAACAAAGTGGTCAACTGAGTGTGCAAAGTGGACTTTTCTACTTCGATGTATTTCTGTTGGGTTTTTATTATTCTTTTCTCTCTGTCCCTATGGCACAGCCTAACATCAAGAAAATTACTTCGCTTATTGCCAGACAGAATACAGGAGTCAAGAATGTCTTTGTTGACATGTTTGTTTTGATGTATCAGAAAGCCAATGCAGTAGTAATTCCCAAACCACTTCCAGTTTCTTTCCAGTTTCCATGCATTGTGTTTCTGCTCAGTGTGTAGGCATGTCTGGTTTTCTCAAAGACTTAGTAGTATAGAAAGAGACAGCATTCTGTACTCCCCCCTTGTTGTCTGGAGCAAAGGGAAAGAATGTGATGCCATAAGTTGCTAGCCTGAGATTTTGGAATGTCATCCAGGCTGATGACTTGTCTCTCCTACAGCTATGTACATTTAAGCAAGCTGTTTATTAGAGACACTTAACATGGTTTCTAAGGAGTGGCTGGAAGAGACATATGGCCAAGAGAGATGTTTTGAGTTTATACAACATTCTGAATGCGAAAACATGGAAATGTGCAGACTTAAGAGCCAAAGATCTATTTTTTCCCCCCTCTTTATTCTCTAGAAGAAGCTTGGATACTAAAGTGTCTGAAAGAAGGGTGTCTTTTAGTTTTGATGTAGGGGAGAGAAGAGCCTCTGTCTCATATCCTAGCTAGACATTCTTTTTCCTAAGGAATTGAAATTTTGTTTGTGCATGTTGCTTTGGAGGAAGATTTTATCCATCTATGACTGTATATGTGTGTGTGTGCACATGTACATGTATAGATACAGAGAAATACAGATTGGGGGTCTTTTGCTTGTTATGCACATTTGTGTGAAAATTTTGTGGGCTGTTTGCAACTTCTTGGGCATACTGCTTTCCTCAACTAGCAGAGTAATTCTCTCCTACAAAATTTTACTGCAAAAATAACTATGCAAGGGAAAAGAGATGAAGACAGCTGTTTGGTTGTTGAAATTCTGAACTGTGCTGATACAAATCTTAACAAAATGCATGAAAGAATTCATCAGTCTGTGCTTTGTGTTGAGCAGTAAAGCACTAGAAAATAAATAGGCTTTTAGCTCTAAATTTCTAATAGCATCAGGCTCTCCTAAATCAGCTTCTAACACACTTCTGATCTGAGCAAAAATATGTGGTAGATGGTATTTTGGGTCCATTTATTTATGATTTGTCAACTGCTCCAGTGCTACATAGAATGAAGGACTAACCAGTGTTTCATGACCAGAAAAGCGAACAGGGGGATGGGTCTGTGAAGTCATGCTACATGCTCTGCAGCAAGTGTGGTAGTTACTCTTCAATGGCCACAGAATTACGCTATCTCCCTTGTTTTCCTTTGCTGTTTTCCATGGAACAGGAATGGCTGCTCCTCCTCACCCTCTAACCAGTTATGAGGCATATTCTGTTCCTTGGTTATCTGGTCTGTTCAGATCTAAAGCACTGATAACTCAATCAGATGCTAGGTGAAAGAGAAACTGCACACCCGACTAATGTGCTGATAAACAGCTAGTGGTTCTCCTTGCTATTGTAATTCTGAATCCTTTCCCTTCCCTTCCCTTCCCTTCCCTTCCCTTTTTTCCTTTTTTCCTTTTTTTTTTTTAAATGGGCGGATACTTAGTTCTGTTGCTCCTTCTCATTGTAACCTGCTGCAGTGGGCTGTGTCCTCCTGTGGGCTGCGTGCTATGCCGAGGAGTTCCTGGGGCAGGTGCTTCTGTTGACAAATGATCATAGGACAGCAGTCTCACCTGAAAGAGATAGTATCAAGGAAAACCAAAAATTTCTGGAAGTGACTGTGAAATAGCAGCAAACTTGGAAATGTGGCATAGTATTGAAAACCTCTATGTAATTACTGGTTTCTTTCTTCTGACACACTTTGTACTGAAACAGTTAATAGGACTGAAACACTTCTGTACAGATGAAAAAACGGAGTAATTTGCATTTTTTTCTTGCTGATACTTAACTTCTTTACTACTTTCAGTATTTCAGTTAACTTTCTGTGACCTCGAATGAAATAACTCATTGGTGCTTCAGAGAAACTTTTACAATACTGCAACAGTTAATTTTTATTTCTGGTGTTGGTTTCTGAAGGACATGGTATTTTGTGATATAATTGAGGACTAGGAAGTGGATATTTGTGTACACCTCTCTGTGTCTGCAATGAAACCAAAAAACTACAAACCCACAAATTCTTGTGATGTTTCAGAGCTGTATTTTGTACGAATGCAGAGTAGACCCTGGGCGTATGCTATCCAGTATTCCAGCCCTGAACAATGTGGATACAACTCTACCCAAACTAGTTGGGTTCTTGCAACCTTGACTCTATGAATGTCTGGGTAAGGATTCATCTATCAGGTGATACAGATTTAATGATAATGTTAGTGTAAGACAAGGGGAACAAAATAGGCTGGCTCTTATGCTACTCAGGGAATGCTGTCTTTGGAGGGAGAAGGGCTCTTCCTTGGTCAATCCTATAAAGCTGGGTTGTCTTGACACTATTTCCCATTTTGCTGCTAGGCTGGTGTGAGCAGGACAAACTGTCCCATTGCCATTTTTAATTAAAATAATTATTCAATTTAATTGAAGCTTTGGTACTTTGCAGATGCAAAACTGGTGACTGTAGATACTACAAGGGTTGTGCAGGAAATTAGAAAGACAATGGAAGAGGAGAGAGGGTCACCTTGGTACAAGCATATGGAAATGATGGAATGGATAAAGAAAGATGGAGAACAGCAATGCCTGTTTTGTTGTGCAAGAACCGGGAGTTTTAATTAAAAAGAAAAAAGGAGCACATTCAAAATTGAGTAGTGAAAGCAGGTTTTCACACTCAGAGTAATTAAACAGGATTTCATGTTTGTTTCATGGAATTCATTCCTTTCCTGAGGCAGTATGTCAGCAGTAATTTGTAATTAAAGAGATTGTTTCAGTTACTTGGGCAATCAGGTATCTGATATTGTGTTGATAAGTGAATTGTGTCCATAGTTTGCTTAGAAGACTGTTGTGAAGACTAATGTAAAGCCTTTGACATATCACGTGCTGAAACTGGAGCACAGAGGTAAGGAAGACAAGAGCCTTGCAAACAAATGGTATTTTGTGACATGAAGGGCAAGTAGGGAATAGGGGCTCAGGTGTTGGTAGAGTCAGATTTGTGAGGCAGCTTATAGAGGGAGGACATAGATGTTCAATGAAGTGTGAAGGGCGTTAGGAGTCTGTGAAATTGTTCCAGAGCAGGGAAGATGTGACTTTGCTGAGTGCAAGAAGTGTTTATTATAGCGTCAGGTGGTAGGGAGGTTGAGAAAGCAGACTCTAATTGCTCGCAAGCGGTAACTGAAGTGCAGAGTAACAAAGATGATCTGGCAGATATTATTATACTAAGCATGTAAAATACTGCAGTTTTACCATAGTACTGTAAGAGTTCCATCTACACTCTAGAGTTAATACATTCAAGGACCTGTTACTCTCTTGAGAGTATTATGTCTAGTAACATCACTGAAAAGGAAGGGAGATGTGCTTGAATGCAAGGTCTCTATAGAAGGTAAAAATGAATGAGGCATTTCTACTGAGACTCATGTCAGGGAAACTACAGCTATGCAAAAAGGCCTGGAGTCATATTTGAGTATGTAGAAACCAAGACAGAAATCGTGATCTGTTTTACATCAGGGTGAAATGTTACTCCACAAAGGTAGCACTCAATAGCTCTGTATTTTACTAATTCTTTTGTCTGCTACTCTCTAATCCATATATGAAGTCATTGCAGAAACGTACAGTTGAAGCTTTTTATTTTGTGTAAATACATGGTTTTGTATGATGTCATTCAGCGCTGGTTCACTGATGGTTTCCCTGCTCCAAGAGGAAGAGGGTAGTACTGGTTGCCTTGAGTTACATAATACATTGTAATTTGTGGCTTGAGTCCGTGGACACACAAATAAGTCAATGGCTGGCAAGTTGTCCTAATTTTAAAGTTGTGAGAACACAGTACAGCCACTTACAGCAATTTTAATTCTTCTGTAACACTTGTTCTCTGCTAAATCAAGAGTAAACATCTTCCATGTACCTCCTCTCCAACACACAGCTTGCCCAGCACTCACACTTCCAAAGGCAGACTCTCAGCAATCAAGCCTAGCTGCTGCAGTGTGGTTTGCTGTGGGTTTATGCCTTCAGCTTTGCCTCTTGGAACATCTATATTAGGCATACTTGCACAGGCTGGCTCAAGCTGTAGTTCAGCAGCACAGGCTACCATTGCAGAGCTAATAAGCAGTAAAGGCCGCCTCCCTGAGCTCTGCATCCTTGCTCTCTGATTTGCCCTGCCAGACAGCTGGCTGTACAGCTGTTTTGTAGGGCAACCCACTATACTCTCTGGGGTTAAAGGTTACTGTGCTTGCAAACATAGGGTGCTCATCAGTCAGATTTTCTTGTTGTGGGTCATAAGCTTGCTGGAGTTCTGTTTCTTGTGGTTGTGGAGAGTGTGTATGCAGTCAAGTAACAGAAGGGAAACCAGGGAAGCATGGGCAGTACTTGTATCCATGGTGAAAGCTTAGATGTTGATGTGATGGAGGAGAGAAGCAGGGGAAGTAGCTACAGCCATCTTGCCCCTCCTGATGTGACAGGGTGGGAGGACAATATGTGGTGGAGCAGGGTGTGGTGTGCCATGGGTCCTCTGAGTGCACCTCTTCCTTCTGCCAGCTCTAATACAAGGGCTTAGATTAACACAGGCTGAGTGAATGAATACTTTTCTACCGAGCAGCTACACCTGTGGCTCTGTTTATACTCTTTATCTCATTCTTCCTGTCATTGTTTTTTTAATGTTGAATAGTAAAACACTGGGTCTGGGCCTGCTCTTGTTGCCCTGCTATCATTGCCCTGCTATCATGCTGCATTAGAAAGCTGAATCATCTGGAGAAGGCGAAGATGGTGGTAGCCTTCTTGCAGCTCCATAGTATGCTGCTCAAGAGGCTCCAGCTAGCTCAGGACTGGTAGCAAACAGACCCCAGCATTGGGCAAGGTTGGCAGTTTCCCTCGTGATCCCTTTCCTACCATATCTGCCGTACCCATGTATGAATCTGTGATCACTGCTTTGTCTTTTTAAGTTGGGCCTCAGGACTTCTCACTGCCCAAACATGGTATTAAGGGGAAATTGCAACATTGGTTAAGTGTCAGGAGTTGCCAGCCCTCTTTCCATGCTGTTCTGCAGGAGCAGACAGGCAAAGCTGTCCATGCCATGTCCTCATAATATGCTCATCATATTTTTAGACTTTAGTGCTTTAAGCACTTACTATTTTGCATCTTAGGAAATTCCCTCTTCCATCAAATTGGATTACTTAAAGCTCTGAATTCCCTGCCCTTACTGCCTTCTGTGACACAGTTTTTAACACAATTAATAAATTTAAATTAACTCATGTGCTCATCCTGCAAAGACACCATCACTTAACATTATCACTGTACATTAAGCAAGGTTATAATTAACTAATTTTCCATTCTCTTGTGGGTTGTATGTGCTCACCATTATGTTATATTATGGAAATTAAGTAATTCCTCCCTAATGTGAACGTAAATCCAAAATTACAGTCCCAATATAACAATTTAAGACAACTAAAGGAAAAACGCAAAGGCTGCAGTAGCTTCATTCTTGTGTTCCATGCACCTTAAATTGTCTAGTTCTTGATTGTGGAAGAGACGAGCTGCCGCCTTCAGTCAGCCTCAGCTTTAAATGAGGTTGACAAACACTGGAGACAAATGTCTTGAAAGGGAAGGAATATGGAGACAGAGCTGTGGTTTTTCGAAAGAGCCACAAGAGATGTATGGCCAAGAAAGCAAGAGTTTGGACTGGGCGCAGAATAATTTAGGTTGGAAAAGACCTCCAAGACTATTGAGTCCAACCTTGGACCAGGCATCACCTTGTCAACTAGAACATGGCACTAAGTGCCAGGTCCACTTGTTTCTTGAACACTTCCAGGGATGCTGACTCCACCGCTCCCCTGGGCAGTCCATTCCAATGCTTAAAAACCCTTTCCATGAAGAAATTGTTCCCAGTGGACAACCTGAACCTCCTCTGGCACATCTTGAGGCCATTTCCTCTTGAAATGTAATGGACTTGAAGACTGCTTTTTAAGCTTAGTAGATGGCATTCACAGGGCTTAAAAACTGACTCTTGATAGTTTGGGGAGGATATTTTGTGAATGTAGCACAGGAATTTCTTCAACTTTATCACTCTTGTTCTCGCTGAGGCATTGGGCTGTGTTTTTACCATTTGTTAGTGTGTTTCAGGTACTGATGTCTTGTTCTCTTGTTTAAAAATATTTCATTGCTGCCAAAATTTAACAGCCTTATTAATTTCTCTGTAATTAAACTTTCCAATAATAAAATCATTCTTGCCCAAGCAGAATAGCAAATAGTGTAAAATAGTTCTTATCTATTAAAAGTGAAGGTTGCGTTTATTTCTCAGATCTATAATGGTGCTTGGCAGTTCCTTATTTCATCCATGATGTTGGATTTAAAAGCTGGGCAGAAGAGGGATAAGACAGCAAAACATTTCTCTTCCTCGCTTTCACACCACTTTCTGCTCTATTCATTGGTTTTATCCTGCATGTTTGGTATTTGCTTCCTGTATATGTCTTGGTGCTTACTTGTGCAATTTTTTACCTTGTACTTTTTACCTCCCTACAGCTTTGTCTTTTTCTGTTTCCCAGATGTTAATTTTGTTGCTAATCCAAACTAAACTTCTGTTTGACCTGTTGTGTATTTTTAGTATGAAAGGGGCATGAGCAATGTTTGCTTAGGCTGTAGTAACTTTATGAAACACATTATATTTATTCTTGAAGTGTTACATTCGAATTCAGAACAAATTCTTCATTCACGTGGATGAATTTTAGAGTCTTCTTTAAGTGCAGATATCAACCAAGTTCTATTCTTATTTTCATTTAAAAAAGAGAAACATGAACAAAATGCTACTTTAGATGGATACCATTCTTACTCCCATTTCTGCTGTCTTCAGAGTTGTTCTGTATGTGTAGCACTAGAAAATGGTGTTTGCAAAATTCACACTGAATCCATACAGATTTGGTCCAACAAGACTGCCTTTTGCAGTAGGTTGTTCTCTTCCACAGGAGACTGCAAACTGCACAGACTGAGTAGTCCAAAATTATTTGGTATCTTTTCCTATTTCCAGTGCCTATACCAAAAGAAAGAAACTTGAATATGATTTGTCCTCTACAGGTTGCTAGTCGCAGTCAGGCTCTATGAAAATACTTTGGTCCCTGAAGAGTTAAGTGGCAGTAAGATTTTATTTTATGCACAGCAGTGAATGAATGGGCATGCAAATCCTTACTTCTCTCTTCTCTCTTGTATTTATGTTGTTACAGTTTTTTTTTCATATTAGATTGCCTTTCATTTTATAGCTACATGGACTGTGCCTCTTCACAGAGACAGAGTTAAGAGGAGAATTAACTTCCACATTGTTTAGCATTTTTCACTTACATGTAACTAGGCATATAACTACACTGTTTTCTGTGTTAGTAAGTTGCCCGCCAATGGAAAGGGGCTTGCAGTGGCCTGTAGCTTGAATATGTGTAGTGCTAGTAGTGGTCTCTGCAAGAACGTGTACACAATGCTGATGGAGGTGAGAAAGTTGCTAGTTCCTCTAATGCTTTTTGGGATGATGCTGTGGTGGGTAATGTAGCTACAGGCATGCAGTAACCTAGTGTTTGATACAGCTTCTGTCTTCTCCTACTTCGGTGTCTCACCGGGATAGGCATACATAGACCTGCTGTGACAGCACACAGAGCCCAGGCTGCAATGGGGACCTTTCTGGTAACTTCATCTCTATGATACTGTTTTGCATTTTATGTAAATCCATGAACTCATTACATTTTACTGGTACCATTAATGTGACAGGCCTTTCTGCTTGTATTGACTGGTGACCAGGATTTGCTCGTACAGGCGTGGGTTTTTTTCACTTTCCTGAAGTTCAAGAAACTAGCAGATTAAAAAAAGGGTATGTGAGAGTTAAATTTTTCACTAATTTTTCAGGAGGATTCAAGTAGTGCAGCAGCTCATGTAGTCCTGGTTACTTGCAAGTTAAATCTGAGATCAGGCAATGAAACAGCCTGAAATTGTGACTGTCAGACTGGAAATATTCAGTGAAAGGTACTGCAGAAAGTGTGCTTTGAAATTCTTAATGCTATGCCTTGTGCTTATATATTTAAATACTTTCAAGACTAATGAGTATAGTTTGGTTAGATGGTGCTTCTTGGTAAATTTGGGTTTCTGGCTTCTTTAGTTTCATTTCCGCTGCTCTGATAACACCACTTTTTCAAGACAAGTACTAAAAAAATTTCCTGTCCCTGTTTCTTTGTGCAGTGCTTGGAATACTGAAGGGTAATAAATCTTTACAAATGAAAAGTGGACCAAAAAAAAGCCTTCACTGTAAGTAGAGGTTTTTCTAAAGTTTTCAGTGATTCAACAAGCAATGAATGGGAGGCAAGGAAGGGGAAGGAACCTAAATGACAAAGTAAATATACTTCTTTGGCATGTAAAAGGGAAAACAAAATTGACAAGACAAGGTTTTAAAATACTGCTGAAAATGTTGCTTTTCCTCCAGTCTTAGCTTTGATAGCACTGCAGCTCCCACTTAGAAGTTGAGGAAGCTTATCTTCTGAAATGGAAGTACACAATGTGAAGGCACAGCAGACCCACTCAGACTGATCTCTACCTGTGTAATAAGAGGGTATGTGGTTGCTGTGCACAAACTTGGGATGTGCTGCATGGATCGAAGCACAGCCACGTGGCTTCCTCAGGGAAGTGGGGAAACAGCACTGACACCTAGCCTACCTCCTCAAAGATCAGTACTCCTAAGAGTTCAACATCTGCTTTAGCAGGCTAAAAACCCATCTGGGGCACACATAATGCTACAGGAAAGTAACATTCCGCATGGGAGCAAAACAAAACAGCTAATACAAGTTTGTCTAAGAAGGTGGTTACCTGTCACAAAGGTGCACTATGCATACAAATATGTTGGCCATCGTGGGTAGGACAACATTGCTAGGTGAAATTCAAACGCAGTCTGGAAGATTCTAGTTTTCATTCCTCTAGAACTGTAAAAGAGTGGGACAGTGAGCAGCTCTTGTGTCTGAAAACAGGTGACTTGTGAGATCACTAGTGAGAATGGAGAGTAGAGGTCCCTATTAGACTTTTGAGTTGTTTTTTCACTCCAAGACTCATCAGCTGTTTGCATTGAACATCACTGATGAGAAAACAGGTCTGCTGCTCAGACCACAAGGGAAAGTGCATGGGGATCTTCAGACCGTCTCTTACACGGTGACATCTGGTTTTTCTATGTGTGCTTCCCATGAGCTTTCCAGGTAGTATCTCTTTGTAGAGCAGGATTTGGCTATGCTAATAGATCTCTGAGGTCTTATCAGTCCCTTATTTTATGTAGCCCTCAAAATACTCAGAAGAGAACAGTTGCATAACCATTAAACAGAAACTGTGTAACCTAGAATGAGTTACCAAAACACCTTTTCTATTATGCGTATTTTCTGGCCTAATTATATAAACACACTTTATTATTTATAAAACTCCATCACTTCAAAATTTAGTACTGTGTTTCCTTTCCTCTTTTCTGCACTACTAAATTTTGTTCTTAAGACTTTCAGAGCTGCATTTTGAGCATACAGATTTAGGACAGGACTAGTCTCAAGTGGCACTGTAATACTAAATATTAAATAACTGATTCAAACTGCAACCAAGAGGAAAATCAGATGACAGTCAAGTCTTAATCCAGAAGATTGAAGAGAAAAGCAATACAGTTTTCTCAATTTATCATACCTGCTATTTTGCACATCTTAGTGAGTTGTGCATAACTGCCTTCTTCCTCATATAACATCTGCTTAACCATAGTGCAGGAACTGTTTACCATTTTCATGGTCCAGACTGACTCAACAGCAATACCATGGCCAAAAGAGGCAAGAAGATTTTATTTATTCATTTATTTACCTATGTATTATTTTTAATTAACATTTTTTATATCTGCCTGCACCTGCCAGGCTTTGTGGAAATGCAGCAAATTATCATTACAGAAATCTGGGGAGAGGCAGCAAATTGGAACAGTGGAGCTACTTCCATCAACCATACAGTCATACTTGCAGCTTTGTATGAGACTAGTAAAGATTTAGTGTAGTGTACTGTTTGAGCTGCTATTTATTGGATGGATTAAGCATTATTTTTCAGTGCTCTGTCTTGTATTTTTACATTATTTATTGCCTAAAAATAGTATCTTTAGGGGAATTTTTTGTTGGTTTAGAGGAGAAGCGTTGCTCTTTGTTGTGTTTAGTTTGGTTTTAACTTAATAATTGGAGTATAATAGGTTGGTAGATAGTGTCACAAATATTAAGAAGTTGATCCAGAAGTTCAGAGTCCATTGTTTTTTTAGGAACATCCTCTAAATATTTGTCTTTAGATGTAGTCATCTAGAAGGAATGTATACCTCTGGCTATGTCAGAGGCAACGTTAATTGGATTAAGTCCTCATGAGTGAATCAGAAAGTTGAAGGCTGTTGTACTGTATTTGGGGGAGCAGAAAAATGCAATTTGAGGATAAAACATAGACTGCTTTAAGTCACAGTGAGCATGTGTGGAACTTAGTGATGCTTCCCATTTAAAAGAAATAAACATTGAATATTGTTTAAACTCAGCCTCAGAAATGCTCCTTTGAGCACTCTCACAGTGAATATACTTTTCACAGCCCAAGGAAACCATTGCAACTAAAAGTAGTTTTCAGTCCCAGCTGATAATTCCATAGCCCAGCTCTATGTTTGTGCAGTCCATTCAGATTGTGGGGATTAAAATGGACAACAAGCTATGTAATGGCAGTTCAAGCCTTCTCATCTCCAGAACCAAGACCTGCAAATGTGGAGTTTGCATTTGGCTCAGTCTGACTTTCAGCCCAAAGCCTGAGCCCAGAGGTCTGTCAGCCACTGCCAGAAGCTGAGCAGTGGATGATGGAGAACAGCAAATCTGACATTTTACTGAAGTGTATTTCCATGGAAAAACTTCAGGCATCTGCAGTTTCTCTGAAAATAGTTTTCAGAGCCAAAGAGCCAGTTTCTTCAACTGCAGGCAGTGTGGTGAGCCTATGACTAGTAGCTAAATATGATGAGGTTTTTTTTTTAATGTTAACTGTTTTTAAGTGTGACATTCTTACATTGCTGTGGCCCTGACTGTAGCAAACCAATGGCAAAGGCATCTCTGTAAATAACAGCTACAACTCCGGAAACACAATGGCCTTTATGTTTTTAACATTATGCATTTACTGTGTTTGATGTTTGGTTGTGAGAAGTTGGATAGCTTTGGGTCCTTGCACACCATTGCTGAGAG
Source organism: Corvus kubaryi (assembly GCF_017639235.1). Lineage (NCBI taxonomy): Eukaryota > Metazoa > Chordata > Aves > Passeriformes > Corvidae > Corvus > Corvus kubaryi. The sequence continues at coordinate 19,238,328 of NW_024581135.1, forward strand.
CAGACACTGGTTTGGCATCAAAGCCATAAGCACTGTGCTCTGCAAGGTGGGTGCTGCAAAGTTCTGTAGGAGTGCTGGTATTCACAGCCCGGCTGCTCAGTCCTCCTGCAAAAGAAATAGAAGAAGGGGAAAACTGCAGGAGCAGAGAGGCCTTGTGCCACTTCACCCTTACCCTAGGAAGAAGTGTCCATTTTTCCTAGGAGAGCAGCCATGCTGAGCTCACTCAGCTGGACAGCAGGTGCATGGGGAGGATGGCATCTTCCTGACAGAGCATGAACCCCATGTGCTGAGCTCTGCAAAAAGTAAATAGTACGGGGGTGCTTTGCTTGAGCACTGCTTGAACAATTTTTTTTTTTATTAGCTGAAGTTTAATTTCACATTTCAGAGCAAAAATTCAGAGGAAAATTTGAAGGACAAAATTTCATCAGTATGATGAAGGGAACCTGACTAGACATATGGATGAAATCAGTGAAGTGCTTGATCAAGTGGGCACATAAATAGTTTTTGCTGAATTGAGCATACCGTGGGGTATAGCAGGTTAGTTGGTGGAAGCTCTCCAACTTTTCCATCTTTTCCATCATTTTAGATGATGTTCTGTATCATGCTGAAGCATCTTTAAAATTTCATTAGCAGCTCAAAGTTAAAAGGGTTGAGAGGGTAAGAAACTGACTGTTCTCTGGATTGGGAATGCATTCAAATATAGAAAAAGAGCAGCCAGATCTGCTTCTGCACCTTTGAGGGACTCTACAGCATTCTTTTTAAGACTACATTAGAAAATAACTTTTCTGTTATGGAAGAGTCACTTTTTAGGTTGACTTTTTGCTGCAGTGTGTCACATTCACATTGGAAACACTGGCCTGGTAAGCAACAGCACAACCTGAAGAATTTCCCAGAAGTTCCATATGTAAACCATTTGATCTCCCTTATTTAGTTTGAGCAGACCAGATGCAAGCCTGGTTCAGTTTGGAAGTCTTTAGTGGGGGACTAAAGTGAATGTCATAAACCTTATTGCGAGCAGATAGATCAGATCTTCCAGAACACTTGTGCCTTGAGTGCTGTCATCCAGGTTTGCTGGATTTAAACTAACTTAAAAGTCTTTCGAGCAGTACACTTTGTATGTGAGTAATTCAAATTTTGTGTCTCTATACAACTGACCAAAGGTATGTTTGAAGTCTGAAGGACAGAGTAAATTCTCACAAAACAGAGAAGCTTCAGTTGTCTTCATCTTTCAGTTAAGTGTGAATTGATGTGGCAGTCACCCATGATGGAGTGCTTCACCTTGTGGCCTCCTTTGTATGGTTTTGATGGGGCAGAGAGTATTGCTGGGGGAAAAGGGGAGCAAGAGATATCTTAGTACAGATCTTGCCTTGCTTTTCCTAGTCTCTTGGGCTCTGCTCCTGCTGCTTTAGAAGTTGTTGCTTTCCCTGTTGAAGACAACCAGCTGTGACCAAACAACAACAGTACCCAGTGACCTGTGGACACTCAGCATGAGCTGCTGATGCTTAACGAGGACCTTAAGCAGGCTATTAGAAAGGGTACTAGGAGGGTTTATACCACCGGCCAGGCATCTTCCCTTCCCTGGGGTCTGTAACTATTCAGACTGTGCTTAGGCTGAGGGCATTTTCTAGCGTTAGATTTGGGACTATTATCTAGTACAAATTCAAGACAGCATTTTATCAACTACCGCTTTGTGAATTCAGTTGGAGTAAGACTTGATAACTTCACACTTAAGAAAGATGTCCTTCTCTTCTATGATGTCCTGTTCAGACAGAAAGAACATTTAGCCCAAGTTCCCAAAATGCAGAGGTGGTTTGAACACTGGGCTATACTGTGAATGGGTGTGATTACTGCACATAACTGTTTCCCTTTATTTGCATTTCCTCATTAGTGGGCTTCAATGAGACCCAAATAGAGGGATAAAGAAGTATGTTTTGTAGACTGAAATCCATCATTCACATTAGAGTACTTGTTTCAAGAGAATTGATTTGAGAACTCACATTTGGAGGAGTCTTGCTTGGACATATGTGCACTGTATGAAATGTATTTTTCACATACATTTTGTCCTTGTCTGCATGATTTTAAGTGAATAATGCAGCTTCATAACCTGGTTCCTGTCCCTTTTTTTCCTGTCTTTAATCCCAAGTTATTGAGTATGCATTTATCTATTTTACTTTGGCCTCTGGATGTGTTACTGTTAAGTGCAGCAATAAACCATCTACAAGTAGATTTCCATCTACCGGTAAGACAATGTGGGAAACTCCTTGGACTTCCTTGTATGAGATTGAGATTCCAGTTGGGGTATTGAGCTGGGAGAATTGCCCTTTAAAGTCTGCAGAAAAAGCAGCTAGCTGCCAGCTACAGAGCAATGGGAAGTCCTTTGTTGCTCTGCTACCATCAGTTAGCTGCTTCATGATGATAAACATGCCGGGGGCCAATCCTGACTTTGTTTTGGTTGGAATTTTTGTTTATTGGAGTTTGACCAAGCCAGAAGTTTGTAGAATAGCTTTTGTGCTTGTTGTTCAGCAGGAATGAGGGTTTTTTTCTATCAATATTTTTTTTTTCTTTAAGAAGTTAGCACTTTGACCAGCTTGGTATATCACTCAATTCTTAGCCTTGCTTCATCTTCTGGTGCTCAATCCAGGTACACTTGTTCAGCAAGTTAGGGAAAAAGAACACATACTATCATATCCTGGTGTGCATCTATCATCTTTGTAGCAGTGGAATGGTTGAAGCAAGTTAACTGGTTTTGGCAGACTCAGGTAATACCCAGTGGATCTTGGCTCTGAGAGTTTTCTGAAGCTCCAGAAAGTCCCTTCCAGGGCAATCCAAGGCTTTAGCGCAAATCTATAGCAGTGTCCGTGCTTTGGGAGGTAGGTGGAAAGTTAGATGGAGATATCAATGTTTCTTAATTTGCTTGTTTTGGGAAAGGGTCTTTTTATTTTTTGAGGGGTGATAGCTGCAGGAAATGCTGAAATCAGAGTCTTCCAAATGTCCATGCAGACTGGAAAGTTCCTGACACCCACCAGCTAAAACTCAGCTATTAATGTATTTCAAATATGTCGGACTGCCTTTGAACTCCTGTGTGCAATATTGCATCTCCCAACAGCAAGCTAGAAAAGCCCTTGAGCATGTTACGAATTTTGCTTGGAGAAATGTAAAAGGTGATAAAACTCTTTGCAAGGAATTTATCATAGCTGCTCACACTTAGGAGTGAAAGAAGGGCATTGTAAGCGCTCATCAGTGAATAGGTTAGACAGGTTTTTCCTCCTAATATTTTTATTTTCAGTGACAGCCTTCAAACTTCCACTGGATGATATATGTAACCTTGAAATTAAATGGCAAGGTTTTTGGCTGTAGGACTGGCCTAACGAGAAATTTGCCACCCAAATAAATCCTTCCTTCATAATACTATCCTTGCTGTTTCTTTCATGTGCATGATCTGAAGGTTTCTGCCAGCACAACTAACATTTTGCCTCCAAGTACTCTATTTTTACAGTATCTTGAAATTGCCAGTATGAAAACGGTGAGCAACGTTAGTTCAGTGACCAAACCCTTGAAGGGTTTGCTATTTCTACCATATGAGTTTAATAAATTAATTTCTGCCATGCTATGGAGACTGCAGTGTAAAAGATAGTTTCTATTCAACTGAAGTTTTATACTTTAAATTTCATTGATGTTCTTATACTCTCATACTCTCCTGAAATTGTCAGAGGGTTATTTATGTACGACACAACTGTCTTTCTAAATACTTGTAAAAGTAGCCTTGAAGAGAAAGGTTTGGATTAACCTTGTTTTACATGGGAACATTTTCAGTTTTGTAACTATTCCAGTAATGTTTCAAAGTGCTCCAGTGGCAATTAACTGGAAGCTAATAGTTTTGCCAGTGGAAAGAAAGTTGTAAGTGCTGTTAAATATGTCATTGAAGATGATTCACGTTGCAGCATTGCTTCACACGAAGGCAGCTAAATCTCATCCTTCTGTACATGTTACGAATATTACTTCGCTGGTGCTTATATTAAGCATGTGTGTGTAGTCAGTTCCACCCTTGGGGAAAAAAAACCCAACAGGAATTCCTCTAAGAATTTATACTGCACAAGGTTATGATTTTATTTCCTTAGACTTCCAGTAGTTCTTTCTTAAGTGAGTAGTGGGTCCAAAAGATCGGAAGTTACTCTGTCTTCTTTTCTTGAAGCCAGGAGAAAGACATAGAGGAGAAGATGATTTTGTATTAAATCTCAGTGGTTTCTCTTATTTTCCATGGCATCCTGTTCTTAGTTTCTAATTTGCCTCTGTCTGAAAAGAAAAACCAGAAGCCCAGCAATTATTCCATGTGCATTTGGGAAAATGTAGATCATTTTTATCAAGGGATGCATGGAAAGTGGATGTAAATTATGGATGTGTATCTGTATCCAGCATATCTGTCTGATGCAAATGCACTCCTGAAAACCAAATGTGAAGTGCTGGAATCTGCCAAGTGAATTTCCAGCTCATTGTGAATGGTGCTTTTCATTACTAAAGTCTATTTGACATGCAGTACTCCCCAGTCACCTGTTGAAGTCTTAACAAAATTTTTTATTATCTCTTTCCTGGTGTCTAATAAGTGGTGAACTTTCCTGCCACAGATGGGCAAATTGTCCTCTCTCCTCCACTGGCCTGCTAGTTTTCATGAAACTTTTAAAAACATAATTATCCTTGAAAATGTGTGAGGTTTTTTTGCCCTGTTTAGATGAAATTAGCCAGTATTAGAGAGCTAATGAGAGGCCAGGAAAAACAGGCAAATGAGCACAATGCTTGATAACAAAAGTTGTAGAAAACCAAACTAAAATTTTGCTTCAACTTCTGTTAGTGTAACCAGGGTGTGGTGGTTTGGCAGTGCTATAAGAAATCATGTGTTGAACTGTAAAATATGTAAAGCTGGTATCTTAGAGTTAACCTCTTGTACCTTTTGCAGGTGGAGATTTACATTTTACCTTTATATATTTACCTATGGAGTACGGTTCCTGAAAAAGGTAGGCACTTATATTATTATGCTTTTACGACACATCACAGACTTGAAGTCTTGTGCAGGCGTAATATAAAACACAGGAATAAAGTCTATGTTTGTGAGGAGTAAAAACTAAAATTGAATTTGCACTCATAAAATGCTTACCCTCATTGGTAAGGAATGTAAGTTCTTATCAATATTTAATGGTGTTTTAAAGGAAAAAAAGGCATAGCAACATACCTAGTGCACTTCATTACTTTTCATTATAGGCATTTAGCTGGCAGTAAGGCTTACCAAAGTATTAATTTCTCCATCATCCTTGCTTAAATGCCTCTGACAGAGGTTACTTTTTACTAACAAACAAAATGCATTAGTGTTTTAGAAAAAAAATTTTTTTTTTGCCTATTCTTTGTCTGATGTACTGTGGAAGGAAATTTCTGTGGTTTCCCATCAATGCTGTGTTTCAGGTGATTTAAAAAGAGAAGGGTATTGATAGCTTCTAAACACTATGGCATAGGTCTATTAACCCTGCGATAGAGAGTAATACAGATTTATGGTGCAAATTGTTTTTACAGTGTGACTAGTTCTCAGAGCTTTTGTGCAAGTCTGTCCATATTTGTGTAATTCTAGGAGGTGAAATTAGGGGAATATGTGCACTCAGTGTGTTTACGTAATCTTTGTTTTGGTGAAAAACTTGACACAAGAAAATGTATCCTGAATGTTTCTGGTTCCTGTAAGTAAAAGAGGTTGTACTAATCTTTTTTATGTCTGTAGTTCTTGAGGCTGTCCCAGGTGCAAGGCAACTTGGTGTGGGCAGGACTAATGATGTGTCCTGTGTGGGGAGGGCACATCAGAGCCCTTCTCAGCTGTTTAGCAGTAGTCAGCCCCAGGAGAAGTGTGGGCCAGAGCAGCATGCAATTGCATTCTCTCCCTGCCTCCTAAAACACTTCTATTTTATGTGTACCTCATCCATTAACATGCTGTATGGTCATGATCTGATACTCTGTTTTCTGTGTTTGATTTCACAAATGTCTGTGGTATGAAATACGAGAATAGTTTTAATGAGCAGTTGTCACTACCCAAAAGGTTACTTAGCCTGTGAGTGTTGAGAGGTCATGGCTGTGGGTTCATAGGATCCTGTAACAGACAAGGGAACAGAGGCTTCATCGTCTGAATTTTTCTACATCATTACAGCAAATGCCACAAAAATCACCATTAGCAAGTGTCACAAAATCACTACTAGAAAACATATTTGTGATTAAGACAGCAAATCTCTCTCAGCACAAATAAAGTGTCTGTTCTAGGAAAAATTCTGAATACCAGCATTTCTATAGACTAAGAAGAATACAGTAAACGTGTGCTTCATTCCAAGCCATTGTGATCTCTTGTTAAAGGCTGAGTTGACATGCAGAGTGGAGGATGTCTTCCAGTTGAGCATATCACTGCAGTTTGAGGAGGGCTGGCTGACACAGCAAGGTGTACAACCGCTGGCTTAACAAGGATTGGTTGCATACTTTTGCTGTAATTTTAACTTTCAAAATATTTCATTTTTACTAAGAGAAATTATTCACTATGTAATTGTGTATCTATTTATAATTACTAATTTTTACACAGTGTTAAAGATGAGTCTTGTAATGTTTTAGGCGATTGTCATTATTCCAATGTTCTGCTTTGTATACCCAGGTTTTTCACATGAAAATACATGTAAATTAACAAAATTATGATTGTGATTGTATTTATATTTGCACTATATTCCTAGTACCATTGTGTAACTCAAAGACAAAGGCTTTTGCTGTTCATCAAACACCCAAGATTTTGCTGAGTCTCTTTAAGTGCAGGATCTGTGTTTGCAAGGAATAAAATCGAGACCAAAAAATCTGAAGGGAGACACTTCTTTCAGAGCTTTGCTACAGTACCCAAGTGGATAGTTCTTTTTAATTTGTCTTGGTTTTCTAAATGGAATAAGTGCAAAGAACCCTTAAATTCTTCCTGAAGCAGCTAGTGAAAGAAGTTAAGCATAATAAATTCTCTGACAAATTTGATAGAAGGATCTTTTCTTCAAAAATCTATTTTGCCTGGAGAAAGAAAGTTCATATTATGGACAGCAGCTTCTTGCTGTGTAGCAGAGGTCTGAATCCTTTCTAGTAACAAGGCCTGCCTAAGACCACCCAGAAAATACCTAGTCCAGAAGACCAGTAAGCTCCGGTCTCAGCTTCAATGGCAGTCCCTACAGGTGCAGCTCCGTCACAGCACCTTGTGCTGCCTTACTGAGAGGGGGCATGAAAGAGTGAATACCACAAATGTTCCTGTTTTAAAGAATGTAATGTGCCACCAGCATAGCACCGAATTGGAAATATTCACTTTGACTAGAAGTGAATTCCACCTTTTGGATTCTTTCTGAAAACACCTTTCTCATAATGCCCACAGCACATGAATCATTGCCACTTTGCTTTCTACTGTCAGCTTCCCTATTTGCTGCATAAAGAAATAATGCTGCATCAGTGCAGTATCAGCAGAAGGGTGGATGTCAGTGTTTCCTTGTGCCTACCAGAACACCCAAGGAAGATCTGAACAGGATACTGTGGCAAACCACCATGCTGGCAGAGTGTCATTATGTCTTTGGTGGTTTTGTGGAGCTTATCTGGCATTTGGGGAAGATGTGACCACACTTAATTAGCAGTAATTATTTAGCAGACTTATCAGCTCTGGTTTAGTTCTGAAAGTATGATGCTATAGGTCTTACACACATGCCAGTGTTAATTTATTTTTAGAATGGTGTTAAGTGACTAAATTCAAGTTTTTAGGTTTGCCTGGATAGAGCATCTTGCAAAAAAAGAGGCCTAGGGTTTCAGCTTTGGTTTTTGCTTCCGTACAGAAGCATGTGAAAGCTAACAAAGCTGTCAGTCAGAGCACTCGTAAAACCCTCTGAAATGCCATGGCAAGCTTGTCTTTGTTAATGTCCATGACTGCAGTTAATGGCTGATCTAGACAGACGAAATTTGTGCACCAAATAAAGCAACCTGTGCATTATTTTTGGTAACAGCTGCACATGAAATATCAATTTCTTTGACATGCTGTATTTGCTGAGTACATTACTAGAGATTTAAAACTTTCTTCCTGCTGAAAGCTATGTCTCTTTATTGAGTTCTTCTCTTGGGTTTTCTCTTTTTCCAGGGGAAAGTATATGTTTTTAAGTTATTAATTGAATAAATAATGTTACTTCTGCTGAAATTTCAAAAAATCTCAATACACAGGGAAGAAATTTCTGATATAAAGCTTTGTCACCAAAGTTTGGTCTGTTGCAACAAAACCAATCGATACATTTTAAACAAATTTTTTTCTTAGTAGTGTCTGCAGGACACTTAGACTGGGTCATTTTGCTGAATAAAATTTGCCGTGAATTCAGGAATATCCTCCAGTTTGGGAAGGCTGAGGATTGACAGTAAAGTGTCCTGTGTGTACCTCTTTTCTGTAGGCCATGATCAGGTGCTGATACTTTGTATGATGGGTTTAGCAATGTGAAATGCACAAAAACTCATGCTACCACCCACTCTCCCTCGCTCTATCCATATGGACATCTGCTTTCCACAGCCTCTGTGTCATACAATAGCTTATTCATGGAACTCTCTCCAACCCCCTGCCAACCCCACCACTGAACTCCGAAGGCAGGAGACCGTTATGGATTTTGCACTGGTCTTGTCCTCAGTGCCTCCGACCTCAAATGGGCACATGGTGCCGACTTTTCTTTGTTGCAATAATACATTGCTCATGAAGCAACATGAAGTGAATAAGGGCAGCTTCTACCATTGGTGTCTGCCTTTTTCAGTTAAGAGTTGACTTTAACTCTAGGGTGCAGCTGTATGATTGGTAAATCTTACAAATGTTTGTGATACCATGGGAACGCGTGCCCCATTCAAGAGTTACTGTGAAGTGAGAAGCATAAGTCTTGGATCAGAGAGTAGAGAAGCCAAGGCAGTTGCTTGATTGCTCACAAATGAAGCACGTGAAGAGGAGTAACTTGCAGCCTTACACATACTCAGCCAAACTGCTCCATTACCTATAAATTGTGACTTATGTAGACAGAGGAGAAAAAAATTTATTACGGAGTTACTAGTATTTAATTATCATATTAGACATTCCTCCCTTCCCCACCTCGTGCGTGCCTTCAGCCTTTTCAGGCTGCAAGGCTTAATTTTATTGTGGGGTTTGCTGTCATTGTCTGTAACTAGTGAAGTTGTTAATGACATTTCAGTGTTAAAGCATCTCAAAGATGAAATTGTTTTCTTGGTCTTGGCTTCTTTTTCAAAGCTCCTCATAAAGTTTTGCTGCTTCTTCCAAGTCCTTTCTACCTTAATGCTATCAGTTGTAGCTTATTTATTATTACCAGGTGGTGTAATAATGCTTCCCAAAGGGTCTCTTGTTGCTGAAGTGAAACATGTGTTTGTCTCTGTTCTTTCAAACCAGAACTTTCAATTTGATGAAAATGAACTGTAAACTTGTTAGGTAATGAACATAAAGTAGGTGTTGGGAGTTTGATGGGTTTGTCACTTGATCCTTTAGCACTGTGTGTTTCAGGACATGCCCTGGAGTGTGATGTATAGTGCACTGAGGGGATGAAATAGGTCATCATAATTAGGATTTGAAGTGACCTCTGTCATTTCTGATACTTTAAGGGAAGAGGAAATCAATGTAAATGTAGATTAAGAGTTCAAGTTGTCCACCTTCTACCTCAAATACTATTTTCAATATCCTATTTTCAAGTAATATATACTATTCAAGATACTATTTCAATATACTGTTTTCAAGAGCAGATTTGGTAATGAGTATTCTTCTGTGTGAGGAAAATGGACCAAGGTACCAACTTTGAAAGAGAAGGTGAAGCTTTCTTTGTTATTAGCTGCCAGCTCCAGTCTTCACTATTTTCTAGAGCAGATTTAAATTATTTGCGACTAAAGAGTGGGTGTCCCACAAAATAATTTAATGTGAAACATTCACCTTTCCATCTAATCCTCGTTGCCCCCATTCTTGGTAAAATGGCAAATGCTAGATGTGACCATCCCATCTTAATTTTCAGACTTCTGAATGAGATGTTTTGGCACTGAAGGACTGAACCCAGCATTCACTACAGCATTCTTTGTATCTTTATAAATCACTAAGCATAAAAGATAAGTAACCAATTATATTTCCACTCTGATCACGTGTATGCAAATTCTTCCCTTTCTGAATGAAACTGAGGTTTTCAGCTCTACCATTTGTTTTCTTTGCATGTCTACAAAACACTTCCTTGCAGAGCACCACACCTGTAGTGACACCAACAAGACATTAAGTTCCAGTGGCATTGAACTGACTGCTTTGCTTATCATTAACATATGAATGAAATAATGTTTTTGTTTTCCTCAGTAATATTTGTAGTTAAATAAATGGTGGCTTTGATCGTTAAGAGTTAATGGTCTGACTGTGCTCCAATTAAATGGAAAAAATATCATTATCTTTGGTGATAAAGGAACAGAGTGAAGAGTTCAGGATTGGCTTGTTTCTTGCTTGCTCATCCTTGGTGCTAAGCAGCGCCTGTATAAAGCTGTAAAATGAAATCTTTACAAACATACAGAAGCAGAGCTTCCAGGTGGCTTACAGACTTTTCACATTTAATTTCCTTCCTTTAATTGCCCATGAGAATTATGAATTCACAAAAAAGGATGAATTTTCTGCGAGTCTTTTGAAGTCTATATGGAGACTTGTAAACCTGAAGTTGCATGTACATATTCTACTGGTGAAAGGGATTATCTGCCTGGATAAACAAATTTTGCTATTTTTCAAATTTAGTGTTGAAGTAAGGCAGATGATACGAGTATGCTGTGGCTATATTTAAAAAATGCTGGGTGCAACAAGCTTCTGTATGTATGCAGCTCATTGAGTGTCCTTCCTAATGAGTCATCCCCTACTGAAGAACTGGGAACTGTCTGCTAAGAACTGTCTGGTGGGTAGTTACAATTTCTAGCGGTACATGTAGCTTGCAAAAGAACAGGGAAAGCCATGTTGAAGTGTAAATTTGACTGCAAAAGCCTACTCAAGTGACATAAATGTACGGGAGGCAAATAGCAAATAGCAGGGTAGTATGAAGAAAAAAAAAACCCTGACAGGTAGAGCTCCGCTTCTGCTGTTGCCGAAGTTCCTCTTTCTTGAAACTATAGTATGTTTCAAACGAGGAAAATGAAGTGCTTATCCTCCTGTGTGCACTAACCACTGAGCCAGCAAGTTTGTGTGTGACAGCTGGAGATGTTCTGTTAGTGGCCTGCAGTTTCTGTGTGCACATAGAAAGAAACTGGCTTCATGCTTTTTTGTGAGAGTGTTGCATTCTGCTGCTCAGCTGAGTTGGCTTATTCTTTGCCTCTTTTTGGAATAAAATAGCAGCAGCAATACATGCACATGTTACAGCCCTGAGAGAGTAGTGTAGAATTTGTAAATGCCATTTCGGATTGCTTGTACTCCAGAATTTTAGAGCCTAAAGTCAGACACCTTCATTTGAAATACAAAAAAAGAATTTGTCAATAAATTGGTGGCTGATTATTGACATTGTTTCTGTATTACAGTTCACCTATTATTGAGATTGTTAACCTTAGACTAAGTAAGTAATGTTTATTATGCACAACCACTTAATAAAATTGTCATATTTGTGGAAACAAGCATTTCTGTAATGAAGATGGTAAGTTTGTATCATGTGGGAAATAAGATTGGGACAGTTTTCAAATCAAAGGTCATGCTACAGTTTAAGTGGGGTTATAGTTAGTGTATTAATGATACTATTCTGGGGAAAAATAACAGAAGAGTTTGAATGCAGAAATTAATAGTTTCAAATTCTTCATACAAGTTCTCTGCAATGCATTGAAAACATCCTTCATGGGGGCTCTCAGCCACTACTGTCATTAGAAATACAGAATGAATTTCTTTTTCCTCAATATTATATGGGAATCAAGAGGACATCATTCATGCTTACAGTACTGACAACATCTCTTCCCACTGGAATCACCTGTAATACCTGGGTTCCCCAAGGCAGCAATTGATAGCTGTGGCTTTTTAAACTTTCTGATTTAATGCCATAAAGATTCAACATGGGTAGGAATCAATTTTGGTAGATCTGAACTAAACTGAAAAAAAGGTACTGCAAAAAACCAGCAGCTGTCAAACTGAAAAATAAGTTGCTGTATTCAAAATGTCCAATGCTCTAGACAGTTTTCAGTCTCTGTAGCAGTAGGACAGACTTGATTTTGACATAAAAGTTCCTCAGCTATTGGAAAGCTATTTGCAGCACACATTGCATATTACATCATTTGGAGCAGAAAAAAACGACCTGCATCAGAATATTCAGTACTTCATTTATTGTTTCCATTTTGTCTTGCCATGCCTGGTGCTTCTACTTTTTCATGAAAATAATGCTGCTGGATATTTTGCAGAACAGAACAATACAAGAAATGCAACATCTTGGAAAAATTCACACCACTATTTGGATTATGTCTGATCATCTGATTCATAGAATAAGACTCCTTAAAGCAGGCTGATTTTTTCTGGTTTTAATGCTGAAATACCAAAGCATGAGTGTGGGAAATATCTACCACCTTGGTTTAAATCAGAACTGACTCTAGAAAACAACACCATGGCAAAAGCTTGGAAGCAGGGGGTTTACCTCCCAAGCCCTTGATGTCTCCTTCATTCTTGAATCAATTGAAGCAGGCATTCTGTTGGGCACTTTTTCTAGTCTGCATCTGTTGTGATGTTTCCTTCCCATGTTCTGCTCGAAAGGTTGTTATATTATCTATTACTGAAGCCTTGTAATTCCTTTTGTTCAGTGAGCTTATTTGCCTGATGCTGGATAAATATTCTGATTTAAATGAAGAATGTCAGAGGCCACTGTGGAGCTCTTTAAACACAATGCTGATACTTGATATTTTACTGTGCTATTAACAGAGGGATAATGCGATACATAGGCCACTGAGGAAGGAAATGAAGCCTGCCTTTGGCAGATTGTTCTTGCTTTAAAATTGATTTGGATTCTCTGGAGGGTTTTATTACCTTTTTTTTTTTTTACTTGTAAAACCAATTGTTGAGTTTCTGTAACTGATGAAAATTTTTAAGCTAAAATCATTTTGGATGTTAAAATTGAATTATAATCTTATTCCTTTCTATGAAAGCAGGGCTGAGCATTAGGTGATAAATAAAACAATTTCTCATTCACTAAGTGAGCAGGAAAGAATACCTGTGCTCCAGAGTCTTTTGAAGAATGCTGTTGTGAGAAAGGGGAAATACCATATTACATTTTTAAATAAGCATCACGAATGGAAAAGGTTTCCAGGAAGACCATCGTTAGATGCCATCTCATGGAAAAGGAATTTGTTTCAGATATATCTTCAAAAGGCCATAAAAATTGTTGAGGGCATTTAGGAGAAATTCATACAGTGTTTTGGATGCTTGAGATATAAATCATGAGTCATGCTGGGAGAAAGATCAAAGTTACTGGAGAAACGTAGTTTTAAATGACTGCAGCACCTCAGTTTACATCAACAAGGAAAATGAATGCGTTTTGGACAATGAGGCTTTGTAAGAGAAGGCGAGTCAGCATAGGAAGTAATTTACTATGTAAGCTGTTGGAAATTAAGATAATAACTGGATCAGGCAAAAGAGGACAAAGCTAAGCAAGCTGGCAGAATTTATTTGTGGCTGAAATGAAACTGAAGGTTTTTGAAAGAAAAAGCAAAAGGAGAATATCAGTGATACCCTAATTCAGTAATAGGACACTGATGGCAACTTTAGGGCTTTGAAATGTAGACAATGGGGACTAATTTTACATATTCATGGGAAGGAAACGCAACACACTAATTTAAAAAATACATCTAGAATTGAACTTCACTTTATCTGTTTTGAATCCAGCTGGGGGTATTTAATAACATCAGAGTACTGAGTAAATGCTATGTAACCATCAATTTGGCAAGTTAAGCTGGTATTGGGCCATCTACAGCATCTCTACTGTTAGTGCATTATGCTGTTGTTCAGGGCAGTGAAGGAGGGGCTGCCACACCTCATGTCCCCCTGTGGACTGGCTATTTTGACTAATTTTGACTTCAGCACAGTATTCTTTCCTTTTTGACAGCCCAGCTTTCTGAAAGATTGAAATTTTTTCAGGGTCATATCATAAAAATGTCAGATCTAGAGGAAATACTTCTCAAAATGTTATATTTGGGCAATTTTATGATAAAAATAGTTTTAATTCATCTATACACTAAGGTGGTTCATTCACACCTGTAGCAAAGTATTAGCTCAGCACTCTATTGCTTTTTGTGTTTTGCTATTCAAATTAATGAAGCAGTCCTGTTTTCCACAGCTAATTAAACCTGAGCAAAGAGTACATGTTTGGATATAAGAACAGATTATTAGTAATGTAACTGGTGCTTTGAGTTGCCCTTGTTGAGTTGAACTCACTACTGAGGGAATGACTCAGAGCAGGATAGCTGTATTCTCAATTAAACTAGTAAAATCTGTAGAACCATATGTATTTTTATACTATAAGCTCTTCAAGTCATTAAGCTGCTTCATTGTATCTTTAAAGTAGTAGGGGAAAAAAAACCTTGGCAATAATTAAATATATTATTGGTGTTCTCTTGGGTTTTTTCCTATTATATTCCCTTCCAATGTTACCCTGTCACACCCCTCAGGGCTTTCTCATTTCTTCTGCCTACTGATGGCTATTGAACAATGCCAGGCTAGCATGGGGAAGTACTGCTGTAAATTTGAATCTAATTCAGTTTTGCTTCTATTTTTTAACTGCTGTTATCTCACAGGTGACTTAAGGAGTTTCACCAGTACTTTCGTCCTGTCCCCAGGATTTGTAGGCTCAAGAAGATGAGGGAAAAAAAATAATTTCGTCTTGCCCAGTTACTTTAGGTTTTTTGCTGTGGCACAAATTTAGTGTTTATGGTTTTATACTAAAACTTAAAACAAATTTGCAATTTATGAAACAAAATCATATGCAGTTTATGATAGTTCCCCTGTTCTAATCCCTACCAGCCAGTCTTATTGCTGGTTGTTTTAACAGATCAATTGCAGAAAACTGCAAGTTACGTCAGAATAGATCCACCAGCAGATGACAAATGGAAACAACAAAAGGCTTGTGTTTTTGCCCTTGCTCAACAGGAGGGGAAGGTTAAAAACAGAGGGAAAATGAATGTAACATTTTATGTTGGTTTAGACATTTTGGGAAATTATTTTGGCTGTCTTCGTTTGCTTTAGAGAAGTAAATGTTGTCATGGTCATTGACTCAGAACTGAGAAGGAAAAAATTCCTTGCAAACTGTGTTTTTATATTTAATTAACATTTTCCCCTTCTGTCTTTCTGTTACAGGAAAATACGAGAGAGATTCTCTCACTGGGATTTTTTCGTTCAGTACTTAGTACTTGTGGCATTATTAAATACACCAAGAAATGTGATTCTTGGGATGTTCTCTGCAGGGCCAGGAGTTGGACCTGGTGATCCTGATGAGTTCCTTCCAACTCAGCATATTCTGTGATTCTCTGATTCTAAGTATTCCAGTCGTAAAGACACCTGCAGCCCCACGGGTGAATTGCCCTGATACAGTAGATATGCACCTCAAAAAAATGCAGTGATTACAGGAGTGGAAGGGGACGAAGCTACTTCAGTGTGTCCTTACTCATTGTTGCTTCGGGTTGTGCCTCATTTTAGCTGTGCTCAGTGACTGAAGTGCTTAGAAATGGGCTCCTGTCTAGTGACCACACACTGGTGTGGGGCTTTTGGCCTGCCTGCTCCAGCAACAGGCTGAAAGAGTCTGCTCTGAAGGAGTTCTGCTCTCTCAGTCATCAGGTGGGACTTGGTGGTGTCTCTGTGTTAAGAAGCCATCAGCTCCTGCCAGGGTTTCAGTGGCAGTGCTTGAAAGTGGGGAGTTCACTAATGAAAGGCGTTCTTCACCATCTGCCCAAAATGGCATCATGTGATTCAAGTATGTTCTTGCCTCTCTAGGGATAAATATTGGCCTGTGAACTAGAGAAAAACCTGTATTTCCTATTTAAAGTTCTACAGTTGCAGTGACTTTCTAATTGCCAGACTGTCAGGGATGATTCTGAGACCTTGCTACAATGTGCCTATATGAAAGTACAGCAAAACACACCACTTGGGGCTTTTGTTTGGCTTCTCTCTATGTGGTGTTTTTCCAGTAGGCAGTGTAGGTTCATAAATACCACAATCTTAAACATCTGTGTTTAGGCATGAAATTTGATCTTGGTGCTTACCTTGGTATGGAGTTGCTCTTATTATTAAGAATTGGCTCCGTCTCCCTTCATGGACTGCATGGAGTGGTGGAACACGTTATTTGTCAGTGAAGCAAGCCACGGTGCATCCTGCAAAGGAATGCAGCTGCCTGAGGATTTCCAAAACTCAGCATCAGTACAATGAGGAGTCTGGTAAACACTTCCCATCAACATATGGTATTGGAAGGCAGTGGCTGGGCAGAATCAGATACGTGCACTCTTCCGGCAGAGCAGCCACAGATAGGAACTATAATTACAGAAATTAGCTATGTAATGATGAGTTTAATTATTAACCACTTTCCTGTATGGCTTTGAGTAACCATAGTATCAGAGCACTGAAAACCCTGGAGCTTTGTTGAAGCTGCATCCTGTAGGAAAATTAGGAGTAGTCTGAAATCATGCTACTCTGCAATGATCAATAAGGGTCGAAGTGCCCTATTTTATTTTTTAATGACTTGCTCTTGGGATTTTTCCTGGTCTCTTAAAAGTTTAATTTTATGCAGGCCTCCCTCCTACCAACGTATGGTTTTCCAAGTGTGAACTTCAGTACTCTCTCTTAACAAACTAATTCCAGGCATGCAGTTATGTGTTGTCTTTTTAAATAAAGTAAATCCATAAATATCCTTTTAGATGCAAATACTACGGTAATTGATGTGGTCTGGCATTGTGATCAAAAATAGAAGGCAGCTGTAAAGCTAACGAGTGTACAGCTGCTTTGCTTCATCAAAGGGTTATCGGGCATCTGGAATGCTTGGGTGAATGTGCCCGTTACTTTTTATGCACTGTTCTTACAGTGCAGATTGAGGAACTACAAAATACATTGAACAGTGTTGCTGGGAACTTAGCCCAGCTCCTGTAATATTTATATAGACCTTCAGCTGCTCTAAAATGTCGTAGCAACCCCTGGCCACTCAGCCTGCTCATGACCAAACAGTCCTTGAAAATGTTGCCATTACACATGAAGGCAAAAGTTTTTAGAAGTTTTATTTGCTACAAAGCAACTAGCAGAGAAAGTGTCAGAGGAAGAAGGTACACAAAAGAGAGCAAATATTTTGATGGCTGGGCTTGGTAAGGGGACTGGTAGGTGCTTGGGAGAGAAGAGGGAGGAGATGCTACAGTCACCAGTTTCCCTGGCTGGAGTGTTCTTCAGTTCTGTTCAGTGCATTGCCTTAATCAATATTAGGACCCTTCCAGATTCTAGTTATTAGTTCCTTTTGCCAGCTTCATTTTCCATGTAAGTTGTAAGTAAACTTTTATCAACACAAGACATAAGCTCCAGATCTCTGTACATAATATTTTTAAAGGGAAAAGTGGATGTCTGCGTGGAGCTTACTCTGACTTTCCAGATATCATTTTATGTAAATACATCAAAACTTGAATTCATATTTTTTCTAAAAGCTTTTTTTTGGGCACACATATATTTGCCTTTGAATGTCAAGTGCATCTTCCAATGATTGTTATTAATCTTGGCCTTTATAAGTTCTTCCATATTTCATGGTTTCCCATTAGTAGAAGTATAATTTTTAATTATGTTTGGAAATCAGCAGTGCAGATTGCTGAGAGGAAAGACTGAGCACTTTTCATTGCAGAAGCATTTTTCCCCCCTAAAACCTTTTTTCTACAGACACAAAGCACTGAACTCTAGAGAAAAAAAAAAAAAAAGGCAATTCTGCAGAAACTTAAAACAGCTTGCTTAGTCACAGTATATGAAAAGAGAACCTCGGGAGGTTCATCAACAATGTGTTGTATTGTCTTCACTGCTGTAGTTAGCTCTGCCAAGAAATACGAATGACTGCTTGGATCTGTGAAGGATTTATGAAAATGCTATTCCTGGTGTGAGAAGCAACTGCATCCTTAACCAAATTAACAGTCACTGGAAGGAGGAACATGAACAAATTGATGCCAAATAGTAGCCATGGATTTTGTTGTTTTGCTGAGTTCTCTTTGTTCCCAGCATGGTGTTCTGTCAGAACTCGGTGATTTTGTGGCTAGAGGGAGGTATACATAATTTTGATGTGTAGGTGACTTACACTGGTGCTTGCAGAGTGTCAGTTTATCTCGCCGTTCAGCCCGTGCTCTTGGCATTGCTGGCTGCTAAGGTTGTGCCCTCAGAGCCTGCCATGTGTGGCCAGTAGAGACTGGAAACTTTTTAAAAAAAAAAAAAGTATTTTTTAAATCAGTGAAACTTTAGTATGAGAAATTCTTAAGTAGTAGCAAAACAAATACAACAGTAGTGAGGGATGTTGCTATATCAAGGGCAGTTTTTCAGAGGATAGTAAGAAAAAGCACACATCTTTAGGAAATCAGAGAGTTTCCAAGACATCATAAGTCTGAAGTCCTTAGAGGCCAGGCAGACTTAGTGGAAGATGATAGAAACTTCTGAAAATCAGAAAGAAAAATGAGGAAGAGTTTAATTTTCTTTCTGCTGGAGAGAAATAAGCTGCAAAATATTGATACTTGTTGAAAAAAAAGAGGTCACTTTCTGTAACTTGTAAAATGGTGGCTTGTTTTATAACAATTAATACCAAGGAGTTTTTCTGTAGTTAAGAAGAAAAAGAGTGTATTTGTTTGTACATTATATGCAGAAGCAAATATTTTCGTGGATATAAATGCTCCCTTAAGAGTGAAAGATGAAGTAGTCTACAGTTATGCTGATCCTCATTGAGGCAAGTAAGAAGAAGGAGAAGGAAGCCTAGGATCATTGTGGAATTTGTATCTAAGACACTAATTTACTGAAGAATCTCTTGGGTTTACCATACATGGGTGGAGTAACTTTAATAGTAGAACATCGAGCCCCTGGCAGGGGAAACTAAGGAAGGGCACTTTTTGTGCCGCTTGGTAATCTGATTTTCTTTCTAAGGTCAGCAGCCATCTAGCATACGATGCCAAGAGGATGCAGGTGTTGCAGAAAAAGAAAAGAAATCAAGCAATTTAATTCACTTCTAAGCAAGTGCTTATTCAAACAAGTGATGTGCAAGAGGAATGTTTACTAATATATTGAAAATGAAAAAAAATGTTGTAATCCCTAGCCATAATTGGGGAAAAATGAGCATTGAGATAACTATTCAATTTAAGCAAGTAGAAATGTGCAAAAACAAAACCAACCAACCAACCAACGAACCAATGAAACAAAAAAGAACCCTAACCAAAAAAACTAAAAAACTACAACCCAACACCCCAAAACAACTGTTAATTATGAATAATTGTCCTTCTGCTAATGTTATGAAAGCTGCTGTTGACTAAAAGTCTTACCAGTTTCAGTTCCTGGATAATAAAAAATGCGTGAAAAGTGTTAAATGTTACTGTATTTTGCAGTGAACAGAAAGCTCGTAGTCTCCTCCTCTGCTGTTGCAGTTGCACTCTTGGGTAGATGAGGTGTAAGCTTAGGATACAGCAGGGGGTCTGCCCATGTGAGCAGGAGCCGCTGTTCTGCCTGCACTGGGAGAAGGCAGCTGCTGTTGAGGAAACGAGTATGGCTGTGTCATGAATTGTGTATGTGAATCAGACACTGAATGTTTGCTCCAGGGGTAAGAGCAAATTGCATACAGCATTTTTGGGGCTAGGTGAACGCTAGTGAAGAGGAGATCTTCTGGCCTTACTTTGTACCACTTGTTTCTGTGAAGAGCAAGGACCTGCTCTAACTTGATGAATGTAGGTATGAATGCCGTGAGACATCCTTGACATCTTTGCCTGTATCAGCCCCCAAAAAATGAGAGTGGTAGAGCTTTGCTAAGGGTACATATTATCTCGGCTGTAATTAATAGTGCTAATTTCTGTTCCACTTAATATTGTTTGCAACTGTCAGAGACAAATAATACAAAATTGTATTCCAACACATTAAGCAAGCCAGATAAAAATCTTGGCCTTTTGAATTTGCAGAGTAGTGCACATGTACACAGTGAATGTTCTGTATTGTGCTGGTTTTGTTGTACAGGTTCAAAAGTTCTCTAATTTCAAAAGCAACTTAAAATCTTTTCTTTGTGGACTAAGATGTCTTATTTTGATTTGAAATGTGTTTTGAACATAAATTGGCTCTAGTGAAGTGGGGGGATTCTGTCATCACGTTCCTGGATTTTTACATGCTGGATTCTGATAAAAACAGCAGGCAGATTATATTTCTTTATTTGATGGAAAAGTCAGAAGATTTTTCTTACGTACCTGACTGTACTGTCATGAGTAAATCAGGTGCATAACAGCTCTTCGTGATATTCGTAAATGGGAAGTTCTTTATTGTACTGCTTTTCTTCCCCCCTCCATTTACTATCAAAACTGACCTTTCACATACTAGATACTACCAGCATTTTGAGCGAGACCTGGAAATTTTCACTTCTGAGTGCTTTCTGAAAGCCAGGGGCCAATTAGAGGCTTTCTCTAGAGATAAGTGAATGAGGCAATGGATACAAAACAACCCAAGGCTTCTGGCTAAGCATGCAAACATCACAGATAATTTGGGAGGGGATTTTGTGTTTTTTTTCCAAAATCCTCAGTCATTCCCTTGTCTCAAGAGAAGTTTTATTTCTGAAGGAATTCTTTAAAATTACTCTCTTTAATCACAGAGTTGGAGAGAGGTTTGATGGAGTTTTTTAGCAGATATTCCTGTAAGGGAATTAGAGTCATTTGTTCCTTACTACTGTAAATCTCAACAGATTGAACAGCTGTTAACCTCCTCTGTCGTTGATACTGCATTTATTTGGCACTGCACCAAAGTGTAGTAAAACTTCAGTTTCCATCTGAGCTCCTTTATGTTCGGTAAGGCAGGGTGTCAGCATTGTAGGGCTGGTGCTTTGTGCCTGGCGTAATTGTTACTGAAGTTTTTAGTATTCTGTTTCCAGCTTAAGGGGGGCATTTTTGTTATCAGGATCTTTGCATTTCCTCTCTTCTCCAGGCCCCTTGTGTCCCTCCCTTCCTCAGAGATGATATACCAAGAATAAGAAATAAAATGAAAAACTGGGTATTCAGCAGGCAGTAAAAACAGAAGCATGCTTTTATGTTCATCAAAAAGGGTCTGTTGTGGAGCCAAGTCACTGACCTTTTCTTCTCATCCCTCATGGGACTTTCAGGGAGAGCTGTGCTCTGCTTCATGGTGAACTTGCCTGTTGCAAGGAAGTTTGCAGACATGTCCTGTGAGCACACACAGGACTCACTTGAGCCCTTGGGTCCTTTGTGATTAATCCACCTTTCACCAGTGGGTCTAGGTCTCACACTGCAGACTGTATGAGCTTTTTTAAGATTCTCTCCTTCCTACTGAAGCCTCTACAGAGTATTCCACAGTTGTGGGGTTCACAGAGGACTAAACAAGATGCTTCTTGGTCCAACTAGAACCGTGGTTTACATGTAGGTGTTGGGTGCAGTCTAGGGCAGGGGGCTCATTGTGGAGGTCAGAGGGGAA
Source organism: Corvus kubaryi (assembly GCF_017639235.1). Classification (NCBI taxonomy): domain Eukaryota; kingdom Metazoa; phylum Chordata; class Aves; order Passeriformes; family Corvidae; genus Corvus; species Corvus kubaryi. The sequence goes on from NW_024581135.1 coordinate 19,260,010, forward strand.
GGCTGTGCTTAAATCAAGCTCTTCCTCTGCCTTGTCCCTAAAACCCTCCAGGACAAGCATAACTCAAGTGTTCTGCTGCCAAAGCTGTTAAGAGCCAACTCAGAGACACCAAGGCAAGTCAAGGGGAGGGGAGACTAAGGAGGAAAGAGGGGTAAGAAGGTGATGTAAGAGCCCTGCTATTTCAAGCACTCTTTTCCACAGAGGATCCATTAGGTTTCGAAACAGCTACTCAGAAGCATTTTGTCTGAGATGGCAGCATGGCTTTCTGAGCCTTACGTGACTCATAAGGGGCATATGCTCTGCTGTATTGGTCTTTGAGGCATAATGCATACATTACTTGTCAGACTGTGATACCCTTTAGGGCTTTGTGGTTATAGGTTCATCAAGTGAGGCCTATTTTATTTAGCAATCAGCACTTTAATTGCACATAAATCTCTGTATTTGTAGCTCCTGCAGCAGGCATCTCTATGAAGAAGCCTTAAGATGTCATAATATTTGAAAGAGAAAAATAGGCATTTTTTGCTAGGCCCTGTAATTTAAGTAGCAAAATAATTGGGTAGGAAGCATCTCTTGTCTCTTGTTGAATATGATATGAAAGACAGTTACAGCTTTTCAAACCTGGCTAAAACTATGAATTATCCTAGAATATTTGTATGGATCTAATTCAGGCAGCTGTCAGACAGAAATATTTGAGATTCTGTGTATTGTCTTGCAGAGGGACTGTGGCTGTTTCCAAAGACTTCTTTTATTGTATCAAATGAGGGGAACTTGTATAGCACAGTAAACACTGTGGAGATGTTTGAACCAATTAATTGGTTCCATGAGGTTATTTCTAATAGAGGGAAGGATAAGTTTGGATGGACTTTAATCATTCTTACAGCATCCTTGAGAGAGGCATACCAGAAACTTTACGAGGTCTGTTACTTCTTATGTTGGTATACCTTTCAGGTTACTGTAGGAATTATTCTTCACCATTTCAGGAGCACTGGGGGTATGGGTGTGCAAATTTTAGTTTATCTTCTTTTTTATTAAAGTGCACATTCAAAAATCCTTCCTACCTAGCCTCATTGTCAGCCTGGGGCTTTAACATTCTGCCTAGTGTCCATTTTCTTGCTTTGACACTCACCCATTGTATTTTGGATGAGTTTGTTATTGTGGTTTGCCTGAGCTGAGCTGCTCCACCTGATGGTGAAAACAAGAACATGCCTTCTCTCGTGCAATGAGGTTTTATTTGAAAAACTGTGACCTAGGGGAAGCATTTAATGCTGTAAGTGTATGCTGTGTGCTGCCTTAAGAAGACTTACTAATGATGTTCTGTCCCCTTTATACTCGAATGTAAAACAGATAAGGTTATGTAAACAAGTTGCACAAAGATCTTGAATCCACAGCTTTCTTTCATGATTATAGTGAGATGCCCTGGGGTGGTTACTTGTAGCATAGACAAGTGCTTCTCAAGGTCCAGATGCTGCCACAACCTGAGATGCAGCTGTGATTTGCAAGAGATGCATGTCTGAAAGGAGTTCCTGTTCATGCACAGAAAGGGAATTGCTACTGCTTGGTATCTGTGGATTTGGTCATGTTCTTACTACCCAATGTGGAAATACTTCATGGTTGATTATGTTGCATAGAAGACCTTGCCCATATGGTATTTTCTGTCTCAAATCCACTTAGTTGCTCAGAAAAGGCGGTAAAAACTAAAGAACTCTGAAAGAAACAACCTGCTTACAGTAAAAGATTTAAAAGGCTCTCTTGTGGCATTGAAAGAGAAATAATCACATAAATCTCATGAAAACAGCAAAGAAACAGGAAGAATAACAGAGCTTAATCTTCTCAAGTCTTTTAGTTTGCCCACCTTTTTGCAATGCAAGAGTCTGTGGATGCCTGCTTCAGTAAATTCGTCTCTGTCATCTTCCATGTTGCCCTAAGATATGAGAATATTTTCCATGTGATAGCAAAATCTATCATCTCTAGCTGGTCATGTCTTCAGCCAGGAAAGCAAAAGGTACGATTGGCTGTTTCAAGCTAATGTGGCAGGGATGAAGGATGGATCCTATCTGGAAGGATGCTTATATATAATGGCACGTGCAAGGAACCTTCTTTAAAATATTTGAGCAGCCTGAGGTCAAAATTTCCTGTGCTATTGAGAATGTAGTGTGAGATCTGACCATCCAAGCATGAGCTGGTTACATTCAGTCTGCACTCCTGCAAAAGTGAGGTCATGGGGTATCAACAAAAATGCTGTGAAACTCTGAGAAGTCTCCTTGTTCTATTCAGCTTTCATAGCCTCTATCAAAAAATGCAAATTTTAAGCTGTTCTTGTATTTTTGTCCTTCATTTGTATTAAACATATACACTTAACATTGTACAAAGTGGTGTGTACAGACCTTCGTTTTGTTTTTTCTTTCTTTCAGACACCCTGGCTCTGGAATACCAGGCAGTGCTGGAGCGGGTATCCATATCAGGTAAAAGTTACAGTGCTGTCTGAACACTGTCATGACACTTCTGCAGAGCTCTGTTTTTATTACGGTGGAGTTTTGTGCCCATATGTTTGTGTGAATGGGCTACTCAGCATTTCAGAACATTGCTAGGAGATACTTCCCATCTTGCTTGAGTTTAAGATGGGAAAAATGAACATAGCTGTCACACCTGAATTCCATGCATTGAATTCCAAAAGCTACAGAGAAGAGTTTGCAATTTAAGGAATTTAACCTGTCTAGGGTGTATTTTCTTTTTTATTTTTTTTTTCCCCTGAAGAGCAGGGAAGGGGGAAAAGGCAACTGCCAGACTGGAAAATGTGAAGAAGAGTATTGTCCAAGAGACACATGAATCCCTGTGACAGTGAACAGTCCTTGGAACAGGAGAACTGTGTTTGGATGCTACTGGTTTTGAAGGTTATGTAGCTGTTGGAAAAAGTTCAGTGGAGACAGTTCAGCAGAAGTCTTGATCTGAGAAATGTTGAAGGAATTTGGTCATGTAGCCTTAGAAGAAATAACGACTTCAATTCCACCCAGAGACTGAAGGGTGAACTGAACAACACGAGGGAAGCAGCAGCGGAAATAGATTGGGGGAAGTGCTGAAACTTAATCCCTCAGAAACTTTAGATACAATTGTTTCTTAGGTTGATATAGCTACCGTCACTGGTGCCTCTCAGCCCTGTTTCCTACTATTTTGTGTTACTACGTGCAATAAGAGGTTGACTTAAAACAAAAGACCATGAATCTTACTGATTGAAGAATATAAGTTTACTGGACTTACCAGAAGACCAAGGTCATTTAGAAAGTTGGTTACAACTTCTAGAGTGTGGGAGCTAAAATTGCTATATCTAATACCATTCTAGTAGTGGTGAGGGTCCAAAAAAGAGCAAATTGTCAAATAAAGTCATTATGAAAATCATTGTCTTGAAGATAAAAATGTCTACTGGGTGCTAATCAGGGCTAAGTACTGAGTTTTCAATTTGTTTTGTTGGTTTTTTTCCATAACTATATAAAATTTCTAATCTTTTTTTGCTACAACTCCTTTATAAATTACTCAACAATGCACTGCAGAAATCCAGCTGGACTTTATTGTAGATACAGTCAAATGGATCATTTGGGTGACAGCACAGCCATAAGCACAGGTTAACCTATTGAGGTTAAGTCTATGGAGAACTGAAACCTAACATTTGAACTAAGTTAAGCACACTATTGATACCAGAAGGAATCTGTGACATCTTCAGAACTGCCCTAAACTATCACTGTGTATGGCTTTAGAAATATTAATGCTATTGTTAATAAAGCAGCTAACAGTCTTCATCTTTTACTAAAAATTTTCCCCAGTGAGTTCCCCTGCAATAATGAGTATAATAGTTGCAGTTCATTGTAAGCTCTTACTTTCTTTCCTTTTTTTTCATTACACGTGATTAAAAGTCTATTGGCAGTCTCTCTAACTCAGAAAAGGCTTATATTGGCCCAAGAAAAGGATGGATTTTGAATGTACACATTTTTTGTAAAGCATAAGCATATGTCTATATTAAAATAACACCCACAGAGCATTTCCTGGGAATCCAAGGACTGGCTCTCAGCTGCAAAGAACTTGTCTGCAAAAGGAAATGGGAATAAAAGGTGCAACCGAAATACCTCTTGCCAAAGGAAACAGCTCATACCCTGCTTGGGTGCATAGTTGTGCCAGTGCAAGCTGCTCTAGAGATGGTTTATCTAATCCCTTGAGAGATGCCCTCAGGAGCTTCTCCTTTGCCAGTGTCCCTCTCTATCGCTGCCATGGAGAAAATGACTATCATGGAGGCACATTTGCGTGGAAATTAGAGCAGCTCCTAGGACTGGCTCTCTTAGGCTGACTGTCAAACAGTTTATGTGTGCCACCAGTTACCTTCTCTGAAATTACCCCAAATTTGGTTGTGCATTATTATTTTTATTTCTTTTACTTTGAAGCAACTCTGTAACCATTTTGTATATCAGACAAGATGCTTGGATAAATTTATTTTATTTTCTTCTTTCCAAATGCTATGTCCCCAGAAAATGGTTACATTCTTCAAAAGTAGGCATTTCTATTATAAAGAGCCCTGCTCAAAGCCCACATTTTCATCATGAGTAGATGAGATTATATACTAGCATTACTTTTTTTCTAGTTAATCTAGCATTGTTTTTTTGCTATGCTTTAAACCCACATTACTGTTATACAGCAAGATGTTTCAAGTAAACTTTCAAAACAGACTTAGGAATACTCAAAATTTAGTTTGCTCTGGGTTCCAAATGGACAGCATCATAATTTTTGGTATTACAATATTGTCAGGACTAAAACATTAGAAAAGAGTACATTGGGGAGCTTTATTTTCCAGAGCCATCAAAGCTTGAAAGAGGCAACCATCACCTTTTTTTTTACATAGGAAGCTTATGTATAATACAATAATCCCCTGTGATTAAACATGTCTCCTATAGACCACAGCTGTCTGTAATGTCAGTTAGACTCTATTAACCTTTTCTCATCTCCATCTTTCAGCCACTGATGCCTGACCTTCATTATTACTACATAGTTGAATTGTCCTTCTACTGGTCCTTAATGTTTTCTCAATTCATTGACGTCAAAAGAAAGGTAAGAACAATGAGACTAAAAACACCAAAAGCTTTAAGGTTTAACATATTGTTTTTGACTTGAGGAATACCTGTATTACATGGGCAGTGAACTGGAAATACAGTTCTTTCTAGTATTCAACTCTTGCAGATATTAATCACTGAGAAACTGTTCCTGTCTTATTCTGTTCCTCGTTACTATAGTGTGGGCGTTTTCTGCACATGGGAAGAAGAGCCTGGAGCAAATATTGAAGGACAAATAGCAGAAGCCAAAAGAACCTTCTGCTTTCATACAGTGGCTTGAATGGAATTGAACAAGTAGTATCTGGTAGATGTACAGTTTCTTCTAAGAGTTAAATGATGAAATACCGAGAAAAGAGCAAGACTGCCTCATAAATTCACAGTATTACTTTGTAGGATAAGATCTAAGAGGGCTTTCAGTTTTTTCTACAAAAGGACAGTGAAAACATTTAATATTAAAAAATGATGTTCTATTTAATTTTACCCTTACAATCATGTAGCTGAGCATTTCTGTTAGAGGGCTGTTAATGAAAAAAATAAGGCTCTGTCCAAACAGAAATATTTTTTCCACGATCAACAGCAACCTGTTCCATATTCCAAGTTCTCTCTCTGAGGAGAATCCTAGTCCATAGCAGAACAAGCAGCACAACAGTTACTCTATAGTAACAGTCTGTAGAGCTATTCTTGCAGGGACTTTTATGTTTCAAAATTAATTTTTTAAGCATTTGAAAGGATTTTATAATACCTTTATGTGCCTCCTTCAGCTGTCATTTAAATAAATGATTGTAGGCTATGCTAATGGAAAAATCCCTATTTAATAGAATTTTAGCAGGAGCATAACTCTGAAAAGAGTAAATGAAGGATGCAGTATGACCTGAATAAACTTATCTGCCATTTAGAACCACAGTGTATTCCTGGGAGTCCTATGCCAGAGCTACCTATATAGAAACACACTCCTCTATTTGGATTTCCAGATTATTCCAGAAGTAGAAATCTCAAGAAAGCATCAACAAAATTTAAATCCATATTGGAGGATAAATTTTAAATAAAACAACCAATTTATGATGAATACATATAAATCCCTTGCTTACCTTGTCTGTAGATGCTAAAGATTCCTGTTAATCATGAGCTTGAAATGAGTATACCTTCACTGTTTCACAAACCAGAGAGAAACAATGCTCAAGGGAGCTGTCTGATAGAGGACTTGAATTTAAATCAAGAGTAATATTGACTAATACAGTAAGCTGCAGGGGCCAAGTCTGTTTCTTAGTTACATATAAATGACTTGTTCTTGTTATCAGAAAAACTTCAGAGCAACCTGCTGTGGAAATAGGATGAGACATGGAGGTGGGGAAGTGGATCGCTAACAGCCAAGTAACACTGCAGCCACAGATTTGCAATGCTTGAACCTAGAGCACCAGATCCAAGTAGTGTCCCAAACACCTGCTGTGTCTGAGAACGTGCAGTGTCCAGCAGAGAGCAGGAGCACAACATCTGCAGTGCAATGATAGCAAGTCAAAAGCCTTTCATTATCAGCACCCAGCAGGGAACAGTGGAGATGCTGTATTTATAAAAAACCTATTAGATCACTCACCAGTTTGGACTGTGGAGACAGCTCTTTTTGTAGTGCAAGTGAATTTGATAACGAGGAAGATCAGATTGGAGAAAGGCAGCTGTGCCCTGGTGTCGCAGTAAAACTGCTTGTGAGTGCAAGCTGCCAAGGAAACCCACTGAGTTGAAAAATGTTAGTTCTAAAGACTTACAAGAGTTGACAAAAAGGAGTACAAGAGACAGAGACACCAGCTCTTGCAACACCATAGTAGTTCTCTTTTATAAGAAGGTTTAGTTTAAAAAAATGTGGAAACCTTGTAATGCACCCAATATGCAATGTGTGGAACGGTGCCCATATGAAATAGGGATCTGTTTAACAGGAAGCAGGAAATTTGCCAGCTAATATCGGATGTTATTGTAATATTTCACAATTGGCTTGTATGGAGCAGATTAACAGTTCTCAACCCGAGTAAGCTGTCGATGTTTTCATGTTACAGTGCAATGAATACTTTTATCTAAGTCTTGGTTATCATTTTAGATACTTTAAATTCAGTAGCAGTGGTTGTGCTATATCCCAGGATGGTCAGAAGTGCCCAGTCAGTCTTGAGCACTGCAGGAATTCAGCCAAATGCTTTTATTCATGTAAGGTTTCTCTGAAGGAGAGGTGCAGTGTGCCCTTGCTGGAAGCAGCAGCACCCAGCACTGGCCTAACTCCAATGCTGGTCTTTTACTTACTGTAGATCAAGAGAAATGTCCTTGCTGTTTTCCATCTCCATTTTATTCTTCTCTGATAGCAAATTGATGACTTCAAAAATTACTTCCAGGGGTTTTTCTGTCTTTCAAATACTTGTTTATCTTTATTTAGGTGTTACAAATTCCAGCAGATTTGTCTTTGCCTGACTGGAGGTGTGAGCAAACTAGGCCTTTGCACATACCTACTATTGGCATTAAGTCAGTCACCTGTGTGTGTCAGCTTCTACAGTTTTATAATGACATGTTGTTAGCTTCATAAATATCTCCTGTGTTGCTGTAATGATAGTCTCCCTTAAGGGTGTGCATTTTCCAAGATGAAACCTAGTATGAATCGGTGTTTTGTCATCTTTGTCCAGCTTCCTATACTCCTGTTTTGTAAAACACTGAAAAAATGTTAGGGAGGTTTGTTAGTTTCACAAGTACCTGATAAACCTAAAAAGCAGTGAGGCTTATTTACATGCTTTCTGGATACCTGAAATATTGTTTAACAGAAAAATATTTGACAGATTCACTCATTCCAAGAACACAATGATCTGTAGCTGCTAATTGTCTTGAATATTAAATTTTGATTCTAGAAAATTTATACTATATTTTGCTAAATTTGGATACTAGATCTCTTTCTTCTAAGAGAATTCTCTTGGTAAAGAAAGAGACACGGAATTACAGAATCACAGAATCACAGAATTGATTTCTTTTGTTTCAGTGGAAGCAATTAAGAGTGCGTATGTTTTGCAGACCTTTCCCTTTCCTTGTTGGTCTGTAATATAAGCCATGAAGATGATGCTTTGCCCTTCAGTGGCACTAATGCTCCATGGCCACTTGGCAGTTCAGTCAGTGAGTGTGACATGTAAAACAAATGTGGGTGGCAGAAGCCTTAATTCCAGAGGGCTTGTCTACAAGTTGAGACCCATGGGGTTTTTCTGCTGTCTGCCCTGTGTTGTTCCCACTGATGGTGTCTAGAATAGGCTCTTTCTCCTATTCTTAGCCACAGATTTTCATGACATAGGCAAATGATTATCTTCCAGCAGTTAAAACTGGAGGCTACAAATCTTCTGTAAATAAATACATCTTCCACAAACATACATATGATTTGAAATATATTAACTAAAAAAACCCAGAAATTAAAAAGCCTATTCCTGTACAGCTGCTCTTCCACTATATATGGGTGAAAGTGCTGGAGTAAGCTGGGAACACAAGGATCATTAGGCTTTACGGAGACTTGTACCATTAGTATCTATGTGTTCATTACCCTTTTGTGTAACTAAAATCTAACAGGTAGTATCTTCAGAGCATAGTATTAATTAATGACTTAAAGAAATGTCACAAACAGGAAAGAAACCCAATAACAAAGCAGTCGTATTTATGTCATTGCTACTTTTTTCCAACAGTTTTCCATAGATCAGTCCAGCACTTCTGTTTCAGAGGTGGCAGAGTCAAGTAACTGTCTCTTTTAAGAAACGTGTTACAGAAGGAGTTCCCTGGACAGCATTTCTTTAGGAAGACTTATGCAAAAATGCAGAAGACTGCTGCCCACAAACATTAGGATTCATATTGTCAGGAATGCCTTGAAGAACATCCAAGAGGGACTAGAAATCTTGTATTTGTAGAACGTGAATGTGTCAGCTGTGAAAACAGAGGAGATTTTCTGCTTGACTTTTTGCCCCATTTGGACTGCCTATGTGCTAACATAATTGCATTTGGAAGGAAAGTTAAGAACAGTGCCATAGTACTTGCAGGTGAAGGAGGTAAAGAGCTAGGCCATAGGGCAATGCTAGTAGCTTACAGGGAATAAGGTAGGTGCTTTGCTGTTTTTGTTATTGTGAAATGGTGAAATGGTCTCCATGTGGGGGTTTGTAGTTACAGAAATGACTAAGATGCCATAGCCTTGCTTCCCTTTAGGACACTCAGAAAGAGAAACAGCCTTTAACTGTCTTTTTCTTCTGTCTGTTTGAAGAATATGGATTTAAAGCAATGGCTTGATAAGACTGCTGAATGTATTTTATTGTGTTCCATGCTTCTGGGGGCCAGATAACCTGGCTGAGAAATGTTGGGTGTATACTAAACTGGCATATGAGTCTCTGCTTTTAGTCTTTTTATCTTTTCTCCCCTACCCTGCCCTCCTACCCTTCCTCAGTTTTGTGTTGGAGATACTGGCAGTTTTATCTGAGTTTTTATCTGTCCCGTGGTTTTCGCAGCACTAAGGCTAGAATATCTGCACAGCTATCAGCTTTCGTTGCTCTCTGGCCTCTGTCAAGTGCCTACTGAGGAGTAGGAAATAGGATATTGTAGCACCTGATAGCATGAAACATAAAGTGATAGGCTGGGAGCAGCTCCTGTCTGTCTTCACTTAGTGAGACTGCTCAAGCTGCAGGTTTTTCCATGGACTCCAGGTGTTCATTGCAGGGAAGGCAAGTGCTGGTACTGAGAGGCAGTGGCACTGCACGTCCTTAAAAACAGTGGTGCATGCTACATTCCCAAAGAGAGCTATGGGAACGCTGTGCAGTTACTCCTCTCAGTACTGAAGAGACAGTGCACTCAGGGGCTGTAGCTGCTGCTTTTCCAGAGCTGACCCTGTGTTAGTTGGAGCTCATGGCACTTTCCATAGGGCCCTCCTGCTCAACACATGTACCTTCAGTTCCTTTGCAAACCAGGTGCTGCCTGTCTAAAGGCTCTCAGTTTTGGTTTCTCTGCTGTGGGCCACTTAGCTGAAGACTACCACAGCTCAGCAGGAGTGGCCCACGTAAGCTATCAGAAAGCCAAATTCCACCTCCCAATACACTTGATAAGCAGGGTGCCTGAAGGAACTGCTCCTTTTGACTGCCTGGATCTATCTCCCTTTAGACAGCTCTGCGTGAGAACCACTAGATCTGCTGGGAGCTGTGGTACAAACTTTGCATCTGGTGCACAGAGAAACTTCCCAGTTAAATGCTGCCTGTGATCTTTTCTTAAGGGTTTTTATATCACTTTCTCAAAGCTGTGCAGGTAGTTCAGCAAATGCCAACAAGACTTGTTTTTGACAGATTCGGTGCCTTGCTGAGAAGAGTCTCATCTCTGCAGGTCCTGTTCTCTCATTAATCCCTCTGGGAGTCTAGTCCAGGCAGGCAGGTTGTTCCCTCTGCTTTATCTAACTGCCCCTTGGGAAGAATCTGGGCATGTTACTTCTGGGAGCTTCACTGCTCCCAGATTTTTCAATAGTAACAGTTACTGTCTGGCCAAGTAACTGAGAGTTGCTGATCTGGAGACCAGCTAGCCTGCATCATTTGGGAGGCAGTAGATTGGAACCAATTAAGAGGAGACACACCAGCTCATTTGAAGACTTTTCTGACCCTGTTACGATATGAAGACAAAGCACCTTGATTAAAAACAAACAAGTAAAAGCTTGGATCTGGAATTCTCTCAGTTGTCCTTGGCAGGTGCCTGTTGTCCTAGTGCACTGGAAATGTGTTTAGCCTTCCTTTGTAGCTATTTTCTCTCTTCTGAGTGGTGCATTATTTGACACTTGGTTATGCATATCGTTATATTCATGTGTGACTCGGTGCGTAAAAAGTATGGTGGAATTTGATTTGTATGTACATATGCCTTTTCAAAGTAACTTCAACTGCAAATGTTTCCTTTATTTTTGCATTTTGTTAACATACAGTGATTATTTTATTCAGTCTAAATGCAATACAGAGCAGGGTATATAATGCACTTATATAGTAGATCTTTTTATAACTTTAACATAATTCTGGATTTAAGAAACACCCATCCATTTTTGTATATGAGTACTGAATATAAGTGTTTGCTTCATTGTTTTTTGGTTTTTGTTTCTTTTCCTTGCTTCTGCTGCTCTAGGATTTTGGAATCATGTTTACACATCACATTGTTACAGTCACCCTGATTACCTTCTCATATGTAACCAATTTGACACGAGTGGGAACCTTGATCTTATGTCTCCATGATGCAGCTGATATTGTCCTAGAGGTGAGATAATTCATGTGTCATCCTGTCAGTAGGTAGAATCTTTTTGCTATGCAGAACAAGTATTTTCTAGGCCAGTTCAAGATGATAATGGTGATTAATGTAGTGTATTTCCTTGCTTAAATACATTGCGCTTGTAGCAGCGCAAGTTTCTGATTTCAGACTGGTTTATCCCTTGATAAGTTGCTTGTACAGAGCAGAGACTGGTAATGCATTGCATGCCAGGGAGGGTTACACGCAGATTTTAAATACAACATGGTAAAATCAAAAGCTAAAGTTGCAAAATCTGCAAAGTGGTGATAGTGGGTCACCTGGTTCTTAACCCCTCTGACATGGTGTGTGGAGCAATCACCCTGTCTCCAAAAGAATTGAGATGTCATGGTGTTTTTCTGCTCTGCTTTGCTGAACAGAAGGAGTTGGACAATTTAGCAGCTTACTTGGGCATGGCCAGTGAGCTGACCTCTGATTTTCCAGGTTCCCATGCCTCTGGATCCCAGTACCAGCATTAAGCAGTTGTATTTGGAGAAGAAGGGATGATTGAAATTCTTTAAATTCAAGATAGTCTGTTAACTTCCATAGTGGCAATTTAGAAATGTCATCCTGTATCTGCATCAGTTACAGACAGCTCTGGGTCACGCTGGAATTTGGCTGTCTGTGAACTCTCCTCTAAAGTTAATAACTATTTTGTCTGAAATTATTTTTTATTCAAGTACCTGCAAGGATACCTGTTATGCAAGAATATAGACTCACTGCATGAGTCACCTATTGCAAAATCAAGATCCTGCCATTCTGATTCAGTAGTGCTGTAAATATTGTATTATTTTTAAATCTTTTTTAATCTAGAAGGTACATGACTGCCTGAGATAGAAAGCAAAATGAAAATGTGGATTTCTCCAGATAAAAATAATTACATCTTTGCAAGTTTTATTTTTCTGTTTTAGCAATGTGTATAGCTAGCTGTGACTTCACCTAAGCTTTCTTCATTCCTCTTCTCACCACCAGAAAGAAGTACTTAAAGATGTTTATTCTTGATCAGACCAGTGTCTGTGGAACTATAAAAACACTGGAGAGCAGCTATAATACGCTAGCTAAAACCTTACCCTCTATTCATTCACTGACTAAGACAAAGAGGAATTGCTGGTATTCTCACCTGAGTTGCAAACATTGAGCAAATATGCTTCCTCATGAGGCACATACTTAAGTGGTCTTTCTAGTCAATTCTTGCAGTTTGGTTTGACTGGAAATTCTGCTAGGGCAGTAGGTCACAGCCTTGGTGCCATATGAGAGGAGATAGACTCTTGCACACTGCTGGTATTACTGAGGGGAAAGTCAGTGCAGAGGAAAAAAACTATCAAACTGCAAAAGAAGTTGGTTAAATATCTTGCCATGATGGGTCAGTTGTGCACCTGACCTGTGTTACCCATTACATATTTGTAAAATTGAAAAGCTTTTTCTGGATGCCACTAGACTCTTTCCATCTATGATTTCATAATGAAACATGTCCAGTGGAAAGCTGGAATTCACCATTTTTTGCTGTTCTCATTGCAAAGGGTAGTGTGCATTGGTCGAAATAATGGAGGTGAGATTTTTTCCACAGGTCTTAAGGTATCTGGAAGTATGGAAGAACCGTGGTAGGATTTTCAGGAATATGTAGAGCTGTGGTATTCAGTTGTAGTCATGGTTTTTAAACTCAGAAAATGGTGTTGTATTGTCTTAGATGGCCAAATTCCATCCAACAACTGCATATTCTTTCCCTTTTTTGTAGTCTTTTTTATCACTATAATTTGTAGAATTATTATAATTTGTTATTTGAGAACTGATGTCCCAATAGCTGTACTGTTTCTGAGAAATGACATGATACTACTACAAGTTGCTATAGTAATATCAGCTTCATGCACTATGAAACCAGTTTTTTAGACTGCCACCATGGCAATACATCCAGAATTCCTGGACTGAATTTTCCATCATCTGAAAATCAAGGAAGTTGGTAACGCTTCTGCTTTGCATGTTGGCACCATAGTGTTCTCTTTTCCTTCAAACTAGGCTGTGAGTACAAAATGCTAGGAAATTCATTTGTGTCCTCTAGAAAATAGGGCTGATTCAGAAGTTATGTTTTCTTTGCAGGACTGGTGGCTTTCATCACGTTCTGTGAGCTTCCCAACTTGGTTTTAGTGAGGAATATTCTTCATGTCCAGGTTTTTAGTGGGAACATTGCAGAAACTGGGTAATATCCAAAAGTGCAGGTTTGGTTTTGTCATCCACATTATCTGTTTCTCTGCATTCAGAGAATGAATTCTGCATTCAGAATAGTATTCTGTATGCATGGTTGTGGTAATTTTGCTCCCTTTTAGCACTCTGGAAAGTCTGCACAAGTATCTTCTCAATATGGGGGCTGAATGCAGGTCCCCTCAGAGAGGAGCTTTGAAAGGGTTCCCAGTAACTTAAGTGGACGCAAAAGGGTTCCCAGTGACTTAAGTGGATTCTCTGGATACACGACAGAAAACATGAAGAAAGACTGTCCCTATCTTGAAGCAGATGTTATTTTAAAATAATTATCTGCTTACGCACATTAACATTGTGGAAGCAGCACAGACATCTTAAAACAAACTTCCTTCCCTACATACCATTTTCTTCAGGGAGAAAAGGTTAAAGAAACTTCAGGGAAGATCAGTGTTTTAATGAGCAGTTTCAGAGAAGAGTAATGAATTAATGAGTCCTTCACTGGGAAAGAGTCAGAAGACTGCATGAAGACAAATGAGAGAAGCATGTAAATATAAGCATAAGGCAACAAGATAGGAAGCAGAAGTTGAAAAGAGAGCCTTGGAAAAACACTTGAAGGGGAGGAGCATAATCTTTGAGGTGGAAACTATTCTGCATAGGCAGAACAGGAAGAAGAGATGCTTTAGGAGAATTGAGGATATGGGGTGTAGTGGGGGAATTGAGACAAAGTTTATATATAGCAGCCTCTAGAAGGTCAGAGAGCATGGGGGACGTGGAAGGTGGATGGCTGCTGAAAATGCCAGTGGAGCATACTGGAAAGGTGAGAGATAGGTAGTAAAAAGGCTGGGGACAAGGACACCATAAACACACTAGGGTTCAATAAAAGGTTTAGAAGAGTTTTGTGAATCTGAAATTGCAGAATCTCAAAAATGAAATTGAATGGGGAATAAAGAAATTAAATACATACTCTAGTTTTATGAAGTCTGGTTGGTTTTTTTTTTTTTTTTTCAAAAAAAGTATTTTCCAGTTCCTTGGTGGAGAGGAGTTCCAAGATCACTGTGAGCTGGCCCAGTGAAAATGTTAGTGATTTCATAAAAATTTGATTTCTTCTTTTTCTTACGGCTTGTACACAGTACAAGAGAACTCAGTTGCCCTCATGGAAGTAAAAAGACATCTTTTTCTTTTGCAGGCTGCCAAAATGGCAAATTATTGCAAGTGTCAAAAACTGAGTGACCTTCTGTTCCTTACTTTTGCTGTTGTCTTCATTGTCAGTAGGCTTGGCATATATCCCTTATGGTGAGTAAGGACATTGTTTTCCTCTAATGTTAAGCACCAAACAAGCTTGGAAATAATTATGTTGTAATTGAACATGATTCACTGCCATTACTTTATTTCCCAAAGCACCAGGGAGAGTTTCAGACACAACCAGGTGCTGAAATAGCCTATTTGCTAGAGTGCCATTGTGTTTACTATGTGCTAGATGAGAAACATCTGGGGCTTCTGCTGGTTTTAAGGTAGAAGTGGGTTGGAGACAGCATAGCTTCAGGCAAGCAGGTGGCTAGCTGTGTTGGCAAGAAGTGAGAGGAAAATGAAAATTTTAGTCTCAAAAAAAACCAACCAGAGGCTAAGCTTGAAGCTAGGATATTCTCAATAGTTTCATGAACATTTTCAGCTTGAAGAAGAACACAGTGGAATAAGTAAAGTCTGACCTGCTGAAATTGGTATAAGGATGTCATTGCCATGCAGATTGCAACACTGCAGGCTACTCCTTTTCCACCTCTCCTTTGAATTGGGGTTCCTGGGGCAGCTGTGTAACACATATGTCTAGAAGGTAGTTACACGATAGTAATCTCACGTCCTCCCAGACAGTCGGCTGCTGGCATGTGCACATATTCTCTTCTAGGTACACAGACACGCATGCACACAGACAAACAAATAGATGTTTGATTCTTTAGGTAGGATCTTCTGCATCCAGAGGGCAGATGGCTAGTTAGGAAACACACGGGTGTACTTCACTGTAAAAATGCATTGAAGTTTTTCTGCAACCTGTGCATTATATCTGAGGAGGGCTGAGAGAAGGTCTTGGCCTTGGCTCTTTTCTATTCTCAATCCTTTCTTTCTTATAAACAGAACTAGCACAGATACCTGTATTTCTAGGAAAGTAAGAGAGGTCTTTCGTTGCATCAGAAAATAACAGTGACAGTTTTGTTCTTGGGAAGCACCAAGAATGCCAGAAATTGTACCCTTTGCAGAGTTTATTTAGATTACCAATGAGTTCTTATTCAGATATGCAGAGAATTTACAGATGCCAATGTCAACCTCCCTGCCACAATTTCCTCTCCAAACCTCTATAATGATATCTCTTTGAGATTTTGTTAATGCAAACAGGGTAAGACCGAGGTGCCCTTAGGGAGCTGTGTCTTCAGCTCTCCTTAACACTACAATGTGGAAGTCTCATTTAGCATTTGATGACTCCAAAGATAATGTCATAATGCCTGGTCCCTACTGTGCTGTGAGTTGTTGAACAACCATGATGAAACATGAAAATGAATAGACACACAAACTGCATTTTTAGAAACACTTGTTATTTTCTTCAAGGAGCAATTATTTCTTTCTTAAACAGTTTTGCTTCCCTTCTGCAGTCCTTCCCTGAAGCCAATTCACTGAATTTCTGTAAATGAAATAAGCTCGTTTTTCTGCTTCCATTATCTCAGATAGGAAAAATGGTGACATTCCTGCTCATAGGATTTCACCTGTCCCTTGCATTCTGTTTTATATTGAGGAATGGAGAGAGGACCCAATTTCACCAGTGCATTTCTGCCACTGGAGACTGCAGTACATGACTGTGCTTAAGGGAAGGCTCAGTCAGATGAGGGCTGGATGGGTTTGCAAAGGGGAAATCACACTTGGCCAACCTGATAACCTTCTATGATGAAATAACTGTCTTGTAATTACATAATCCAATAATTACTGGATGGTGAGGCAGAGTGCACCCTCGGCAAGTGTGCTCATATTCCAACCTGTGAGGAATGGCTGGTACACCACAGGGTTGTGCTGCCATCCAAAGGGAAGGAACCTCAACAAGCTGGAGATACAGCCAACAGGAACCTCAGAAGTTCAGCAAAAGCAGTGCAGAGTCCTGCACCAGTATTTGCTGGGGGCTGACCATCAGGAAAGCTGCCTTGCACCAGAGGAACTGAGGGTTCCAGTGGGCACCAAGATGAACACGAGCCTGGCACTGTGCCCTCGTGGTAGCAAAGGCTGGTGGTATCCTGGGCTGCATTAGGAGGGGTGATCCTTCCTTTCTACCAGCCCTGGTGAGGCCACATGTAGAGCACTGTGCCCAGTTCTGGCCTCCCCAGCACCAGAGAGACACAAAGCTACTGGAGACAGTCCAGAAAATAGTCACCAAGATTGATTAGGGGACTGGAGCACCTCTCACATGAGGAAAGGCTGAGACAGGCAGGACTGTTTAGCACAGGAAAGAGAAAGCTCAAAACAGGTATTATTAATATAGAAATACATGAAGGGAGAGTGTAAACAAAACTGAGCCAGGGATTGTCCACTGACAGGAATGCAGCAGCTGACAGTGTGCTGTGCACTCCCTGTCACAACCAGAGTGGTTACCCTGGTGATCCCTCTGCCTTGTCATGGTTTAGCCCCAGCTGCCAAAAAAGCCCCATGAAGCTGCTCACTCACTTCCCACCAGTGAGATGAGGGAGAGAATCAGGAGGGTAAAAGTGAGACAACTCATGAGCTAAAAACAGTTCAATAGGTAAGGCAAGAGCTGTGCACACAAGCAAAGCCAAACAAGGCTTTCATCCACCACTTCCCACAGGCTGGCAGGTGTTCAGCCATCTCCAGGACAGCCAGGGCTCTATGGGTATTGGTGACCTGGGAATGCAAACACTGACACTCTAAATATGATCCCCTTCCTCCTTCTTCCCCCAAGTTTGTATGCTAAGCATGAGACCATATGGTGTGGGGATATCCCTGTTGTCAGCTGGGGGCAGCTGTCTTGGCTGTGTCCCCTTCTAACTCCTTGTGCACCTCCATTCTCCTCACTGGTGGGACGTGTGAGGAGCAGAAAATGCCTTTGCTCTGTGGGAGCACTGCTCAGCAATGGCAGAAACATCTTGGAATTACCAACACTGTTTCCAGCACAAATCCAGAATATAGCCCTGTACTCCCTACCATAAAGAAAACTAAGTCTATGCCAGCCCGAACCAGGAAATCCCTTAATCAATGAAAAATACATTTATTTATTTGAGCATGCAGATAGTTTAGTGTGTATGTATGATCTTTGATTTTTTAAGACCATTTTATTTCCAGACCAAAGCCTTGATGTATGTATTCCTAATGGCTACCCTTAGATACAGCCAAAGGCAGTTTCATTGTTCTCAGCTGTACTGTAGGCAACACTTGTGGGAGTCAGAGTTAAGCAGGGATGAACCATGGGATGCATGAGCTTGTCTCTCCCAAATCCTTTTCCTCTATGAAACAGCAATTCTAAATCTTCACCCCTATTAGTTTGCATGTCAGCAAAGATGACTCACTGGAGCGGCAGCAGGCCAGGAAGCATAGTTTTGCTCTCCTTTGCTGAAAATTCAAAATAGCAAAATTTGGTGCCTGATTAATATTACATAAATATGCAAATTTTTCTAGCGTAAAAGCTGAGAGGTATAAAATCAGTGTGCATGTAATGTAAAAGGAAGACTAATTTATAAGAAAACTTCCCCCACACAGGAAGGTGAATACCCAAGACAGGCTTCCAGAAACGTCACTTCCGAAGCACTGGTGTGCTGTTGTGCTGCCGCTTTGCATAAGTGCCTTTTAATTTTGCATAAAGGTGCTCATAAAGAATTCAGAATGTATCAAATGCTGTTGTTTGAAGGGTGTTTAACAGCAGGGCTAAGACAAAAGAAACTGGCAATTAGGTATATATTTAGCAGTCTTTCTGTGGCATCTGGAGTTCATTTCAGCAATAATTCAAAAACACCAGGATACTTTCTGCCTCCTGCTGCTAAGTGAATGTAGGAGTAAAGCTGCTATTTTCACTGACAAGACATTTTGCTTGTGAAATTCTCCCACTTGTACATAATCACTGTTCTAGCAAATTACAACATAGAACACAACTCTCCATGAGTCAGGGGGAACATGATGCCTTCTCAGGGGATACAGAATTGTAAGGAGAAGGAAAGCAATCTCAAACCAAAAAATCAATATAAATTGTGCAAGGCCTTGGCTAATCTAATCAGGCTGGGTGAAGCAGTTACCTCAAGCTGTAAGGGAAGCTGGGTTTATATTTACCAGGTTAATGCACCAAGCCAGGTAAATTCAGGTTCTTCCAAATTGCTCTAACTAGTTACTAGGATGCAATTTTCCTGAGTTTTTCGCTTCTTTTGATTACTTTTATAATGAGTTATATTGTCTGGGAGGTAAAAAACTGTGTTTCAGGGAAGTGTTGCTGACAAGTACTGCTCTCAAAAGGCAAGGACACAAGCAAACAGCCTTGGAGTTCATGTGATCTGTGAGGTCTCAGCATGCACATATTGCATACATGCACTGAGAAATGTAAAATAGTGCCTTAACATTGCAGATTTAAATGAAAGCCTGATTTAAGCGGGTTATAAAGAGCAGAGGTCATGTTCTGCATATGCTGTCCCCCAAATTCTCATCTAGGCAAATTTGGTATAATCCAGGTAGTCCGTATTATGCTGTTCTGTTCTTGATCTCTTCATACACTGTCAGTGTCCAGAGTATTATATCACATTAAAAGCTGTGTGGATGGACAGTCAACTACTTTGATTAGTTGGTATAGTCTTGTTTGATGTCAGTAGGTGCATCTTAACTGGATCTTCTGTTTGTTAGTCTGTTTGGAAATCTGCTGGGGAAAAAATGGAAAAAAATAACTCTCACTGTTAAAATTCAAAGCTGTTTCAGGTGTATGTCTCCACATCAACTGCAGTGTATGGCTGCTAAATGAGATTTTGGTGCCAATGTACCTCGTATAAGTATGGGTCAGCCAATCCTCAGAAGAACAACTTTGTTCCTTGCTATTCTTTCATTTTAAAAACTCATTCATGACTGTACACACAGTCTGGCTCATAGCTGATTTCTAGTTGCCTTTACATGGCAGTGAGTATCTGCATGAACCAGAAAAGCCTGGTGTGATTCTTTAGGAGTTACAACTAACTTCTGTTCACATGGTGAGCTGTAATGAACCCTAGTCACTTATTACCAGACTTTCCGTCATCTCGGCATGACTGGCCGAGTAGCTCCTCCTGAGTTCCATCATTGGTTGAGCACTAGTGTGGGCCATAGCCATGTTGTTAATGTACACGCTGTGTTTCCAAGTAGTGATACAGTATTGCCAGTTTGCACTGTTCTTTCTTTTATCCTGGAAGCAGCTTCTTTTTGAGCAAATAGGGCAGTGCAGAACCCCTATAAGTAGCAGCTGCTGCAAAAATTTGCTGATCCTCTCTTTTCCTAGCTTTGTTCTTTAGCTGTTCTTTGACTGGGTTTGTGCAGCTCTTAACAAGCAGTGAAGTTGAATTGTCCTCCTTCATGCTAGTTTTCTTTCCTGGGATGTTTTCTCCTGATTGGCCCTTGGAGGATGTATATTGTGTGGGAAGACAGCATGTGGACCCCAGCAGAGTCACCCTGCTTCACTCCTCTGAACATACTGGTAAAACAGAAAGCTCCAACTTACCCTTAAAAGCACCCTACTGTGCCAAAGCAGTATGTAGGCAGTAGTTAAAGCAAGAGTCCTGGTCAGTTACTTGACATAGTAAGAATTCAAGTAGCCAGATGAATCCCAGCTGTCCAGACCTTGTCTGGACTCTGAATGAACACAGTTGTTTTGTGATGGTGTTAGTTACACTCTTGTTGGACTGTAAACCTTCCTAGCCCAGCTGGTATAATAAAATAACGTTCTAATTAATTAATTAATTCTCTTCTGACACTGTCTCAACCTCATTTTGCTCAGAATATTGTCTAAACCAGAGCACAATCATAAGTTGCTTGTAGCAGATACTGAAGGTATAAATTATGATTTTGATACTTGATTCCTGATGCTATTCATGCTGTCATTGAGTGGATGCTGTAGAACTAGCAAAAATTATCTATCTGATGTGCTTACATTTCAATCTGTTTGTAGCTTCAGCAGGCAACTTATAATCAATCGGTTTATCAAGAGCATTTAATAACAAGGTTTTGGCAAAATAACAGTAGTATATTCGAAGAACTCATAGACTTCAATTTATGGATTAAAAAGAAGGTTTAATTAACGAAGTCTCTATAAATTTACTCACAACTCTTGTCTTACTCTTTAGCAGAGCATATATAATGTTGTCATCCCATCTGCTTCTGACAAAACGTTATCAGATGTTATCCTTTCTAAGGCCTAGTTATTTTATTTCCTCAAATTGTTCACAGCATTTGTGAACTCAGGCCTCTGGAGTTTTACAAGAAGCAAAGATGAAATCTTTGGAGTACCAGGTTAATACTGTTCCAGCTATTTACAGGGAAGCTATAAGAAATGGAAAGGTTAGAGGTGTCATTCAGCATTGTGGGCTTGCAGTGTAAATAACAAAAAGTGGCATTTGCTCAGTGTTTCCATTTTTAAAATTTTCATGTGATCACAGCAGGAAAAAAATTATTTCATCAGACTTCTAAATCTGATTCTTATCCTCATTTTTAGTTTCTACAGACTGTACTCTGTGGCTATAATAATGCTTTCTGTTTTCAAGGATAGCCTATTCAGTTGGTCTTCTCACTTCTCCTTTTATTAAGAAAATGTCCTGTCTAAAACCTGTGCTCCAATTGGAAACAGGACAGATACCTGTGCAGTGGCACTTCTCTTGCTCAGAATTATTCTGCCAAGTGTAAATGTGTCAGGGCAAGGGAAGCAGCATGGGCATTTTTCTTGTGGCCAGACATCTTAGCCACTTTTAAATCAGCTCAGGTAGGTAGTTTGAACTTGTGCAAACGTTCTGCCTCTTCTCAGCCCCTTTTCTCTTAGAGGTATCTTTAGCACCAGGGTTTGCTGTTACTGGCACGTATTTTGTGGTGCTACAGAGTCAATACAAAAGCAGAACAATGCTACTGGTTCACTGCAAGTTTCTGCTGTATGTAGGATGCAAAAATCATAGCTCTACAAAAGCCCATGAGTAAGTTAACTTACAGCTTGAAATAGTAAATTACTTTTGAACACCATGATCAACAGCCGTGGTGGAGCTGGCATCTCATTTGTGTTCAGCTAGAACGAGGTCACTGTGGCTGAGCACCTTGGGAGAAACCCAGCCCCCATGTAAGTGAGCACATTCTATAGGTTTCATCAGTGTTGTACAGCGGCAGAGTTTGACCCATAATATCTCTGAAAGTATAGATAACTATTAAGAAAATTGGATTAAACTGAAAACTGTTTAGGGATGATTTCACAGACATTGATGTGGCATATAGTTAAACACAACTGCACTTATTTTTAGTCAACAGAAAGGGGCATGAGGAAGGCTTTCTTATACTGATACTCTGTTTAGCCAAGACTGGAAACTATAGTTTACAACAAATGCTTTTCCTCTTTGGAGAATAACATGAACTCCAGGCAAATGGATCTTGATATGTGTTCTCTGTTGCTCATATAAAAGTTTCATATGTCCCTGAAAATCTTCAGATTTGGAAGTGTCATTCTTAGCATAACATAGTTCCTCAGTAGCTCTGAGTTATTATCATGGGCCTTTACACAAACATTTTGCCATAACACATTACTGATACAACATCTTGCTGGGTATAATTACACTCTGCTAGGAAATTTGATTTGTCTCCATATCCTGGCATCTATTGAAGGACTCTTCTGAGGTTTGAGCTTGGATTGTGAAGGTGTCTATGACCTTGTATCTTTTTTCTATCTACAAGAGTGTAAATGCTACTATTCATACCAGTGTCTGCAGAATCAGCTCAGGAGCAGTAACTGCTGATGAGAAGGAATTGAGTGAAAAGCACAGCTGAAACCAGGACAGTGACAGCTTGATCAGAATGGTCTCTTCTACAGTACATCAAACATGAATAATTTCCTGCCTGCTCCCATCATTTTAGTTAAGTAATTGGAAATCCTATTGATCTGCAAAGGGCTTAAAATAACACAGAATCAGTGGCAGGTCTGTAATTTCTGCAAAGACGTATTGTTCCTGATTAGTGTTAGGACAGGAGCCACCCATCTCCACAGCAGCTGAGCATGTATTAGTACCATGTCAGGAAATCCTCTGATGTGGGGCTGCTGTGGGTGAGGAGAATGCCATGTGATGGCGACCTCACTGATAAAAATGAAGTGTGTGGATTTAACGTTGCTCTGAATACTGACTCAATAGTTTATGTTCTTTCTGTCACTGCATTTTGCAGAGATCTTTCGTCAGTTGTCTAAAAGAAGGAGGGTAATGAGCACCACCAACCAAACAATCTGATGAATCAGTCTGAGATGCTGTTGAAAGATCATCTCTCTCTCTCTCTCTCTCTCCCAGTCCTGCTTTCCCTGCTTCATTGCTTACATGTGGGTGACTGGTTCATCTGACTCTTCTCGGTTCATAGTGGGTCTCATTGTATTGCCATGCACTGATACTCTGGAGGGCTGAAAATGTAAAACAGCAGGATCTGAAAAGGGAAACAAGCTTGTTCTCCCACTCAGCAAGATCCAAGAAGCAGAACAGTGATATAGACACAGCAGCTGGCCAAGCTGAAACTTAGATGAAACACCTGGCAGTATATAGCCCTTTATGTACTGGATTTGCTAGAATTAAATATTTAGCTGCACTGCAGCTTGAAGACTCCAGTACATAGAGTGCTATAGACCAAAGCGTCCTCAATTTGATGACTGTTTTGTGTATCATTCCATACACTTCTCAGGTAAAAAGCTGTTTAACTCATTTGAAGTCTCATGCAGAAATATCTGTGTGTAAAGTCTGTTGTGTAGCACTGTCATTAAAAGTAACTAGGACAGCCTGGGATAAGAAGTCCTATTAGGTTTCAATCAAGGTCTGAATCTCAGAGATAAATCTTGACCACTGATGAAATGTATCTGATTTATCATCCTGTGGCTGATCAACATGTGCACATACATGTGCTCTCACACTCTACTGCTCTTCATTTATCTGTGAATCTCAGTTTTATTTTTTTCTACCTGTCAGTTTTATGGCATCTGTTAAGGAAGTAGTCCACAGTGTTTTATAAACAAGCTAATTCTTACAGCATCTATATGTGGCCAACAAGGTGTGCCAATACTTTGTGTCCATCTTTAACAGAAAATGAACTGTGTAAAGAAATTTGAAAATTTCTTAGATCACATAAGTTAATACGACAGCTAAATCCACAGTTTAGAACTGCTGACTCTTTGTTGTTTGGTCGTAGTCACTTTTTACCACATATAATGAAGAATAGACTACTCTTTTGGGGGCGGAAGTAAGTGCAATTGTTTGGGTTTTTAAAGGAAAAATTACAAAAAAGGCAGAAGCTTTGAAGCATTGCTGGTAGGAGTATTGTTGAGTTACTTGCACTAAATGGGATAATTAATGTAACTACGTAATTACATAAATGTAATTACCTGCTTTCTTGGTAATGTATGCAGTATTGAAAGGTGGCCCAATACAGGTGGTTATGGTGCAATATAGAATACTGTTGTCTAATACACACTTTAAGGAGATAAAGACATTAATTCTGAGTTATTTAGACAAGCTGGTATCATATTGTGCTGTCCTTGGTCATATTTTGAGACTTCTGTCTATTGTGCTGTGTTAACGAAGTGACTTTAATTCAGCATGTTGCATGCACAGTGTGTTTGTTGGTCACTGGACAGTGCTGCAGAAGCTAAGGCAACTTGCAGTAGCACTAATTTCAGCTGCAGTTTCTGCTCCCATTGGATGTGAAAATAGTGCCCATCATCCTGCTATGATCATTCTGATCTAATTTCTTGCTTGTCTGGAAGAATACCTACTCCTTTCACATGATCCTCCTTTTCACCTCTTTTCGTCCTTCTCTGGGCCCTTTCAGAAGCAAACAGCACATTTTTGTCAGTTCTCACACAAATATAAATAAGCATTTTGCTCTTCCACCCATTCCTCTCTTTCTTTATATCTCTTCCTTCATCTCCAGGTTTTCCTTCATCCTTGGTGCAAGATAAGGGATCGACTTGCCGAGAATTAGTAGCTGAAACCCAAGAGCCTGGACTTGGGCCCACTAAGTTGTGGGATGGGAGTGTTACCTTGATGAGTCAAAATGTGGGTCTTTTACCTCTAGTCTCCCAAGTACTGCTTTGCTGGCTAGATAAAGAGTTACAGAGTAGAGGAAAAGCCTGTGTTACTGTTGATGTGTTGCAGGTGATTGTTCAGTAGTTGTTGAAAATGTGTTCATTTTGTTCTGAGTGTTTAATTAGAGTGGTAGTACAGTAAGTACAGGATTTTCTCTCCCAGTGGCTCAGATATTGTGGCAGCATTCCTAAATAAATACCACAGATTTCTGTAAGAGTAGATTGGATCTTAAGTGGTGAATTTATTTTTATTTGCTTTCATCAGCCATACTGCTTAATTCAATATTGTAAACTGAGTGCTTCTCACAGCCAGGTGCACAACCCTCCTTGAGATGCATTTAACAAGGGAAGAATACCTTCCACGAGATTGTGTTGTGTTCTCCAGCTATCAAAATCTTCCAGGGGCTCAGAAAAAAAACAGTCCAGAAATTATTTTCAAAAGCAGAAGTGAACATTTAGTTTCAAATTGCAAAGATCTGAGAAATGCTGACAAAAGTTAGCAGAAAGGTAGAGCACTTGCAGCTTAAAGTGATTTTCCCCTGTGAGATCAAGTCCAGCTGCTTCAAGTCAGATACCCAAGAATCAAAGTTTCCACCATTCATTATGAAAAGCTGGGATTTAACTACTGGAGAGCTTTGAAAAGTTCCAGCAAGCATGTTTACAGATTGAAGTGCTTTTCTGAGTATTTTAATCCAGGATTTATTTGTATATACATCTTATAGGCACTTCCTCCTCCATGTAATCCATTCTCATGCTGCTTTTTCCAGTCCCTATTATTTGTGTAGTTGATTAAAATGTTTCCATTGAATACTTGTAGCAGTGAAAATGATGGAAAGCGATCTAACCTGTCTTCCCTCCCCTCCTTCCTCAGTCTCTACAAATAGAATTTCTCTGTGTATTCTGACTAATAACCTTACAATTTTTCTCCCCATTTCAAACTTTTAATATGAAATAATTTATTTATTTGAGAGTTTGTTTTCTTACCTCCATTTTTCTCTGCATTTTTCTGTATTTTCCACTCATCTTCTGCTCTGTAGGTGTTTAGACATAGCCTTAGCTCCATGTGCACACCTAGCCTGCACATTAGACCACTGAACCTTCTTAGCTTTGCTGAGCAATTAATGAGATCCTTTATGCAGATTTAATGGAGAATTCCAGTCCTGTCCTTAGTTTGCCAGACATGAGCAAATTAGAAGGAAGCCTGCTTTTTCATTGAGGCTTATTTCCCCGTCTGATACACATTATGTGAGTCATTTGCACATGCAACTGCTTTTGGTACCAAAAGCATTCATTTTGGCCTTGCTGTCTTCCTGACTTCTGCAAGAGTGGGCCAACTGCATCTCTAATGCTGCTTTTTTTTTACTTGATTTCTGTGGAAGTCACCAGAGATGAATTTGGTCCAGTTAATTAAAATATAAACAGAAACCTGCAGAAGCTTCATTTACAATTCTCTAGCATATAAAATTTTAGACATAAACACAGGTGAGTATAAACAATGGTAACTTTATATACAGGAGTTGTTGATTTCAAGTTTGAATTTGATATAATGGTTAGAACTGCAGTAAGCACTGGTGAAGTAGAACAGTGCTGACTCCACCTCTGTTTTGATATGATGCGAGTGTCCCCTTGAACTGTAAAGTGGGGTGTTGCTGTGACACATAGAGCTACCACTGGTAAAACAAATTGTACAAAGCTGAGACTGAAGAGTTCTATCTGACAGAAGCGATAATATAATGGTGTTTTTGCAAACTGGAAAACGTTTTCTGGTGTTCACACCATAAACAGAAGACAGTGTAAAAACACAGCTGTATAGGAAGGTTATAAAACATCAAGTTCTCAATAAATTATGAAGCATATGTGCATTTCAGTGTAAGACAGCAAAAATAAAAAGGTAGAAGTACTATGAAATACCCCTACAGTATTAAGGCCAGTGTATTAGAAATCACTGGTTGATTTTTGACCAATGGCATTACACACATAAATCATTACCACTAAATGTTGTATTCTGGATTTGTTGTCTGTACATATTTCATGTTAGTACTACTTGAACTGGTTTTATGTTGCTGGAAAGGATTGTAGCAAGTGTGATTGTTTATTAAAAAGCTGAGACCAGTATGCATAACTTCTCCACTGAGTTCTGTGCTGCTCTGGAGCCGGTGCAGGGTCCCGGTGCCTCCCCTTCCCGGCTGGCGCCCCAAGCCTGCGGTGTTGGCCGGGCTAAACGCGCCATCTAGTGACTATCAGGGAGGGTTTATGTAAACCAAGGACAGAAGAACAGAAAGCCAGTGGAGTTTTAAATGAATTTCTGCATCAGCAGGGAAAATGGATGAAGGTTGACAAACCCTTATATTGCCTTATTTTTCTCCCGTTCCATAACAGCCATTCCTAGATCATTATTTGTTTTTAAAAATGCCATTGTTTCTATTGTGTGTTCTCCACTCTGCTCTCAGGCTGTTTGTTAAGATACAGATTGAAATTATCTGCTGTGGCAGAGTATTTGGGCAGAAAGTTAGTGCTGTATTCACAAAGCTTCAGAAAGCATTATAACATCAGTTCACTGCCTGCATCTGAAATGCTGATTCACAAAAATTTGGTTCAAATGTCTAGAATTGCCTGAACTTCTTAGAATCATAGAATGATATGGGTTGCAGAGGATCTTTAAATGTCATCTAGCCCAACCCCCCTGCAATGATCAGAGACATCTTCATCCAGATCAGGTTGCTCCAACCTGACCTTGAATGTTTCCAGGGATGGGGAGTCTACAACCTCTCTGAGCAATTTGTTCCAGTGTTTTACCACCCTCATTCTAAAAATCCTTTTCTCTATATCTAGTCTGAATCTACCCTCTTTTAGCTTAAAACCATTAGCCATTGTTTTATCTCAACAGGCCCTATAAGCCCCCTTTAATTATCAAAAGGCTGCAATAAAGTCTCCTGTCCCTCACTGCCCCATTGTTCACCTGTCCTATATGTAACTGCAAAGTCTCACTCTTGGTTGTACATAAGTGGCATGCAAATTGGATTTTGTGCAAAAATTGGCTAATATGGGGGCACCAAACCCCTACTGGAGGCAGCTGAGATGGAATAACTTTATTTAAAAAACATGTAATACAGTAATTTTTGTTTTCAATCAGGGAAGGAGTTGTTTGAGTCAACCAGCACCTGCTAGCTGGACAGATGAAGAAAAGAAATGCACACTGAGGATCTTTGTTTTCTATATGCAGTGTTTACAAATTAAGTTAAATATTGAAAGCAGCATTTTGATGTTTCTCTCTGGAGACACCTGTGTGATTCAGTCCAATTCACTATTACTTTGGAAACCATCTGCCCTTGTGGATCCCATCTAATCAAGTACTTGTCATCTTGATTTAAAAATAACTTCTTTGAGATTGTTGGCTTAAGGAAAGTGTTATTTTTTTTTTTTTCTTCTAGGATATTAAATACAACGTTGTTTGAACTGTATGAAGCTCTGGGCAATTTTCCTGCCTTGTGGGTCTTCAATGTGCTGCTTATAGTTCTTCAAATTCTGCACTGTTTCTGGTCTTACCTAATCATAAAGGCAGCCTACAAAGCTATTTCAAAGGGCAAGGTAAGACAACACGGTTTCATGATTTTAAGTTTTTCAATATCAATAGAGGTCATTTTATGTTTGTTTGGGTTTTTTTTCCCCCTAATCCATAACACACTACTGAAGACACATCTTGTTTTAGGCAAACTCTCCTTTCCTGGAAACCTTTTCCCACTCCTAATGATTGTCAGATAAGCGAATAATACTCTGTATAGTGATTGTATTTATATGTGCTTCCACACTTCTTTTTTACAACATGGTACACTGCACTAAGCTACATTAGGGAAATCAGATTAAAAAACCCCAACAAATAAACTGCTTTCTTGGGGCCTCCAGTTCTGTTTTTCTTCATTATAGTAGTTGTTAGCAAAATGTTCATTTCACAGCTGGAAGTGATAGCAATAATAATGCAGAATGAAATTCTGCTGCTTTTGCTAGTGGCAAAGTTACATATCTTCTGGGTTTTGGTGTTAATGAGGAATTGCAAAGAGCTATATATTTTCTTTCTAGTATTCCCAGAGCAAGACTGTTGGGGCTAAAATTGAGTGTCTTGCTGCCACTGGTACATTTGACAGGAAGATGTCACTCCCAGAAATGCCCACTTCATTACAGTTGCTGTGCAGATGCAGTGCTCACGTGTAGATGGCAGAACTAATGCTTACAGGTCATGTAAAGTCAGGGCACTTTGCCCTTAAAGAGCACAGTGCATTGATGTGACTGACCCCAAAGTGAATGAGATTGTTCTCCAGAAAATTGCTTTCTATGAATGTACTGGAGAGCTCAGCCATGCACTGGCAGAGCCCAGAATCTGCCACTCACTCTGTGAAAGACAGTGCATTCACGAGCTGTATTTTGCCTGGAAGCCACGCTTTAGTCTCCTCTGCTTTTAGCAATTACTAGCCTCAGCTGTCCTGTCTGTATTATACCAGTGACTTCAAAGAGTGCTTCCTACTCTTTCTTACTCTGCTTGTTTATCCTTCTTCTTGTGCTGTGCTGGAAGGCTGGGAAGTGGAACCCCTTGCAGGTAAGTTTCTTTAAGTTTACTATGCAAAACATGTATTCTGACAACACTGGTGTTTGTGTTTTGGGTTGGTTTGTTTTAATTTGTAGTTTCTGCTTGGTATTTATCCATTGTTTGTATTTATATATTTAAGTAAAGACTATCTTTAAAGGCCATTTTTACTTCTTGGCTGTGCATCATCTAAAACCATTCAATTCCACTACTATCTGTAGTATCTGGGTGCTATTATGCTGCAACCTTTTTTACACACATACCTATACATACGTATGTATGTGTGTGTATATATATACACACATACATACATCTCAGCAGGATAAGCAGCTGTTCTGTCAGCATTCAGGACACACACTTGAGACTGTAAATCCTTCGCCTTGTAGTTCTAACAATTGCGCAGGAGAAAGCTGAGATTGTACAAGAGCAGAGTTAGACACTTGCAGTAACACAGTGACCAGGTTAGAGATGGATATGTATGACACAATACAGAGGATTCATCTTCCTTCAAATCTTAGCTTACTTCCTCACTTGCAATGCCTTTCTTTCTATTTCTGCAATAAAAATTAGAACTATTTTCACAACACATTACAGATATCTTACAGAAGATCTTCATCCTTAATTGTTATTTTATTTTTGTAGTATTAATATCCACCTTTGGAACAGCTCAGCTGATACAGCAATCGATTATCATTAAATTTTTAATGTAATCCTGGTCATCTATTTCTTACTCACTTCTGTGCTTAGGAGTGTTCTAAACCGATGTGTGTATATATATATATATATTTATATTCTAGACTCCTTCTGTGGAAATTACTCCAGTGTGTTCTTTTGGGTATAAACCAAAGAAACAAAATACTGCAAGATGTGTTGCATTCATATTGGGTTTTAAGTGCAAAGATTCTGCTATGTTGCTGCATTTTAAAAATAAAGAGAGCAGATGACATGTTTAACAGAACTGGCTACAGCACAGAATCTTCTTTTAATTTTTTGGCTTTGGGGCAGGACCCTAGCAAAAGAATTGGCAGTGACTCTATTAAGAGAATTTAAGATGATGCAGAATTTTTCAGTTATCTGGTCTGCCATCACATTGATCCCAGATACTTAGTACCCTGTGCTGATGCCATTCTCTTCTGTCTGATGAGAGTGTAATTCTACGTGTATTTCTGTACCCCCACCAGCTGTAATATAAAAGTCCCTTTATATGAAAGACACTGGAGTAACCTATTAATTGAAGCTGTGTAAGTATGGAATCAAATTTCTGACCTCAGCTGAAGTCCAGTTTCACAGGTGTCAGAATTGTGGGCTTGCTAGACACTGACATTAAAAACTTTACTTATTGGGAGCTATATGGGAACTGTTCTTTTTTTTCACTGGTTCCAAGCAGAACAGTGTCACTCAGGTACTGTGATACTGCAAGGGCAACACTGGGAGCCCCAAAGGCAAATGGCTCTTTCTGAGATGAGAGTGGAATTGTCATGAAGACTTTCCAGAGGAGAGAAGGATTGCTGTAAGCAAAAAATTACACACAGTGACCCTGTTCTTTAAGTGTTTTTAGTTCTTCAGGGAAAAGACTCACCATGCATTTTGCCCCCTTTTATATCCATTTGCTGTAGTAAAGTCAGCTGTAATTGCCCGATTGTGGCAACCAGCACACCATGGATCAATCTTGAAGAAACTGGGATGCTCAGCTGTACAAACAGGAGTAGAAGCAGGCATGAAAATGGCATCCATAGAGCTGCATGCAGGTTAAACTTCAGACCTTGTTCTGTTGATGCTTTTTTTTTGTACTACATCTGGTGGACTCTTGATAGTTTTGGAGATTTTCAAGATTTTTCAAAGAAGTCAGCTGAAAATTAGCAGGAAATCCCTAGCAACTAAGGTCCATCTGTTTCTGAAACAACTTTGCAGTGACACAATGGGGCACACGGTTCAACTGTGATTCCTATGTTAGGGACTGAACTGGGCTATGTCCACATTTTGCAAGCGCCATTCTCACCACTTGTGTGAAGTCAGAGACTGGAGTTACCTGGTGTGGTGAGTTATGCTACAAGCAGTACTCCTGTCTCCTCCTGCGAGCACACAGCACTGTCCCCTGGAGCCATGTGGTCTCCAGTGAGTTGGGAGATAAGGGGCAGGAAGTTGAACATTTTGTATTACCAGGTCAAAGAGCAGCACTCTAAATGAAGGACAGGAAATAAAGTTGTAGTTAGTAGGAGAGCAGAGGGACTTAGCCTAGGATGAACTTGGGAACTTGGATTGTTGTTTACTTCAGTCTGTGCAAAACCCTTTGCCTTGCGCACTTGGCCATGCTACCTTCAGTGCACCAGTGCTGAGTTCTCACCCTGCCTTTGCACATGGCATATGTACGCACAGACATCTGTGTTTGAAGTGAGTGCAGGCAGGCAAAGGCAGAGAAGTGTGCCAGAGCTGAGATTGCCTTCAAAGCTCAGATTGAAAAAATGTTGATTCTCTGATTCTCTTGAACCAAAAAGCTGCGTTGTTTCCTTACAGTCACCTACTGCTTACTTCTTTTCCACATTCTACAGGTAGCAAAGGATGCCCGAAGTGATGTTGAGTCAAGCTCAGATGAGGAAGAAACAGTACCTCGCTCAAAGGCCCCGCACAGCGCTATCGCCACAAATGGGACCAGCGGTGCCAATGGGACAAATGGGTATCTTACTGGTGCCACTTGCTCAGAGGAGCATTAATCCTTCAGTTCAATCATGAGACACGAACAGAATGAACTGTTTGCTACTGAAAGTAAATTATAAGTTGTGAATGCGGTTTATTCATGTATTTCAGCATCAGAAAAAATTAGGAGTATCAAAGCATTCTGATAGCGCACTGCCATACTTCCTGTTTGTGAATGAAGACAGCACACCATTCTGTATACGTAGGCATGCTGTATGTGTATGTAACTGACACAATGGGAGCAGTATTTTCACTTGTACTGTCTGAAATATTATTTATTTTTTATTCTTTTGGGAATTTCTGGACAAAAGGGAATATCCATTCTCAAACTTCGTGTCTTGGATTCTTGGTGATGGAGAGCATCATGCTCAGATCTCTTCTGTCCATCCCTGTTGCTTTTGCTGAATCTGCTATAAGTAATAGTTGCTCGATTTGTTACTTACAGTAAGATAGAACATAGCTTTATAGATTTTAGATCTGCTTCAGATACTTTTGCTATCTTTGTGTTTTAAAGTACTGGTTTTGAAATCACATATCAAATCACACTTACTGATCCTCCAACACAATTTGGGAAAAAATGTGGTAATTGTGGGATATTATTTTAGTGTAATTTAAAATTCAGTTTGGTGGTTAACTGCATTAGAAGTAGATTTGATTTGTTGTGCAAATACCCAAAAGCATTGTTGTCGGCACTTAGGATAAATTCATTCTTATCTTTTTTTTTTGGCCTTTCAATTTTTGACCTCTACAGATTTTAGCTTTTTGCAGAGATTCCATGTAAAAAGGTGTTTCTTCAAATGCACCATTAACTCCTGAAATTGTTCTTGCACGTTCACCTGATTGAGAGCAGGGGTGTAATGGAAAAAAACAACAGATGAAAAGTTCATTGCTTCCTCGGACACAGCTCAGTCTAGGTATTGTTCTCAAAATTATTGCCACTTCCTTGGCAGGGTGAAGAGGGAGAAGGCAGAATGTCATACATTACTAGAATTAGTTAATTTTAAATGTGTGAGAACTTGAGCAAAATTCACTTAGTATAATTCATAGCAACCTTTGAATGCTCAGCAGTATTTCATCACCTCTACAAATAAAACTAAGGTCGTCTGTAAAATAATTTTGTATTCCTTCTTCATCCAAGATTTACAAATAGTGTCCAAAAGAAGACAAAGCAACACCCTAAGTAAACATCTTCTTAAACATTATATACATACTTCTTCCAGTCTCTAGATCAAAGTTTGATGTAGGATGCTAAGGATCATACAGTTCTTGCAGGACACTCTTCTGTGATTTGTGACAGCACTGCCAAAAGTAGGCAGGGTTCTTGGGTAACACTATGCAACCTGCTGTTCAACAGTATTGTGTGCACACAGAAACAATGTGCTTATAGACCAAAGACTCACATATATATATATATACACATATATACATGCACACACATACATAGATATGTGTGTGTGTGTGTGTGTGTATATATATATTTAAAAGAAAAAGTTTTTAATGGAAAGGAAGGAACAAACCAGGAAAAAATCTTAAGTGTGTCTTCTATATACAGAGGGGTTGGAGTGCTGTGTTCAGCTGGAAACCTGAGCCATGAAGTAATTTCTGGTTCCTTCCACCTATGCAAATAGTAAAATATAGATGGTTTCTGATGCTATGAAACATGTTTAAAGACTCTATTTTATACAGACTTCATTTAAGAAAGTTGTGTTGTCACTTCTTTCTTTTGGAAACTGAGATTTGTCCTATTCTACTGGTCACTCTTGAAAACTTCTAAAACCTTTATTATCCATAGAAACTCCTGTGTGTTAGGAACAAGGTGTGCTAAAAGCAAGGTTGGAATGGCATGAATGGAAATAGTACCTCAATTAGTAAACAATAAAGGTAAGAAAACTCAGAAATTGTAAATCACAAAAGATCTGTCAGTTCTACTACCCACAGAGCATCTTTAGAGTAAGCCAGATAACCTTGTAATTTAGCAGCTGCATAGCTTATATGTCCATGAGTACATCTGAGGGAGCAAGGGAGCCTTACTTAAATCTCCTTCTCCCCAGAAAGTTTCTCTGCCTCTACTTTTTTTGATCTGTCTCCTGTGCATTTGATTTCATATATTTATCTGCAGGGCAGGTTATACATGTGAAAATACACTGATTGCAATAGAAGGTATCCTATCCATGGTGTTTGAAGTTGCAGCTGTGTAGTAATTACTGTAAAGATGGTGCCAGGATTTCAAAACAAAACCATCCTGGGATATATTAAATTAAGATTATAATTTGTGAAATTTGACCTGCTAAAATGGTAATGGAGAATATCAGTTTAAACACACCTCTTTCATGGTGTTGATTACTACCTCCACTGAACCATTTCCCCTCTGTAAAGATGGTTACAAAAATGGCATTCTGGCAAAATACTTTGTCTTACATGAGAACAGAATGTTGCTCTGAGCTGTCAACATGCACGACATAGACAACATGCTGCAGTGTTGGTGAAACTAGGGCATAGAGCAGTCCCCAACAACAATCCCTGTGCCAGAGGCCTTTAGTCCTTGTTGGTCCTCTTCATCAGTGCTCTGTAACGTTGATTCAGATGCAGAGTCAAGACTACAACCCTTGAGATGATTTACCATCAGTACATATGCTGTTAGGGTATCACAGAATCATGGAATGTTAAGGGTTGGAAGGGAGCTTGAAGATCATCCAGTCGCAACCCCCCTGCCATGAGCAGGGACACCTTACACTAGACCAGGTTGTTCAAGACCTTATCCAACCAGGCCTTGAACACTGCCAGGGCTGGGGGCATCCACAACTTCCCTGGGCAAGTTTTTCAGTATCTCACCACCCCTGAAGTAAAGAATTTCTTTCTAATTTCTAACTTTTCTCCTCTTTTCTCCAATCCTCTTATCAACTTTGTGGCCCTTCTCTGGACTTGCTCCTTATGTTGGGGACACTTGGCTCCTGGCTGCAGTACTCTGGGTGGGGTCTCACGAGAGCAGAGGGGCAGAATCCCCTCCCTTGCCCACACTCCTGTGGGTGCAGCCCAGGATCCATTTGGCTTTCTGGGCTATGAGCACACACTGATGGCTCACATTGAGTTTTTCATCAACCATCACCCCCAAGTCTCTCCACAGGCCTGCTCTCAATCCCTTTTCCACTCAACCTGTAGGAGTGCCTGGGATTGCCATAACCCAGGTGTAGGACCTTGCACTTGGCTTTACTGAATTTCATGAGGTTTCCATCAGCCCCCCTCTCAAGCCTGTCAAGGTCCCTCGATCCCCACTGTTAAGTAGGGCATCTGGGATTGAAACTCTTCCTTTGAGGTTTAAATTCAGTTGCATCTGTAGTATGCTAAAGCATGTGTGCAGTTACCTTGGTTCAGCTAACACCCAATGACATACTTATCCCCTGTAATCCTGGCTTTTTGGAGTCTGTTCTTAGCAGTCTAGGATAAACTTCATACAGATATGTCTGGAAAGTAAGTGAGGTGAGAGATTCAAATGACACATTTGGGGAGATAGTGTAAGAGGAAGCCTTGAGAACTTCACCAACCTTTGCTAAACAATGACTGATCCTTCAAGCTAGAGGTTTATCATTAAAATTATGAATTGACACTTTTTTCCATCTCTAACGGGAAGGACCAAATGTTTTAGTGATCAGACATGGCAGTGTGCTTTAATTAATTGTTCTAACTATTGGGTGCAAAAACTTCGGCTTCATCTTCCACTCTGCAGAGAAAATGCCATGCAATTGTTTCCTTTTTCATTTGAATTTGTTTGCTTTTCTGATGAAGAGCTTTGCAAGGTGTATTTGGAGGCCATCAAGTATTTAGAGGTTAATTGCACATATTTCAGAAAATTGACTGAAATTATTCGCATGGTTCATGGTAAACCTGAGACCTTAAAAGGTTCTGTATATTCACACGTTTTGTAGAATTGTCATTTAGTAATTCTAGAAATGAGAGTTTGTACTCTATAACCTCTCTGTCTTTGAGTTCTATGCTCCTTTGTTATAGTACAGTACATGACACAGTGGTTGAGATGTCAAAGTAGAAAAATGAGGAAATTAGAGTTTATTAGTAAATAGTAAGAATTTGTCTTCTCTCCTAGACAGCCCAGGTTATAGTAAAATAAGATTCAGGTTACCTACTCTTTCCCATATTGGCTTATTTTATATTGAAAGAAAAATATATGGTGGGTTGGTGGCTTTGTTTGGTTGTTTTTCTTAAAGAAAAACATAGTAGAAAACAGTAAAAATACCTGATCAAACAACAAGGGTGGACATTGGAGTCTTTTGGGTCTTGATCAATGTTAAGTAGTGCTAGTTTTAAAATACCAAAGTGTCCCATGCTGTTTCCTTGTTGCCCTTTTGTAGTTTTTTCTATCTGTTATTTATTTAATGATTCCAGCAGAATTGGTACAGGTGTCCCAGCTTCAAATTTCCTGCCTCAGCCTGTGACCATTCTGTGACTGTGTGATTGCCAATGCCAAATGCTTTTTCTGAGACCCAAGTACATGCACTAAAGCGTTGCTTACAGTGAAGTGATTCTTGTCTTAAATCTGTATCTGATTCAGGTGAAAATCACTTTCTGGTTCTGAACAGGACATGAGGGCAAAAGCCATGACCCTGCAGCACATGTCACTGAAGATGAATGCTGGTTGATTGAGACACTCTGTGTTTTGCACAGAGTGCTCTAGTAGGAAGCCTAATGCCCATTTAATTCATTTTCTCATTACCACAGCCTTCTGTATCTCAGAGAAATATGGGCTACCATTGGTTTTATACAGTTGATGCTTTGGTATTTTTTTAATCTCTTTGCTACAATTCATTTTTGTATGTCCCCTATTGTCTACTTCCTATGACATTTGTGGGAGAGAAGTATTGAATAATTTTTACCCTTCCTGTAGTGTAGAACCCCTTAGGCCTAACTTCAATGTTCTGCAAACTACAGTTGCCTTTAAACCATGAAGTAAAACCAGTTTGTATTACTTGTTTTGACTGGTTTTGATTTGGAACAGAGACTTAATGGGAACTTCAGTAAGATGACGTTATTCTTTTTTCTCTTTTCTTTTAAAAAGCTCTAGTGGAAGTTTGGAAAGGTAGTGTACATGTATAGCCTTTAATTGTAAAGATTTCTGATTGTAGTTGCAATGAAAACACAGTGTTTGAATGTGTCTCTACAGAATTCTCAGTCTTTGAAATTGCTTTCAATTAAAAACCTGAAGGAAATACCATTTGGAGTTATGTCAGTGATCACATGTGTCAGACAAAAAGCAGAAATGATCATCTTACATGACTGAAAATGGGTGCAACAAAATTTTACACATTTTCTGGCTTCTGCTGAGCTTCAGCTTTTTGCTGTTCTGGGGTTTAACTTCACACAAGCTCTCATACCATACTGTGCATATTGACTGTTCCAAGTCAGGGTGAGGCGGATGACACATTTTCACCTGTGTTTTCATGACAATCCTGTGCTTGAGCAACTCTTTCAGAAATGCAGTGATGTGTAGGAACTCGTGTCTTGGATACAGAGATGCACTAGCTAGAAGTCCTTTCATGTATAGCTACTGTGTGGAACTTTGGGAGTTATTCTGTCTTTTATTTGACTGGGTTTGGGGTTTTTTCTAATACGGAAAATAATTATTCCTCATAAAATCTCTGGAACCAACCAGTATTGTGGGCTATTTAAATTTGGAGACACTTTCATAATAAACATAAGTATTAGAAATGTAGTGCTGGTTTTCTTATTTTTTCTATGAGATGCAGACAGTGTTTTCCTTTGTTTTAGCTCAAAGATTGTTACCCACACTGTAGACTCCAGCACTCTTTGGACAGATCCAAGTATGTCTTTTCTGTGTTCATCACTGCAGTATTTTATGTTATTTCTTGTATGAAACTATTTGTAACAGGAAGTGTTGGAAGGACAAGTTCTCTCTATACAAATTAAAATATTTTTATTATCAAAAAAGGACATTCTTCTAGGATTTCAAAATTAAAATTTTGCATGGTAATAACTCCTGAATGTCCAGCTGGGCCCACTTTGGAAAAGCTGTCTTTTTTCAGTCTACGTGAGCAGAGTTTCTTAGAAAGACATTCAGATGTTTTCATTTAGGCAAAACTGTCACTCAGCAAAGCACCACCTACTAGCCTCTTGTGGAAGTGAGAGGAGAGCCACTCTTGCACGTGGTTCTCCAAAGGAAAAGCTGCAGCTCACCAAAGTAAAGCCTACAAAATACCATTATCAGGCAGGCTCTGGTGCAGCATTAAAAGATGATGAGGAAGTACTTAGAAAAATGGGATGCTCGAAAACATTCTGATAACTTCAACAGGAAATTGGGGCAACAGTTCTCATAACACAGGTACCAATCATATCTTCACACACCAGTTGAAATTTTGCCACTGGAAGAGAAGTAAACCTGGGGATTTGCATTGTGTTTAAAGAACTGTAGTTCTTTAGAATTGTAGTTGTTAATATGTCTCTGTGATAATAAATAGAGACTCTGGTGTTACATTTAATACAGCATTTCAGTTCATGTTCATTGAAGATATTTATGAAGAGATTTACTTAGGTGGAATATTGTTCAGCTGTATGTCTAACGTCTTTTGCTCCCTATGCCATGTATACCCCTCAACTTACATAGCACAAGGGAGAGCCAATGTGTACAGAACGCAGCTCAGGATAATGTGATAAAGAGCAAGACTTTTTTATGTTCTGCCTGTAAGTCTGTAAAGGTCCCTTTACAGGAAACACAGTGGCTCTCAGATGACAGCAAGAAACACAGCAGCTCTCAAATGACAACAGGACATCTGCTGGTTCAGAAGAGTCAGAAGTCAGTGACACAATTTCCTGTAGATTTAGAAGGTGAGTGGAAGGAATCCAAATGTGTAACTGTGCCAGATGAGCAAATTTTTGCATGACTCAGTAGCTCATGCTGTGATGGACAGGAAGTTGGGAGCTTGTGTGGAGGGATGTTAGTCCCAGCTCTGCTAGTGTGGGTGGAGGGTTCTTGTTTCCCTAAATCATGCTGGGGTTTTTGGTCTTTTTGGTGATCCATTCTGCTGCAGTTAGTCCTGCCCCTGGACAGATTTTACACTGTCGACTCTTGTCAGCTAATTGCCTTCTTAAGTGGCTTAAGTGGGTTTCACAGAACAGGATGACGATTTGTATTTTATACCCACCTTCTCCAGCCCCAAGTCTGCCAAACCAATGATGATTCTTGTAGAGGGATTTCTTAAATGCAGAGTTGTGTGCAACACTGACATGTTTCTGAAGTTCTGACTTTTAAAGGTAATTGTTTACATGTGACACACAACTGTTAGCTTTTAGTCACTGGAAAGTGCAATATAAAATTAAGTAATTAGAAGTTTAGTATTGTGGGTTTTGTCTGTAAGAGCAGCATGACCTACTTGTAATGTTAGTGCTATAGATCACTGATTAGATGAAAAGGTAACATACTTTCTTAAGCTACTGGCTGGCAACATATACTTATATTCCCAAATTAATGCTTTTTCATAGACATCTGAAAAACACCATAGTGGGTGGGGGTTTTATACTTTTTAAACACTTCAAAGTGCAAGGTCCTCTCCCTAGAAAATACTGTGCAGGTTATTTCTCACTCTTTCCAGAACAAAGCAAAGTCCCTGTACAACTGCCATACTTCTTGCATGTTTACACAACTTTTTGCAATCTCCCCTCACAAAAAAAGTTCTGAAATCCAAAGATGAAATGTGATCCTTCTTTAATTAAATTTGCATCCGCTTTCTCACTTTAATCTAACTAGCAATTTTATGTCCTGTTTCTGAGATTATGAAGATAACCTCACCTTTTAACTCCCAGTAATAGTAATTTTAATTACTGTTGCTCTCCTAAGGTATCTTTGAAAGAGCTGCTTCCTACCAGAAAGGCTTGCTATTTCACATTTATTTTTGTTTAGTCTCTCATTTAAGCTTAAATTAAACTTAATTCATCCAAAGCATTTAGGTGTTCCTGGATCTCATTTTTGTATGTGGTTTCTCACTGAACTATCTGCCAAGTGAGATCACTGCCCACAGCTGTTACTTTATGGGACAGTCTCATCATATTTCAGTTCCAGAAAAGGATTTGCATGTAAATAGCTCACTTAAAGGTCCAACATTTGGTCCTTCAGCAATGTCGAGGAAGTGATGACCCAAGCTCTGGTACACCCTGGACTGGGTGGATGTAAACAACAGCCAGGACTGCTGTCCAGACTAGAAGCAGCTGCCTTTTTTTTTTTTTAATAACTGTTCCATTATAATACCAATTTCCTACTAACTGAATCTTATTTTTTCAAAGACTTTTTGTCAAAGAGTGTATGAACCATTGAGATTACATATAGTTAATCTGTGATGGTCTGTGCTACTCTTGCAACTTGTCCAAGCATCCAGCACAAACAGAGCTGTTCTGCATGGGAGAATTCTCATAGAAGAAATCCTCTATAAGATTTGACAGGTAACTATTATAGACTGCTAACTGTATTATTTGGGAGAAGAAAAATGGGTTGCTAACAGCAAAGGGAAACAGCAGGAGCAATTGGAAGCAGTAAACCATCTTTCTCATGTAAATTGCATTCACATCAACTCTGAATTTCATATTTGGATTCGCTGGGATGCCATTAGCACAACATTTAGTAAAGGTGATCACTAGTGCACTAGAGTCCCAAGTAGACTGTCAGAATTGTGGACTAACCTTAGAGAAGGCTGGAGCCTAAAATGACAGGTAATTGCTGCAGAGTTGCAGTTGACAGCATTGAGAATTGCATGTCAGAAGAGGATTTCCCTCTTTCCTTTAGAAAGATCAGATGGCTTATCTACCTTTGCAATAAGTGTAAGTGCAATAAGTGTAAGAAAATACAGGCCAGTAAGTCATGCTGATACAACTAATACTAAAAAAACTACCAATTTTCTGCATTGTCTTTCCATTATGAGGTTGTCATACATGGAGTTAGACAAGCAAATTTCTCTCATTAGCTCTGCATGGGAAGCTAAGTATTAGTTGTCTGCCTGTTTTTAACCTATGAGGTAAGCATTTACATTAATGTATTGTGCTGTAACTTAGCTACTCAGCCACCCACGAGGTCACCTATGACTTTGACCTACTCCTCACTTAGCCAAAAGGTTAATGTATGCAGTCTTCTCTTAAAAGCCTGGATTCCTTTATGATAATTGCAATTGCCATCAGTATGAGGTGTAGCATGCTTCTAAATCAAAATAATGATACATAGCTGGTGTTCAACAGACCTGTTTCTCTGCCCAGGCAGTTATTCCAGCTGAAGCTGTGGTGTAGAAGATAACATAATGAAGAACTGATCCAGTAGCCAGTGCAAAATAATCCATTGAGGCAAGTCAGTCAAAGAGCATGTTCCCATGTAGAGAGTTACCCATCAGTCTCAAAACAGGTGAGTCAGTAGCAATTAGCATTGTTCAACATGCTGTGACGGGAGGAAGAAAATCAAACTGATGCTAATTGTATCTTCTTTCAATTAATAATTCCAGTGTATAATTACTTGTATATATATATAAAAGGTCATATGAAAAACCACCACACACTTGCATGACTAAACTCTATTTTTAGCTTCTGTCAGTCTCCCCAACAACTTTCAAACGTGTTGCTCAATTAGTCCAAATCTGAAAAGGAGATTGTGTTGCAGTTATCCCTGTTCTTATAATGTACTTAAAGTCAGCAGTCAGGTAAAGAGGAGAACCACAAATCAGTGCACTGGAAGAAGGGTAGGCAGGGCACAACTGGTGTCCAGCACCTTTAGCAGCAGCCAAGCAAGGGCCAAACTGGCATAATTCAGCAGTGGTTCTATGGCTCT
The DNA here is from genome assembly GCF_017639235.1 of Corvus kubaryi. Lineage (NCBI taxonomy): Eukaryota > Metazoa > Chordata > Aves > Passeriformes > Corvidae > Corvus > Corvus kubaryi. Next base: position 19,301,976 of record NW_024581135.1, read on the forward strand.
GATCCTTAGACTGTAAAGAGTTGAGATACTACAATGAAGAGAATGGCACTGTTTAAGGATGAAACCAGAGATCTGTAGGAAATCAGGCTTCAGTGCCTCTGCTTCTGCTGCAACAGCTTGTTTATAAGCTCAAGACTCTAAAGGGTCTACTCTGTGTGTGGAGCTGCCAGAGTGATTAGGGATAATATGGATAAAAAGAATGGAGTGTCACTGTCTGGCACTTAGAGCCATTCCTCCCAGCCCTTCAGGCACACAATCCTATTTTAGCAGTAATGCTTCATATAACTGAAGTGCAACTATTGCTTTCAAAAAGGTAAGACTATTACCACAATTATTTAGTATAGCTTATTCAAACAGTTAAAATACATACTCTGCTTGTGGGGCTGATTTATGTGTGTATATATTTGTTATGTCAAGCTCAGCAGAGCTTCTAAAAAGTTATAAATCACAAATGAATTCACAGCAATGTTACAGTATTACAGTGACAGAACTAATTTAGACAATTTTAAGGTACTGAATAAATTCAGTTTATTGAAGCATTAGAGAAGACAGTATGACACAAGCACAGCATAACTTCCATGTCTGTTTTGATTTTCACAAGTGTGGCCCATACTTGTTTGCTTTTCAGAATACATCTAACAATGTCCAAGAGTAACCACCTCCAACTCTTGTTTGAATAGGTGTGTAAAAAAACTGTTCTGTTAGCCAGAAGGACTCTCACAGTAATTTGACCTCCTGCTAGCATACAAACAATAGTGATTAAATGCATTTGATACATATGCTATTAACATTTAGTATTCTTTTGTCTTCCTAGCAGCCTTTAAATTCACAGTGTATTTCCAAAATCTCATAAATTCAACACTTTCCCCCCAGATTTTTTAAAACATGCTATGAGATAAATTTGATGAGGTGCTGAGCACCAAAACATCAGCAGTTTGCTGTATTGTCAGCATTAGTTCCTGGCCCACACATTACAGACTTGACCCTTGGTAGCAAATTATGGTCAGCGCTTTGAAAGGGGAAGTGATGTTCAGCATTGGGCAAACTGATTTATGAAAAAAGCCTTTACTGACCTTCATTAGAATCTATGTCTGCCTTAAGATCCTGCTAATAAAAGAAGCACCAGCACTAGCTGATTGTGTTGTTATAGTCCCTAAGTCGCATATTGCTTTTGAGCTCAAGCGCTTTCCCAGCTGCTCTTTGAGACATTTCAGTCTGTATTTGTGTACTATCCAGCACACTGGGGTCCCAATAGCTGTATCTGTTGGGTCAGTCTATTGTGTTATCCTCATTGTCTTTACTATTATTTGATATCATTGTATTGTGCAGCTTCATAATAGAAAATTCCAAATTACCACAGATCCAGGTGTGTGACATTCTAGAACTACTAAGTGCATTTGTTAAAGGCACAAAGGTTTTAAAATGTCAAGACAGATCTTTCACTAGCACGAGGCTCTTTAATGGAAGTCACAGGCCAGTTTTACTCGTATTTTAGAGTAAGTAAAAAAGCAAATCTATTGTATACATTTTCCTAACTTTAACCCACTTTTGGAATGCCTGGCTCTGTTTTAGTGGAAGTAAGATCTCTCTCTGATTTGCTTTGGCAAATACAAGCAGGTACATTATTCTAGCTCCAAAAGGTTTAAATTACACACAATAAATATTTCAAACTTTTGCTTTAGGCATAGGCACAGGACATTTACAACCAGGTACATCATATTCTCTAGCAAATAATTTCTAAGAATGTATATTCCAATAAAGTAGTTGTCACATATTTTATGTTCTGTGCACAGCAATCTTGACAAATTCATTTTGTCACCAATTACTCATGCCTGGGATTAACAAGAAAAGAAAATAGCACTAAGTTTGAACATTTGTCTTCATTACTCAAGGCAGTTCAGTTTCTTTCTCCTCTGATGATCAAATCACATACGGTACAGAGGGTGTCCGAGCAATAGGTACACCCTTAATGAATAAACAGCTCCATTGGAAATCATGGAAATGAGGTGGTTGTGTTCTGCCTCTCTGTTTGCTTTCATACAACAGCAGTAAAATATTTGGTTGAGCATGCTGGAGTTCTTACATTCAGAGCAGCTCAGAGGTGCTTGGCACAGACAGGTGAGGTAGGGCAAGGGTATGCTTCAAAATGAATAGTCATGCTGGATATGAGGGCAATGCCATTAGTGAGAAGCCAGAAGGGATAGGCTTTCTCACATGGAAGGTAAGGGCTTCTATACAAGGAAGGAAGAGATGCCAACAGCAGCTGTAATGCCTCGGGGAGAGATGATACAAGTGGGAAGTGCAGAGCTGGCTCAATAAATTTTTTTTAACTCCTGGCTAGCCCACTGACCCACATAAAAGTGCCTACAGCATTCTTTAGTGGTACAAGCAATTAGTTGAAAGAAATACCTGCAACTTAAATACTCCTGTTAATATGATTGAAAAGGAGGCAAATCCACTAATGAACAATGAGACCCTTGAAGTCGGGTTCCCATCCCTTACCTCTTTGTCCCATTGTCAGTTACAGAATTCTCAGAGAGGACACAGGGTTTATGGACAAAGCAGAAATTGAGGATTTGTTTGATCTGAGATGTCATTATAGAAGTGCTTAGTAATTCTCTGCTGCCATTCTGTTCCAAAACTGCAGTGTAATCATTTGGCACCTTTACCCTTCTTACTGCTCTTTGTGTATAACTGGCTGTAATACAAGAAAAAAAATCAATAGGGCATACCAAGGAAAATGATGCATTATTTAGAGAACAGCAAATTATGCTCTATAGGGAAGAAGAAATGGCAGATTATATTATCTCTTTTACTTTTTATTGTTAAGCTGCACTCTTAGAAGATTAGGGTGTAGTCTGTGGTGCATCCATCAAGAGTTTAGACAAACCAAGTGATTTAAAATACAGTTCACATCTGACTGGGAAATATTTTCAACTGTACTAAGAATACTTTATCAGATCAGATAAGATCTAATCACCAGATTTAAACATGCCTAAATGACTGGGTCTTACATATTAGTTTCTGATTCACTAGAACTTCTACGACTGAACTTAGTTAAGATTTTATTTGAACTATGGTATATTATCAAATGAAGCATTTTCTTTCTTGTTGCAACTGTCCATTTAAATATTCTGTAAAAACGAAAACACTTTACAAGATAGAACAAGAATATTTTAAATCAAAGCTGAGCACTGTGACAGTAATAGTCTTCTTGATAAGATGCAAAATACACACATGATTTATCTGTCATCACTATATTTCATACTTTAATACATTATACTTCAGGCTTTGCTATGTCAAAAAATTTCCAATGACAAAGTTTAACAGACCAGAAGAAAAACAACCATTTAGATGCATGAATAGAAACGCTAACACTCTAGATTACAAGTTAGGGTAAAAATTAAGACCATGACCTGTGACACAGGTAACTGAGGTAACTGCTAAGCTTCAGCACACCTATTTTTTTAATAGGTTTCAGGCCTATTCCAACCACACAGAAACCTGAAAGACATATCAGTGCTTTTGGTAAAGAGACACAAACTACAGAAGGTACTTTATTTTGGTTATCTCCCTGGGATAGCTGAATAAAAATCACTTCATCATTAATGGATGTAATGGAGCAAAACTTACATGTCCAGAGACAATCAGTTAAGGCAGTAATTGGTGATACTGTTCTTCGAAGAATGATCCAAAATGTGTCTAGGTAACAGTGGACTAAAATACTGCTTTCATTATCTTTATTTAGAAATTAAGAGTCAGACATGGATAAATACATATTTTCACTAACAGGAAGGAAGTAAGAGGGCTCTACAGTCAGAAAGAGAGGTACAAACTAGTTTCATGCAGACTGTTTATATGATAAGGCAGTGAAAGCTTTTCTGATGTTGGCAACAAATGCAGAAAAATTGTTAGTTTCTCTCAGTTTGAGCTGTAACTCTGCAATACAATCCAGAGGAGGAGTACAGGAAGTCACTAAAATGACACAAATTTGCAAAAGATTAAACTACTATTAAAAAAAAAAAAAAAAAAAATCAGTATTAGTGTTTTTCCATGCTTCTCAAATACTAATGTAGCTTGTTATCTTTTCATGTTTTAGCTTCCACCTGTGTTATTTTTGAATAGCCTCATTTTCTTTCAGCAAAGAGAAAGCCTCAAAGAACATAACAGGTTTTTTGATTTCCTGACCTCCCAATCAGTGCTGTGCTCCTACCTCAGCTGTTACAGCAATTCCCAGGAACCCACAGCCTTCTCAAAAACCCAAACACATCCCTAAACTGTTTTGTTGCTCTGCAGGCAGGCAGACTGTAAACTGATGTAGCCCAGCATGTGACAGACTTTTAACTTCAACAGTTTAAATCTGAATTAGTAAAAACAGAAATCTGTTCAGTTCCTACCTAGAGGCATGGCACAGCCCCAGTAGCATCTGTCTAGAAGCTATCCAGCACTCGAATTCCGTAACTGCAGTAAGATCCATATAGCAAAACCAGCTTTAAGATTCAAAAGGCTGTGCCCTTACAGAAGGGAAATGCTGGATTTCGAGTTTTATTCTTTCACCTATGTCACCCTTTTTCTACCCTCTAGGCTTCTGGAAGACGTCGAAACATGCCTGTCAGCATACACACCCACTGCAGCACAAAAAAACTATAAAATGAAGCATCCTTATAATTACATTAACATAATTAAAGAAACGTTACCATTGCAAGATTTTTCATTCAGAAATTGGAAGATAAAAGATTACAACTAAACTGCACTTTATTCCTCTCCTCCTTTTTTTCAAATAGAGGCATCAGATTCAGTCCTCTTATTTAAGTGTTGAAAATTCACATACCTTCATAGTCCCCTTGGTCATTTATGGAAAGAGTAAACATGTATGGCTTGTCAGGATCTTTGTGGTCAATGTGTCTGAATATAAACTGTAATTGCTCGTCTAAAATAAACACAAACAGAATTAATTAACACCATTAACCTCCGCCACAGAGTCACAACGATGACTAAAAATCACAATACAAAGTTAGTTTAATATTCTTAGAATGCTGATAAATTAAGCAACCCTGGTGGTCTCTTTGCAAGACAAATGCATTTTAACATATTTTGCCATTTCAGAGACAATTGTAGTAGCTGGGCTAAGCCAACTGATCAGGTGTGTAAGCTCGTGTGTTCTCACTGCACAATCCAATGTGAACCACATTGTATCAGTGCACGCAGAAACTACGGAAATTACAGAAACCTACCGTGAATTCTACGCATCTCCAATCCAAGACGCTCTTTAAACAATGCTTTAATCTTGCTCACTCGTTCCACTTTCTCCTTGGCGGCTTCCTTTTTAGAAGATTTTACTAGAATTTTAAAATCCATCATAAGTATCAAAGGCAAAACAAGCACATAAAAAAACCCATTTAGAACGGCAAAAAAGCCATAAAGAGCAAGTGTTGAAAACAATCCTTCCTTCAATTAAGAAAATTTACTCATTATCCTTTTCTTACTTACTTTCCATTTTCTTCATCAACTCTTCTTTAAGCTCTTGGATGCTGTCAGTCAAGTTTTTCTGCTGCTCTTCTTCTTCATTTAGCTTCGATTTTATTTCTGTCAACTGCTCTTCTTTTTCTGCTACATATTTGCTCTGCTGGACAATCTCTGAAAGGAGGCAAGAAAATATGAATATAAACAGTTGATTAAGTATGTCCCTGATATTTAAAACTTAAGTAGTTTGAAATAATTTATGTGAATAGAACACAGTGGAATGCATGCTACCTTAGCTGCAGAGAGAAATCAGCTTAACTATACCAAGAGCATCATATGAAAGCTTAAAGTGAAAGTTAATCCTAAGAGAAACTACAAACTATGGAGCTGCTCTGATATTTTAATCAGATGAAATTTGTTTCTGGTGCCAGCACCGTATACATCTTCAAAGCCTGAAGATGGTGGCTCCTGCCCATAAATAATGACAGAAAGCCAAGAATGGAAACGCTGACTGATATGAGAGTTGCAGTAATTTTTACCTGATATTCTGAAGTTTACAAAATTCAAAGTTAACCCTAGACTGATGAGCTGACAATATTCTCTTACTAATACGGAAAAGGCATAAATAAGCTCACAATATGTAGCTTTACTAAGCAATTTAATTTACTTTTCCTACTGCCATCAGAAAATTCTGATACTTCATTGTTTTAAATACTTAAGCTCTATGCAGAGAACTTTTGCCAGACTTTTATATTTTTGCATCATCAGTGAAGTTTTTCAACACACTGCTTTTGACTTGAAATTTACATTGTAACCAACCAAATATGTTTGGTTTTAATTCTATCTTCATTCTGATGTTATTACTTAAATTTTTAAATGTGAAGTTAAACATACTATTCAGCTGTATTAAGCTAATTTTATAAAGGTTTGACACAATAAATAAAACACCATACTGTACCATTCTTATACTCCTGAATTTTGTCAATCATCAAGTCCTCTTCTTTCAGCTTCTTTGACCATTTCTCTGTAAGGCAAAGTTACTTCAGTTATCTGAAGAATTTTTATGATAACCTGCAAAAAGTAGAGTTAATAGGAGCATACAGCCTTTTTACCTGAAAGAGCTTCTATAGTCTCCTTGCACAGATCTCTCAGTGCTGAAGTCTGATTGATCTGTTCAGTGCTATAACTGATTTTAAACTGGATCCAAAACTCTTTCATATCTCTTTCAAAGAGTGTTATTTCATCTTCGGTCTGTGCACTACTCATAGTGCCGCACCAAACCTGTAAGCAAACAGATGCAGCGTCAGGACACAGGAGGCAATGGCAGCAGGTCTAACTCACAGGACAAACGCTCAGGGCTGGTTTTACCGCCCCGCGTTGTTGTTCAAACCTCTTCGCGCAAGCTACTTTTGTTGTTACCATTGGCTCAGTGGGAGCCGCGTTTCCCCTTGCAACTCTCCCAGCGCTCGGCTACTGCGCCAGGGGAGGCACCGACGGGCGCTGCCGGGGCGCTGCCGGGGCACCGCCGCCCCCTCGCCGCCCCCTCACCGCCCCCTCACCTCCCGCCGCCCCGGGAGCCGCCCCCGCGCTGCGCCGCGGGCCCGAGCCCGCACCCACCGCGTCCGACCCGCGCAGCTTCCCGCCACCAACGGCCGCTCCCGCCCGCCCCGCAGCAAGCGCGCCCCTGATTGGCTGAGCCCTACCCCGGGGGCCGCCGGGCCGTTGCTGCGGTAACGAGCGCGAGGCGCGGCCGCGGTGAGGGGCGTGGCCGCCATGATGGGGCGGGGCGGGCGGGGCCGGTGCCGTGAGGGAGCGGCAGCCGTGAGTCCCGCCCCTTCCCCTCGGAGATGCTTGTTTGGTGTTGAAATGCTGTGTCCGGGGCTTCTGGTGGGGTGGCTGTGGGGCTGCCTGCAGGGCCAGTGTAGGCAAACAGCCTGCTCTGTGCTGAATCGAACAGCCCGGCTCACTTACGCTTCTCTGAAGGCACAGCTTGTTTCCAGTGTCTGGTTTACTCACGGAACACGCTTGCGGTAACCGGTCTTAAATTTTGTGAGGTTCCGAATTGCCTTTTAAGTCGTCCGGCCTGAATTCTTTCAAGAGTGTGGATGAAGCTCGTTCTTACAGGAGACTGACCTGCAGGGGTAATTTCAGTCCTTTTTAGTGTGAACAAATCCACCATACAGTAGCTGTGCCTGGACCCAGTCAAACATTTGCCATAAACCTCTGTCATAGTGAGTTTGCTCTTTATGACAGTGTGGCTGTTTTTTCTCCTGTTGCTTATATTCCCTTCTAGCTCTTGATAAGTACTAGTTTGTGATCCAAGGTAGCAGCCTTCAGTTTATTATGAATGCTACTTTTAATATTTTTGTTACCATAACTAAAGAATTGCTCCTAATTTTAGTTTATTGCCAGTGCTATTTAGTTAATCCCAGAATACCATATATTTAGCATGGCTCCAAGGATTGCTGTCTAAAAGTATTAATTACTAGCTTCCACCCACTGGATGCATAGTAAAGGCTGAGCTGAGACCACCAACTACTAGTTGCATTACTCTTTTACAAACTTCTTGTATAAACACTTCTACCCCACTGTATTCCCGTCGTCTTTGACTTGGACATGCTGTTCTCCAGATTTCAGTTTCCTCAGCATTGTTCCTAAAGCTAATAGACCCGTGTTTCTTACCTGCCTCACTCTTAAATGTACTGAAGTTGTGCTGGTCCAAGGATGATAACCTAGCCATGTATGAATTTGGACATTATGGACCTATACCTTATGGCTTTTTTTATTTAGGAGCGTTTCTCTCCTAGCCAAGTGCATGCTGTTAGTATAAAGTTTTAGTGTTGCCCCTCACATCATTAGCCTTTATTATTTGAGCTTGAAACTTTCTGAATATACAAACTTCCCAGCTCCTGAAGTTTAGTAAATACAAGTTAAACTAATCTAAACAAGTCCTGTTTTCTAATCCATAAACTTTTGGTGGGTTCTACAGCTTGGTCTCTTCCGAATCCTTTTGTTATCACAGATAATGGGTTCACCCCACAGTAGCTGGCACTAGCTCAAAAATGTTAGATATCTTTTTTCGTCAGTGAAGTTTTTCTAGATTTCATTAGTCCTATTCCTTTGTTTTACACTTTCACCCACCAAAGGCTAAATATAGCCTGTGACATTTACTGGCAGAATCCGTACCTTAATTGATCTCTTTTCTGATTGATTTAGAGGTTTTGAGAGACATAAACTATACTGTAACTTATCTTCAACCATTCCCGCTACTGTCCACCATCATTTTTCCAAGCGTGTGTTTCAGGGAAGCGCGGTGATTTTTGGCAAGTCTTCTGTTCAAACTGATGGCTCTTGCCAGCTACAAACAGGAATGTGGCCTCATGACCTAAATCAGTGCAGGTCAGATGCTTCTTCAGTCCTCTACTAGGTCTGATTCAAGAGACTCCATAGACAGAAATGCTGGCAGCCACCCCACCATAACTTTAGTCCAGACACTTGTTCTGAAATGTTTTTTCTAAATGTCTGTCGTAGCAAGCCACAGAGTAGTCATGGATGGAAGAAAGTTCCAGCAGTGATTTACCCTATTTTTAGCACTATGACCTTGAATGGAGACAATTAATTTTGCTATGTACCCCTTTTCTGCATTTTTCAGCTCTTCATGGGTGTCGTTTTAACCCCAGGTTACTTGGTTAAACTCAAGGTTCAAATGGACACAGTAGCAGCAGGGTGACAGTTCCCTGCAGGCAAACTGAAGGGCAGAGTGTTGCCAACAAAAATCTGTTGCTTTCTTTTATTGCTTAAGAAAGTCCATCCTGGGCTGTTCCAGTGTGGATTAAGAGGCAGCTGAAAAGTCTAGCTCAGGGTTGGAAAGCTACTGCAGCTTAGGAGGACATTCTAAAGGAACACAAAATTGAAGAGCTGGTGCTAATAAACAGACTCAGCTACTTCTTGTGGCAGGCTTCTGACTGCCTGGGCCATGGTTGGCATAGGGCAAATTTTAAGAATTAGAGCAGGGTAGTTTCAGGGATTAGAGAATGACAGTAAGACAGGGATCTTATTGGAAACGGAACTAAAAAAATTGTGTCGGAGATTGTTGCCCTAGTGGGTTCAGTTTCATTTCTTCCTGCAGTTCATGGAACTTGAAGGAATTTTATCCTCTCTAGGTTGCTTCTAATTTCTAAAAGGTAGCTCTTCGTACTTAAAATAAGTAAAATTCCTTAGATGTGTCTTTTTCATGGGCATGCCAGAATTGTATTCCCTGCATTGTTTGTATCATTTATACTGCTTTACATACAAACACAAACTAATGTAAACAAGTATTAAGCTCTGGCAGTTACTGTTACAGTGCATAGATTAGTTTTGTTGGTTTAATGTGCTTGCATAGTTAATTTTATAGCAAAGTCTAATGACTATACTAACTAGGAAAGATCAGATTAAGATGGCAGAATGAAGAGAAGGAGACTGGATCATGTCAGCTATTGCTGAACCTCCACTGGTCAGTCCAACCCTAAAAAAGCCTGGGTCCAATGAGGAATACACGAGGGCATGGGATAAGAAAGAAAATAAAAAGAAAGAGAGAGAAAAAGAGAGAGAGCAAGCTTCTTGAAATATTCTTCTCTTCCTAATTCAAAAATTAAGGTGTATCTTCTCAGTGTTCCACTTTGAAAATATTCACACCTGAGAAAATACCTGTCAGCTGTTGTGTACAGAGTCTGCTGGTGAACTTAGTAAATTGCTTGTTAATCCTTGTAGTTGGTCCAGTGCCAATGGAAATACTGGTGTGGAAATTAATGTTATTGTTTGATTAACTAAGCATAATGTACCAGAAAGTTAGGCCCAGTACATAGGCCTCCATTAACAGTGTTTCAAAAAATGTTTGCTTTGATGGCTTTTCCCTCCCTTGCAAACATTTGCTTAACAACATCTGTTGACTGTTATGTAATATTTGCTCTAACATGTAGATGCAAGGGAGCTGTAAATGTTTTATCCTTCCTTCAGTGGATCATCAGCATGACTCTTGTTTTTACATTTTATGTGTGTGTGCATACACACTCACACACACATATGTAAAGTCTCTGATTTTATATGTCTTGGAAAACATAATAAATCAAGAAATTATCAATAAATTAAAAACTATATGAACATATAGCATTTGACAGGTTTTTTGCTTTGAACTAAGAACTGATTTGATTATGTGAAGGCCAAACCTTGGCTCTCCAATGTCAAAACAAGAGAAAGTTTTGATTTAAAAACGTAATTGCCTACACTTTCTGACCATTTTGTATAGACCACTACTTTTCCTTGAAATTCCAGTACTAAAATACGGCAAATAGTTTTATTTTATTTATTATCTCGCATGACTTTGAAGTGCTAAGTGCGTTACAGAAGCATTTTGTCATGCTTTGCATAGAGAAGGAGTGAGGGAAGCTCTATTGAGGAAGTATTTCTCCTTTGTCAAACAAGTTATTAAATATAGTACTTCAAGATATGTTTCACCATCTTTGCTAGTTATTACAGCTTGGAAAGTCTTCAGTGTCTCAGACTTTTGTTGGCTGTGTAATATGACAAGCAGGAGAAGAGACTACTAGCATGTCAGTTATTGACTTCCTCTTGGATGGAGCAGGATCATGAGAGGTTCCAGGCACAGTGAAAACTGCCTCTCCCACAGAAATATGCTTACATGTTCCAAAACCTCCATGGTGTCTGTTTTGTAGATTGTGGGTTTGTTGAGGTTTTTTAAACATCCTTTATAAACATGACTCCTCTGCTATTTCTAAGGGGAGGATGTAGGAGCTTCTCAAACACTCAGAGTGTAGGAGAAAAGGAAAGCCTTTTTGCTTACTGTTAGTCTTTATGTCTTAAGGTGCTTATCTTTCTATCTAAGCATAAGAATCAGCAAAAAACTCCTGACAATTAGTATCAGGAGATCTTCAGCGTTTATACTAAAAGAGGTTACTTTACTGAAACGTTGCCAAGATCTATCTCCAAACATTATATTTACAAAGTTTCTGGAGAACCGAAGTGTGAGGGGTTCTGTCTGAAGGAGAGTTCAGCCTGAGCAGATGCATCACTGTCCTAGTGTATAGATAATATGGGTGGGTGGATTTGAATTTATAAATAAAACAAACATGCAAAAAGTTACTGCAGTGGTTCTGCACATCCTGCTTCAGAGGCAATTTTTCGGATACCATTGGGTAACAGTGGTGCCATTAAAGAGGGACTGTAAAATGATCTATTTTATTACTTGGTAGACTCTCTTGAGGACATTAAATTGTATCTTGATGGAAACTTATGTACTGTAAAATATTTTTTCCTAATAGAACAATAGTTATTTAGACTTAACCTCATTATAGTTGTTGCTCTTTTAACCAAGTACTAGAAGTAAGATGTCTGTTATTCAGACACCAACTGACATGTTTGCACTCATGTTTGAAGCTAACTATTCTTGCTAAACTAGATTGAAAAACAGACTTAAATTTTCCACATTTTTGTATAGTAAACCCAGACATGTCTAAACGAGTGATTTTTTATTGTTGTTATTTTAAGTCTTACTTAAGTTTAAAGGCGAGATACTTTTGCAGTAAAAAAATGTTGCAAAAGAACATTTTCTTTAGCAATAAAGTATAAAGAGTTATTAGTGAGAGATTTTTTTAACAAGTATGGTCTTGGGTAAGTACTGGGAGAGGGAAAATTGTTTCCATCCATTCATTTATATGACAGTTGCCTTGCTGCACACTCTGAAAACCAATAAGGTACACAGCTTAGCAAGAAACAAACCTCCTCAAATACTTTCAGCTAAATAGATAGGAAGTATTTTTTGTTGAAATATCCTGAAATTTTGCATTTGGAAGGATTTCCCTTGAAATCAGATAACACCAGTTGAAGTGAATAATTCAGTCAATATATAGAAAAATATTGTAGTTATTCCGAAACAGTGCATAGAAACTTTAAGCTTTTCTATATGGCTTAATGCAATTGGTAGCAATAAACATATAGGATTTAAATCTGCTAAAAAATTTCTGAAACCAGACTATTAATAGCTAGAGTAAATGGGAGTAATTAAAGTAAATTTGAGATTGTCAGGAAGAGAAATCTTCTACATCCATTTAATTGTCATGCCTTATTTGTTGAATTTATTTAATGTTTCCATGTGACTTCCCTGACCACAGATCATAAAGCCCTCTTAAGCCATTAAGCCCCTCTTCAGCAAAAAGAGTTAAGTAGTTCATATCTTTGTCTCCACAGCTTGTGCAGTATAGCTTGAAGTGCATGGAAAGAGTATTAGGGAAGTGTGCAGTACATATATAGAGCTGCTTTTGTCTTCTGACTCACAGTGTTTCAGATACACAGATAATAATTTGATAGAGGATGTGAATACATCAGAATATTAGAGCCTGATAAATAGCTTGAAGTTTTCTTCTTGCTGCTCTAATAATATCAGAAGTTGGTATCATCAAGCTTTTAGTATCCATTTAATCGCTTGTAGAAAAAGTTCTTTTCATGAAGCTACCTTAAATGAACATAATCTTCTATGCTACAGTTATTAGTACTAATATTGGCAAATCTGATATGCTAATACATTATCTGCTATGATCTTTTAAACTCCTGCTGTGTGGCAGAATCTGTTTTCTCTTGGCTGTTTGCTCTGGAGAACTGCTGTGCTTCACTTGGGAATAGTTCAGGGAAATACTCCTGATTATCTCTTCCCAACCTTGCTGTGGTGTGTAAAGCAGGTCTCATTTCTGTCAGGCTGGGCAGCAAGAAGTGGGGGCTGCAGCTCCTTCTGGCAGAGAGGCGTAGGACTGGCGTCATGTAAGCAATGCACAAGAATGGCGGTACCGAAAGATGACTCAGAGACTGAGCATCATCTGCATTGTGCCCTGGATTAACAGGCCTCTTGTAGGAAGAAAACAATTGCTTTTCAGTATTTTAAGAATATTGTTGCTTTAAAAATAAATCTAGAGCTCAGCAGCATTGTTGATGCATGGATGCTGGTTGTATTTTCCTGACCGAAAAAATGTGTTGTGCAAAGTATTAGTTGCAGCATGGTAGCCAAGTTCTATGTCAAAGTGAAATGTACAGCTTCAGTGACAGTTCTGTAAAGATCAGTAATTTGTGTATTCTTTCTATCCTTTATACAGGCAGCACTTAATGAAGTACACACATTACTAATGTCCATCCTGCAGAGAAATGAACTGTGAAAAAACTTAAGTAAACAGGTTCCAACTGTTCATACAAAGGATTGCACAAGTCACACATTGTGTTTCCACAAAACTTTCCCCACAATTTGCTGCTGCTCAGCATGTATTTCACTTAGCTTCCTACAATTAAAATCTGCAAACAAAAAAGCTTTCCAGTGCTAACAGACTCATGTGCTTTCCCAGAGACTTGGAGCCACGTGTTTCGGGAATGGCTGGGTACACCACACCAATATAATATAAAGGCAACGTCAATCACCTTCTCTCACTTTTTATTAGATCCCCTCCATGATTCTTATTCTCCGTCACTAGAAACTTAAGATTAAAAGAACTTTACTATATTTCAAGTACAGTTTAATCCACTAAGATGGATCTCCTTCATAGCAATGGCGTGCTTATCATTCAGCATTTACAGAGGGACTACAGGGCTTACCAGGATTTCCTTAATTTTATGTCACATGTTGGCGATCCCCGGAATATATTTTCAGTTTATTTTCCTCTTTGGTTTCAGCTCAACCAAGTGGTTGGTACTAAAATGATATGGGTGGCAGTCATTGGTGATTGGTTCAACCTCATATTTAAATGGTAAGAAGTCGGATTTGTTTTAAAATTTGGTATTTTTAATAACAGTTTCTGTATGTACCTCAAGTTTAGAAAACTTTCTGTGAATAATCTACTAGTAGGCTTTCCCCAGTAATTAAAAAATAGGAATTCACAATGAGGATATTTAAGATATGTTTGAAATGGCATTGTGATAAGAAGAACCTGTAGAACTATTATAGAGTAGCTTTGGAAATATAGCTCTTCATATTCTTGTAAGATTATTTATGATGCTTTGCTGAGGCCTTCTTATGTAAAAATCTTTTCATTGAATTTCTGCTTCATTTTATTTTATTTTTTGTCAGGATTTTGTTTGGCCATCGCCCATACTGGTGGGTGCAAGAAACAATGATTTATCCTAATCAGTCAAGCCCATGCCTTGAACAGTTTCCTATAACATGTGAAACTGGACCAGGTAAGAAATGTTGGAGATTACCTTGGTACATTTAATAGGGATAGTGGCTTCAAGGGGGAGAGAATGTTACTTATGATGGTCTTATATGATACACAAATCTCAGAGCTCATGCATAAAATAGCACAAAAAACCATGTAGAGGAAAAGGAAGAAATACAATAGCTAGGTATTTGCTGTTATAACAAGAATTTTTACTTCATTGCCTTTAAAAGATGCAGGGGAGGGGGATTTGCTTTAAAAATAATTACTACCAGAATGAGCTGGCATATTGGAAAGAAATTTTCACAAAACTTGTGAAATACATTGTTTAATGTGTTCCAAGACTGAGCATGGGGCTGTTGAGTTTGGGGGCTTGTTCACTGTCAGCAGAAATGTTCAAACCCCAAAAACTGAGTAGGTAGTTCAGTGTAAATAACAATAGTCTCAGTAATCGATTAACATAATGTAACACAAGTGGAAAAGGGAACCCCCTATTCCCAGAACCAGAAACTGGCACTGAATGTGTGTGTGGGAGTATGTGTACAAATATATGGGGAATAATTATTTTTGAAATGGTACCTTTTCAATGTATTTTGACTTTCTATGTCTCATTATCTTCTCTGTGGAACTCAAATGCAACACTGCTGAAGTTAAATGAACTTGTAAAACCCTAATATGTGAAATAAGATGAACTTGCTTTGAGCTAACTGAATTTAGTTTAATGCATTGTGCAATAAAATACTGACTGTGGAAATGATGAGCTTTGCATCTTGTCAATGCCACTGAAAGCTTTTAAGCAGTTTGCATAGCTATATTTTGTTAACAATATCCTGCATTACATCCCGTTGTAATTGTGAACAAGAAGCTTAAGCCCTTGTATGAGGCAGGGTTTAATAATGCCTGGTCTGTATGTGACCTGCAGTCTCTTTCAAGTTAATTCATTTGGTACCTAACGCAAAGTGTTAAAGTCCTTCAGATCTTATCAAAAGCCTTCAGAACGGAGCCCATTCAGTGCTGTGTAGATCCAAGCCCTGGCTCAGGAGACAATGTGTTTCATTTTGATTCATTGAACCAGAAAGCGTTTCTTCTTGTTACTGTCTTTCTGAAAGGTCATTCCTATTTCTGTCCAGTGGGTAAAACTGCCATATTGATTCCTTCTTTGCACTTAAAATGACCACGTTTTCTCCCACCTCCAGACTTACCCTGGACCATTAACACTGTCACTGACCTGTTTCTCATTAGCAAGAGGAGGTGCAGTCAGTGCAGCTGTTAAGCATTGTGTGAGCTTACGTGGTCCTTCACGTGCCTTTTAGATAGCAATTTATATTAAAAGATTAGAGAAGCAGCCACAGACATGAGGAAAGCAGATCCAAATACTGCTAGGATAGCCTGAACCCCAAACTCTGTGTCTCAGCAAAAAGGAAAGCAGAGGGAACTGTTCATATGACTACAGTTTAGTCAAACAGCTTAGGACCTGATTTCGGTTAGTACTTCTGGAATTAACTGAACTGCAGCCATTTTTTTTCTGGTATTTTTAAGGCTTTAACAACATAAACCTTAATGTGGAATTTATGCTGTTTCTAGTAGGTAATTTACTGGTGAGCTATGAAATATTATTCCTAGATGATGTTTTCCTAGATGACAACAAAGAGAAGCTTTTCCAATGCTGACATACAACATTACTGTTTCCTTCAGTGACATTTGTTCTGTTTTGAGGTTTAGGAGTGCACATCTGTTAGGAAATTAACAAGAGCTGGTAGAGTGACTCTAAATGTACTGCCAAGCAGAATAGCAAAAAATGAATCCAGGGAGTCAGAAATCGTTGTGCTTGTCCTGCCTAGACATTTTGCTTTGCTACTTCACTGAAATATTCTTTTACTCTACACACTACCAGATAGTGCTGGATCATAACACATTCTTGAGCCAAAATTATTTCTTCTGACAATGAAATAATGCTGTCACTTCTCTTTTGTCTCCACAGAAAGCCAAGATGTAAAGGCCCAGGATTTACAGATTCCAGTGACCTAATTTTCTTTTTCTCCATTTTGATTCATTGAATGTAAATCTGGTGAACAGTGGAAAGGAAATGACAGAGTAATTTTAGGAATCACTTCCCTTGCATCACACCAGCATACCTTGTTTTTTTGATGATTTCCACAGTTGTAGGAACTTCTCTGTGGTTTCATATTGCTTCCAGTAAAATTAAAGTTTTATTTTTTAAAATTAAAACAAATTACACATATATTATTGTAACCTGGACTAAAAAGAAGTCACTGTTGTTCTCTATGAGAGAGTGTTCCCTGTTACAGACTACTGTGGGTACAGCAATTAGAGCATCATTTCATGTGCCAGTTTCACTGACAATCTGTTTTTAATCCAGTTGATATTGTACAGCACCTTAAAATTTATGAAATTAATCAAAGTAAAGCATAAAGACAGAGTTTTTCTGTGCTTTAGACACATTTCTAAATTTATAACAAGACTACCCAAAATGGTAATTACCTGGATTGTAATATTGCTAATGAGACACAGCTCACAATCGTTAACACCATGGTAATTGCAGAAGCAGATAAAAGGCAGTTTGGAAGTGCTATCTAAAGTTATACTGTTACTTTGCTGTAGAATGTTACTAAGAGCTAAATCTCTGTTGCTCCCCTTAATTATGGGGATGCTCATTCAAAACTTATCTCATGTGATATTCATATATAACTTCTACATTCCATGCTACAGCTCTAAGACACCCCTAGGTGCCTTTTTTTATTTTTAAGTCCAAGTAATGGGAAAATATTATGTTTTCCAATCAAGATTCCACCTCACACCAATATAAGATTATTAAGCTGTTACCTTTTGATTTCAAACAAGTATGGATTCTCTGTAGATGAACCTTCTTAAAAATTCATATGGCAAAAATTAACTTTTGAGAAGCAGTTGACATTCTTTCAGCCTTTGTTAGCCATTTCCTTTCTAAATTATTAGGTGCCTGAGTAAATGCCAGTAGACATTTTCTGTATGACAAATGTCACAGTCATCATCCTTAAGTTGAATATTTTCTTCTTGTTTTTACTAGGAAGCCCATCTGGACATGCCATGGGATCATCTTGCGTCTGGTATGTAATGGTCACAGCAGCACTTAGCTACGCAGTTAGATGGAAAGATAAATCAGCTGTTACCCTTCACAGGTCAGTGTCTTTCCATGATTCCAACTCATTATATTCAGATATTTCTTTATATTTGTGCTATGTTTTTAATGGACTTAATTTAAACAAATATTCACAGTCTGTTCTATCGTAAAAAAAAAAAAACAGAAACCCTTTATTATGGTCTACTTCAGATGAAGAAAAATTATATTAAGAGGATTTATCTGTTTGTATAGGCTGGTATTTATCAACTTACAGGCCTTCCGTACAGTATCTTGGAAGCAGTTCTATTAAAAGTTGTGTCAAATCTTCAGTGCTGGAAATTTTTAATTCTATTAATTGTCATTATGTATTGGGTTTTTTTGGTTAGTAAATAAATGTTTTTCTTTGATTGTCATCCTTCTTAGCCCCTTTTAAAACAAGTGCACATAATGTTGGCGAAATTCACTGTAATGTGTTGCTCAGCTCTGTGGGAAAGTCCTGCAATTGCTCTGGTGGCTGTTCTTTCCAAGGCTGACAAGGTTGTTCCCACAACCTGAATTTTGTCATGAAATAATTGAACTTTTGCATATAGGTATGACTTCATAATGAGAAATATGTTTAAGGTACTAGTGCTAATTTAACCTGCCATTGATGACTTTCATTGCTTAAACCACGGAGGTGTCTTGGACCTGAAACTTCTGAGGTCTGTTCCTGTAACCACTCTTGATGTTTTAGTACTAACTGCTAGTTTTTTATCATCTGATTCCAAACTGTGCTCCTTAGTAAACCTCTGCCTGGGTAAAAGTATGAGCCTTACATGATGAGGCTTGGGGTAAGTAAGTAGATGAAATAGCTTGTCTTAATTTTTAAGTATCTTCCTTTTCCCTCTTAGACTAACATGGTCATTCCTCTGGAGTATTTTTTGGATTATCCAGATCAGTGTGTGCATCTCAAGAGTATTCATAGCAACACATTTCCCTCATCAAGTTGTTCTTGGAGTATTTGCTGGTAATACTGCTATTTTTTCTTTTCTTTTTAACCCATATGCAAATTTTTTTTTTAATTGAGGGAAGAGATTTTTAGTAGTTCTACTCATCTTGCAGCCCCAGTGGTGCTCTCGGCTCTCTGGAAAATCAGGGATTTGATAATAGTTTAAAGGTAAAATTTGTGAGGTAGAATGTACCTGCTGCCTGTGTAATTCAAACAGCAAAGGGAGTGAGCACTTGTCCACCTGCCAGTTGATGCTGACTGTATTGTGTCCACACTGCCTCAGAATAGCTCTGACTGCTTTGTACTGGCTGCATCCAATCTTTAACTGTGCTGCCTGTGTGGAAGAGATAAGAGAGGAAGTTGCTCCTACATGGCTCTGACCTTTCCTCTGAGGAGGAAGCTATTTGGGTCACTTCAAATGGTGTCCAGGTGCAAACTAGCATGTGTGCAGTGTGGGCAAACACAGAGACCTGGGGACAATAAAGAAAAATTAAATAGCAGGACAAACTCCCCTGGGTAATTTAAGGTGCTAAAGCACATTTTTCAGAGTTACTTAAGCATATTTCAAATTGGTATTCAGAGAGTCCAAACTATGAGCAGTATCTCTAGTATCGATCTGATTTTAAGGAAGGTGACCAGTGCACTGAGCAGGGGCTTCCTGCTCATGTTCTCTTTCATGGGTGCAGTGCAGCCTGGGCAGCCCTGGCTAACAGCTTTCCCTCTTCACAACCAGGATAAAATGAGTACAAGAGAAGATAAGTGTGTTCTGTGTCTTTTCCTTCAACACTCAAAGCCTGTGTGGGAACTGGTGTTGAATTCTGCATTGCTGGAGCCAGTCTTTGAGTGAGGGACTCTTTTGGAAAAGGAATGTTCCAGTTTACATCTAATATTTGATAGGTTGTCATCTGGGAGATGCAGTCAGGCCTTAAGGTATGCCTCATATCAAAACCATGTAGTGCTTGGTATTTAATTTTTTTTTCCAAAGTGGCAGTTTTGAGTGGGAGGAAAGGTCTTGTAATGTACTGCAGAAGTGTTAAATTGTGTGTGTATATGTATATATATACACACATAGGTATTTATTACATATGTATATTCTTCTGTCTTCAAAAGTCAAATTCTACAGGGATGCTGTAGAAAATGCTGCTTCCAAGTACAAGTGTGTTGTTCCCTGTAACACTGAGTTTCTAATCCACAGGCATTCTTGTGGCAGAAGCATTTGAGCATACCCCTGCTATTCAGACTGCAAGCTTGAGAATGTACATCAAGACAAACTTGTTTCTTTTCATCTTTGCCCTTGGCTTTTATCTATCCCTCAAGCTTCTTGATATTGACTTGCTATGGTCTGTTCCAAAGGCCAAGAAGTGGTGTGCCAACCCAGACTGGATAAACATTGACACAACTCCATTTGCTGGATTGGTGAGGAACTTAGGTGCACTCTTTGGTTTAGGTCTTGGAATTAATTCTGAAATGTTCATCACAAGCTGCAAAGGTAAAAATAGCTGCAAGATAAGTTTCCGCATATTGTGTATAGCTGCTTCTTTAGCTACGCTGCAGCTGTATAATTTTGTTAAGATACCTACTCATACTGAGTATTTGTTCTACATTCTCTCTTTTTGTAAGAGCGCAGCTATGCCTCTGACTGTAGTTGCCTTGGTTCCATACTGTGTCCACTTGTTAATGAGGACAACTGAAAAGAAACTTAATTAGGTAAAGTTTCAAAATGGTTAGCGATGTGGGGATGGATGTGAACTGTTTAAGAACCCTCTGCAAAGGCATTTTTGCTTACTCATTTTAACCAAGGGGATGCCACTGCATCTTTGATGTACTCCTGGTAAGTAACCAGTACATCCAAAATCAGTACACTCAAGAATGACTTTGGCAGCTCAGAAGTATTAGTCGCTGATTTTGTTCCTAGAAATATTGCAAGTGCACTGCAGTATGGTTAGAAATGGCCCAATACTCTGGGTCATAACAAAGTTTTAAAGTATAATCAACCAGCTTTATTTAGCTATATGGTGGTCTTTTATTTCTGTCCATCTCTAGCTAGATGATGCTTCAAGCATGACTTGTACATAGTAATACTCGATACTTCATTTTTTTATATATAGATACTGTGTGTTAAACTGCTACATAATGGTGTGACAGTATCACACCACCTACGACTGTACAGCTGTACCCAGGCACTGTGAAAAAGGCCAGCATAGTTATAAACAAGGTTTCAGATTTAACTTATTGAGCTTCCTGAGCAAACCAGCTTCTGATTAAGTCAGATAAGAAAAAAAAGTTTATTTCCATTAGACTCTGTAGGATATATTTTTGCATTACTGTGTGGTTTTTGTCATTTTTACTTTTTGAAAGTGGTCACATGAATCATGAGTGATACAGATCACACCTACGATAGAGAAAATGCATAAATATGGTATAAAAATCTTTGGGTTCTGTACATCTACACAGAGCAACAAATGAAAAAAGTTGTCAATAATGAAATTATCTCAGTATATGACCTCAAGAATTTGTTCATGCTCCTGTATTGCAAAGGTAATTCTCTGCTAATTCTCTCAGATCAACAGTCACAAGCCTGAATCACTGTTAGCAGTTGTGTAAATCTTGAAAATATGGTTGCAGACTGTCACTTCAAGTTTATATTCTTGTCAGCTTTGTTTAACTGAGCACATAAGTAACTAATATGTTGAATATATGTTTACTATATAAAATGGATGTTCTAAATAGGCAAACAGGGGGGTACTTTCCATTTTTATTCAATATTTGGCGTCTATTGTTGTATATTCCCTTTCAGTGCATAATCTTTAAGCAACGTTTTGCTGATACCATCCTGTAATACTACACAAGCTATATGTATACATAGGCTTAGTATGCAAGGCTATAATATGGGTGGAATGAGGGCTGCATATGTACGATCTGAAAGCAATAAGGCTTAAAAGATGCAAACATGATATTGCTTCTAGACTTCCAAATAGGTAGGAGATAATTGAAATGGAAAGAATCTTATTTAATTGGGTAAACAAGGTGAATAGTTTGGTGTTGGCCTTTGGGAATGAACAAGACACAAATTAAAGAAGCAAATCTGAAACAGGCATCCTTAGTTAAGAGCCTAGTAAGACTACCTTGACTTAAGAAAATTAAACATCTGCTTTTAACAGTCTGAGGACATTTCTGCTGTGTGCATCTCCTGATATCTTCTATAATGGTTCTCTGAACTTTTTTTCCCCACAGCAGCTGACCTGAAACCAGTCTTTTCTATAATTGTGAGTCCTTAAGCAAAAAACTAATGGGACTAGGCACAAATCATGAAGAACAAAGACAGCTATGACAAACACACATTTCAGCTGTGTTCACGTTGCTGTGTGCTTTGTTATTCCCTACCAGTGAGATGAACTACAGAGGCATTGCAGAACAGTAGCAGGTTGGTTGAGCTGTTGTTCTGTTCCTGGTTCCTCCTAGCCAGGAGTAGGGGATTCTTCGTGCGCAGCTGTCCAAGGTTCTCTGCAAGCAGCATTTGGATTTAGTGGTAATTTTAAGCTGGGAGTTATGGGTACATACCACATTTCTAGGCTTCTAATCACATGAGAGTCTCTGTTTCCCAGAACTGAGAAAGAATCTTGGTGCCTCTGTTAGGGTAGGCACAACCATAATGTAGAATGAGAGTTGGCATTTCTGCAGTATTCTTCTAAGCTCTGTACAGACATGTAGGAAGACATGGGCTCTCACTCATTTTCTTGGAGTGTTCTATTAATTCACTCTGTAATTTCAGTGCTTCAGGGAAAAGGACACAGAACAGCTTCCTGTCTGAACCATCTCTTATTTTTTCTGCAACTATGATAACATTACTAAAAATAGATTGGTGGGAAATCTGAATAAATCTAGTGTAATTTCACGAGTAACTTCAGAAATTAACTGACTGCTAATGCAATGGCCATAAGACACCTTCTGAGCAGCCAACTGTATTGTGGTATAGACTTTTGTGCAACTGCTTGAAGAATCTCAAATGAGGGTTCCCAAACTTGCAAAGAGAGTCTTTTCCAGAGTGGTGGGATAAAGTGTCAAGATATAATCTTGATATTTTGATAGAATTAGAATTGAAAATCAGGAGGCAGGCATTTAGTTGGTGCAGTGAAATAAACCTGCATGTCTCTTAGGCTTTAGTAAATTTATTGCAGTTGAAAATTACAGTTCAAACCTTATTTAAATAGACTGTGTGACCTTACTGAGAGCTCAAATCGTTAAACATTTAAGCTGTAATTTCACCAGGCCTTTGCAGCCCTTTATATTGTTAATATTTGGAACAGATACAGCACATACACACTTACAGGATGAGCTAATTAGCCTCATTTGGGCCACAAACCTTTTTGAATTAAGGTTTTCCTATGTAATAAAGAGGGTGGAAAGTGTGTGACAGATCCCCTTGCTCCCACTAGTAGGATCCTAGGAGAAATTTAATCTTTTATTCTTGACTTAGATATGTCCAAATAATTCTTGACTTAGAGATGCCTGTAATAGCACTGGGATAATGCTATTCCAAAAGTACTTCCATCTCTCTGCAGAAAGATTCTCATGACCCAGGAGTTATATGAAGTGCTCCTCGTACAAACTAGCTGACAAGTTGTCTTTACATTCAGTTCACAACACTCTTGCTACTCTGCAGCTTTCCTTTTTATCCTCCCGATTCCCTGTTTAGCTTTCTTGGTGGAAGGACTCTGGGCACAGACACACCGTTTCTACCCAGAGCAGTCCAGTTGAAGCAGGGGCTGTATTTGCAGAGCAGTTACTTAGGTGCTATCCCAAAACACTGTCGTGGCTATATCCAGAGGAGTAGGGTGGTTGGAAAATGCAGCTGCCATAGACCATACAGAGAAGCATACAGCAGGAGACATCAAATGACACCATCTACTGGCAAGACAAACAACTCAGGTCTGGCTTGAAAGATGTAAGCAAATGCCTTTGGAATGGTTCGGGATTACTGTCACCAAGCCCCAGGGCTGGGACATTTTACCTGTGAGGCAGCTGCAGCAGCAAGACCAGCCCAGCTCTGTACTGAGCATTCCATCAAGGCTTGTTGCTCATGCCCAGACGTACCATGCACAGGTACCAGAGGTCTATAATCAAGCACTTGTCAACAGCACGTAGGAATAAAGAGGCAGGAGGTGGCACCCATGAATGTGCAACTGTTTGTGTACATGGTAAGTGCATTCTGTTGGAGCAGCACACTTCCCAACACTTAGCTCTCGGTATTTCCTAGCTGCCTGAAAACAGGATGGTGCTAAACTGAGGAGCAGTAGCACTATCACCCAGCTTGGGCTGTGGCCCTGTGCTCCTGCAGGGAGACAGCAGGCTCCTGTACTGGCAGGGGCAAATGTCCTTGAGTTGGCCTTCTCAACAGCTCCATCCTGAACAGCAAACCCTTGTCACAGACATGATCCAATTACACAGAAATACTTGCTGGCTGCTGCAAGATACTCATGTGCTTAGCTGAAGGGTAAGAGAAGAAATGCTAGAGCACGAGAGCCAGTAAAAAAATACAATTTATTGGTTTAAATTGGGTCACAAAACTATTGTTCTTTAGGAAAAAGAATTATGAAATAAGTATACATAGTCACTGTAATTTTTAATAAAGAGTCATTTTCTATGGCCTTAAATGCTAACATTAATTAAATACCATATACGTATGTCTGCAGGTTATTGATAGTCACTCTGTCAATAGTTTCAGTCCTGAGGCATCAAACTACTTATTGCTCTGAAACATAAAAAGGCTAAAAAGATTAAAGGCAATAATGCAGCTTTTATCTTTTAATTTTCAGTTAAGGTTTAAAATACAGACTCCCTTGGAGAAATAGCCATTTCAGTGCTGGCTGTGTGAGTTCAGTAGGGTATGTGACACTAACTCTGTTAATAGTTTTGTACAAAAGATGAAATTGGCTTTTGCTGCCTGGAATTAAGGGATAAATAATAAACTTTTTACCCTTACAGCTCTATTTAAGTACTGATACTGTTGCAATATTTTATAAGAAGTGGTGTGACTTCTTATAAAGTGAGTGGAAACCTGCCCACCCACCCAGCCCAGGTGCAGATTTTAAGACATGGATAATAACTTTTCCACTTAATACTCTATTGTTTAAAATCAATATTGAAACTGTAATCTGTACTTTCTATCTGCTTTGTCTCCAAGATCCCAGTCACTAAAGGAAAGAGTCCTGTTATGCTGCAGACAATAGCTGGTAACATGTTCCAGCATTTGCAGTAGATCTTATAATAAACTGTGACAGATACAAGCTTCTCCAGAAGAGGCTCCTTCCTGACCTTTGTCATTTATGAACACATTGTTGCTTTGTTTATAAACTGTACTTAATGCAAAGAGCTAATTATGCCTATTTTTTCCACCTTTACTCATCATTGTCTTACCTTCTGAAAAAAAGAACATATCCATCACCATTTCAATAGAAGTGGTTTAAATAACTGATGATTAACTGTAGATTTTTACATTAGTTTAACCAAGGCATTTATTCCTATTCAAAAATCTTTTTGACAGCTGATTAGAGTGATGAGTGTTAGCTGGAGAGTTGTGGGCTAGGAAATGATCCTCACCAGCTTCTGTTCCTTACTTTGGTTGCTTTCCTTACTTTTGGGGAGCTGCCTTCTTTGTAAGTACTGACTAGTTTGTTGAAGGGGCATGGCTGTGTGGGTGCTGCAGGTGCACACAAGGGAAGCCCAGCCTCCCCCAACAGCACCGCTGACATGTGTGGTACAAGGGGGTGAAAGAGTGGGGCTTCTGCATGCAGAGGAAGGGCCTCTGCTGTCTGGTCTGCAGACCAAACATTAGGACAGATTTGATCCCTTCAGACGTACAGCATCACTTGTGGAGTTGTTTTCACTCATTCAGCTTACCGAGAGAAAGGGCAGTTTCCAGAACACCAGAGCAGAGTCTTCCTTGATTGCTAGCTGAGGCATGACAGGACTGAACAGTCTGACTGCAGGTAGTGACAACTCCCCAGAAACAATCTTTCCCATTTTCAGGATTTTTTTTGCTTATCAGTGGGCCAAGCTACTTCCTGAATGCATCAGGCTGTGCTTAGTCCCTTGCATGTGTTGGACAAGCGTGTTCGATGCAGACAGCTACATACATTCAGGGTTCCACAGATGTCACAGTATCGTAGAGCACTCTGTAGCACAATGGAGCACCAACACACACATACCTACCACAAAGTATTGGCTTACAGAAATCATTCAAATTTAGAATCACAGTAATTCAGCTAATTGGGGCTCCAGTAGTAACAAGCTTCCAGTAGGCTCCTTCCATGGCCATCAGTTCATCATGAGTGCCCCTTTCAATGACAAGTCCTTGTGACATCACAGCGATGATGTCGGCGTTCTGGATGGTGGACAAGCGGTGGGCAATGATGATGCAGGTGCGCCCTTCTCTGGCTTTATCCAGCGCTGCCTGCACAGTCTAAAGGCAACAGACAAAATGTCAGAGTGAAAATGTGCAAACTGAACAGGGCTCAGAGCTGGAGGAACCCAATTGCTTTAGATTAATTAACTGTATTGTGCAACACTTGTAAAAGGACAATGAGACTAAATCAGAGGTTCTGATATTGATGTGCTTATCTGGGTCATGAACTCCGTGTACCAGCAGTACAAACAAGGGACAGCTAAACATAGACAGCAGTAGAAATTAAGGAAGGCCTTTACTCTGCTGACATGCTAAATGTCAATGGAATGCTTTGAAATCCAGGCAATTAGTATCCTCATTTCTGAAAAAGTGCTGCCTCTCATGGGCAGTTTAAGAGCACTTGGAGCTGGCTACTTTTTCTTACAGCTGTACCTCTTGCACTTTTTGGAAAGATCATTACAGGTGAAAGTGTTGAATTCATAATGCAATCATGTAGTGGAGTACGTTGGCATAGCTATAGAACACAAAAGGTATTGTATGTTTTAAGCCATTGTGTTAACTTTCCCTTATTGCTTATCACTGCATATTTACCTTTTCACTTTCGGTGTCTAAGGCAGATGTCGCTTCATCCAGTAATAAAATTTTAGGGTCTCGTATGATGGCCCTTGCTATGGCAATGCGTTGCTTTTGCCCACGAGACAGCTGGGATCCTTGAGCCCCAACATTAGTTTCGTATTTCTGAAAATTTTAAAAAAGGAGTATTTTATTCAGATGTAAGTTAAACACACAAATACGCAGCCTAAAGGAAGAGCAGGAGAGAGGCAAGAATGCTAACCACTGCTGCCTCCTTGCAGAACCTGGGAATGCAGAAACACAATACAGCAGTACACATGTTTGGGGAGAGGTTTTCAAGCCATGCCTTGTCTGCACATGACTCTGAGGCCCAGACAGCACAATGATGGGCCTGGAAGAAAATTGTGATAGCAAGGTGTTGGCTGATTTGTCTGAGGCAGAAAGAATTCTCCCTACCCTAGATTTGGGAGAAGAGGCTCAAAGTGATTTAAGGGCTTTCTAGAAAAGTGCTTTATTTGGGTGCCTAAATTGTACCCATACCTTATATGTTCTTTTTACATTTATATTTTTTCAGTGCATTTAAATACTTCTTAAGTGTACGTAAGCAGCCAGCTTCAAATATTTTTGTCTAGGTATCATTTCCTACTCACAAGGCAAATCTCACACAGCTGGGAACAGGATTTATGTATTTGCCTACTGTGTAAGAATTCAGTAGCAACTCACACCCAAACGCTCAGGAGCACAACAAATGGTCACAGCACCTTCTTTGATTCTATTGTCACAGCTGTAAAAGGACATAAAAGGTGCGCGTGTGTAGCAACTTGAACTGGTTTCAGAGCAACTCCAGCTGCAATGAACACTGAGCAGCCAAGGCCTTGCAGGTACTTACATTAGGCAGAGACATGACGAAATCATGCAGTTGAGCCTTCTGGGCCGCTTCTATGACTTTTTCCATTGTCGCCTCTTTTGTGTTACTGCCATATTTGATATTATCAGCAATGCTGCAGTCAAATAGCACAGGCTCCTGTGACACTATTCCAATTTTTGATCTAAGAAACTGCACATTTATGTTCTTAGAGTCATGTCCATCTATTAACTATGAAGAAATGGGAGAAAACTTGAAATATCTATACAAAACACCAGCTTGCAACACCCAAATAGTTTATAGCAAAACGAAATTATTTAACCATATCATTAAAGCACAAACACAACTGATTTAAAGTGATTGGTTGAATTGCTTATATTTGACTCCTTTGTGCATGATGTGTATTTTGTGGTATGGCTTTGATCCATACCACAAAATACACTAGACCAATTGCTCAATTTTAAGTCCTAGTGAACTATTTAATTGCTTGAGGTTAGGCACATGCTTTATTGCCTTCCTGACATAGTAATCACCACACAGATTTTTTCCAGAGAAAGAGAAATAAATCTAGATGGGTAAGTATTTACATTAGGAAAACATATAAAAGCTTTTTAAGCTGTCAGTAACTGAGTAACTGGAACTTAAATCTAGACAAATTCCAGGCTCTTTGTTGCTCCATTCAGACTTGATTTTGCTTGTGCTCTCACAATGTACAGCACACATTTGTATGTTTCATTCAGAAGCTACCAAGGCAAATGCCTATGGCCTACATAATGCATGATCTTGCACATAATGCACAATTCCAATCTTGTCTGAATATGTCTGAGATAATACTTGGGAATTGTCCAAATAATCCACATCTGTCCTTTTGAGAAGGAGCTGAAGCCTCAGGCTGCACATGTACATGCCGCCACTGCTAGGCTGCACAGTAGGACACAGGCAGAAGGCCCTTGGAGCACAGAAATCACATTTTCTCTGCTTACCACACTTCCTTTCTCAGGGTCATAGAAACGCTCCAGAAGCTGGACGCTGGTGCTCTTACCACAGCCACTACTTCCAACAAATGCCAAAGTCTGTCCAGGCTTAACAGATATAGAGAGTCCTTTCAGAACCTGAATATCAGGCCGAGAAGGGTATGTGAATTTACAGTTAAGAAATTCAATGCTTCCCTTGAAATCATCCTGGTGAAAACAAAAAAAAAGGAGAAAGATGTTCCTGTGAGCTCGAGCTCAACACTGAATTGTAAAGTACAAAACAGCTCTTCCTCAGATTCATTCTTGCATCTTTTGCTTAAAATATGACATTTGTGCTTATGAAATTATCTCAGTAAAAGGGAAAAAACCATACTGGAGTGGCTGTCCTAGAGGTGAAGCTATTAGTCATAACACTATTTCTCTGCTTACATTTCTCTGCATGGCAGTGGTCAGAGGCATCAATTGGAAATGCTATTGTCTTGCAAATGGGTAAGTTTTTAATTTTAATATAGACACTGTGTATAAAATAAAGAATTTCAATTTTCTGGGTGTGACTTTTCAATTCACCAGAAACTGAGCATTTTCATTTTGTCTGACTCAACAATTCTTTGTCTCTTCATGAACACCCCCCATCCATTTGATGTGAATGGAAAAACCTCCATTATAAACCAGCAATAGTCAGGTTTGTCATGAACTGTAAAGCAGGAAATAAGAACTTGTGATTCTGTGAGTCATCCAAATCAGTTCCATTCCAATTTACAGGAGTTTTACACTAACAAATTCCTACTGGCTGACTTTGTACCACTCTTGCTGTCTAGTACAAAGTTTGCTTCCAAAAGAGCAAAGACAAATAAACATTTTACAATCAGCATAACCTTCTTGTAAAGCACTGATCCTCATTGACTCCTAAATCATTAGTGCAACTTTCATGCCTGTAGTGAGCTGCCTGACATCACAAATTACTCATCTCCACTCTTACCCATTTTTCCCCTTTTTCACTGTAAACACTGATTGTAGGAAGACGATCAACCAGTTGAAAAAAGCGTGCAGCAGATGTTTTGGCTTTGGCATAGTTTGGGGTATAGGAAGAAGCTTTTCCCAAAGCAGTTCCACTGGTGACAATAGCAGAAATCACCCTGGGGGGAAGGGGGACACAGTCATTCTTGGGAAGCCATCAGGAAACTGAACACCACACCGAGTCTAGAACTTCTAGAAACCTGTTTGTGGCTGGGCAGGCTCTCACCTGAACACAAAGCTGTAATGGAGTCCTTCAGTGTCAACAAGAAAGCCCCCGTATCGGTAAGAGACGGCGTTGGCAATGAACACAATGCTCTGGGCAAAGCCAAAGCAGAGTCCATACACATGTGCTTTTTTGATTGCAGCTTTGTAGGGCATATCCAGGTGCTTCTCAAAATTGTCAATAAACATTTTCTCTTTTCCTATCCCAGCTACCGTTCTGATGTTAGAGAGAGCTTCACTGGCAATCTGGAAGAGAAAAAAATAAAAATGGGTAAAAGCTCCTAATTTTTACTTGGAAAAGTAGAGTGTGCTCTCACAAATGCATGATTCTTTCATGAACTCAGGACACTGATGCAATATATAAATTCATTCAGACATGATACAGACTGGCCCAAACATCAGCCAGCCTAAAGAGAACCTTTCCTACAAGCAATTACCTATTGAGATCCTCAAGAGCAATGCTCTGCCTGCTCCACTGGAGCTGTTACTGCAAGCACGCTTAGGCAATCAGGCACATGCTCTTGCTTGTGATTTATTCCACATAATATGAATAAATGTGATGTCCACAAAAGGAAAGATGGTTTTAGGAACTTCTTTGATTGCATGGATTTATTAATTAGATATGTTTGTTTTAATTGCTTTGTGTTACTTTTAGCAATAGTCAGAGAAAGAGTTAAAAGGGATGCTCTCCCCAACTTGCTTCATAAATTAAACCCACTTGAATTAAGTTTCCTCACCTGCTTACCCTCCCTCCCTCTCTGATGTCCAAAAGGCTGATGAGATGGAACATATAAATCATCAGTGACACATTTCCAAGATTTTTACCTTTGTACATAGGCAAAGATTTAGCAAATGCTTGTCTATGCACATAGAACAATGCAACACAGGAAATGATGAGATAATCCCCACAGAAACTTGTGTGGAACTTTAATTAATTGTAGGCTTCATAGTGTAATTTATTGCCAGTCAGAATTTCGGTTTATGTCCCAAAGAAAATAGTACCACAATTTCATCTACAGAAGTAAATTGACAGCTTGTTTGGTCCTAATTTCATCTTTTTAACCTCAAGTAATTTTATTAAGAAATTGTTTTAAAATGCTGTAGTTTGCTTGGACTTTGATAGTAGATTCATAATGTGACACATTCCTTTGGGAAGCAAGTGTGGTATATAGCTTATGAATGTTTTCAGCACGTAGGAAAAGATTGGAATGTAGACAATATAGACAATCAGAAATCCAATTTCAGGGTTTTTTTTTCCTGGCTAAAATTAAGAGTCAGTGTCTTGCATTATCATTCAATGTGAAGGAGCAGGTAAGTAGGTACTGTGAATTGGATTGTGCAGACTGGGCTTTTCCATGTTTAGCATGGCTGATGAGCATCACTTTGGAAGGACTCAGTGTTTTTAGCATTTGGATGCAGTGCTGGCAAATAAATTAGAAAATGACACCAGACACAAACAGTCATCACCAAAACTGCTGAAGCAGTGTCTTCTTCATCACAGGCTCTGGGTTGTTTTATTGAGTAAGAGCTGATGCCTTGACTCATTAGTGAAGTTTCTCTCCTTGTCAAGAAGTATTTTGATTAATGACTTTTGTAAATAATTAACCATTCTGGGTGCAGGCAACTGGTCAAGTCCTAATTATTAAGATGTGAAGGGCCAAGAGCTTAATTCTTAAGCTGGTATGACTCACCAAAGGAACAACTGTCCTCTCTAAAATCCACATACTGATTTGTGGTTCAGTGCCAGACTCTCAGGTGTGAGCATTTCTAGGTGAAAAAGTATCACTGCTTTCTGAGGACAGCATAATCCCGGGGCATCAACAAAAGGGTGTTTAAATAAAACCCAGCAAAGGTGAACTGGCCTGCTGAGAGATCAGTGTCTACCACTTCAGTGCAATAACTTTCGAAAGGTCACTCACGTTCCATGCAGCGAATGCTTCTGCAGTTAGGGAGTTCCCAATGGTGTTTCAATGGTTTGACAAGCTGAAATATTGCAACTGAGTCACAAAGCATTTCCAGTTTCATGACATTTGAATTACTCATGGTCCCCAATGACTGATTTTTCATCTACCCGTGACTGCAAATATAAATTAGTCTTTAAACAGCATTACCCGGCCAGTAGCTTCCAACGCTTTCTTGTCCTGTGAGGCA
This sequence comes from Corvus kubaryi, assembly GCF_017639235.1. Classification (NCBI taxonomy): domain Eukaryota; kingdom Metazoa; phylum Chordata; class Aves; order Passeriformes; family Corvidae; genus Corvus; species Corvus kubaryi. Next base: position 19,333,946 of record NW_024581135.1, read on the forward strand.
AATCCTGTCAGCATTTTAGCCTGCACAGCTCCAGATAAAGCCAAAAATGGCAGGAAACACATTATTACCAAACTCAGTTTCCAGCTGAAGTAGAAGGCAATGATCATGGCCACCCCAATGTTAGTAAAGGAATTGACAATCATTCCTATCTGTGATCCAGTTGCCTTTGAAGAAAAGAAACAGACATGACTGACTTATACTTCAAAAACAAATTGAACAAATCTTCCTATAAAACTTTAGAAGACTGTATATTAAAGCAACATAAGGCACTAACAGCTACTAACTGCACTGGAATTTAGCCAGTTTGGATATACTGTTTCCAAGTAATTGTATCAACAGGAGGACTGCAAATGTCCAACATTCCTTTGATCAACCAAATCTTCCATTGATAATTCAGATTGTTTCTAGTGATTGTGAGAAAGATGATCTATTGAAATCAATTGCCTTGGGTCTCTGGAGAAAATTCATCTGAATACATTGTTTAGCCTCTACATTTATCCATCTAGATACAAATAATCAACTGGACCCTTTTGTAACTTAGCTATTAACAACAAAGCCTCAGCTATGCTAAAATCAGTAAGCAACATCACTGGAAAGGGATGAAACAAAGTTGTATTTCTGCCTATCCCTTTATTAAGGAAAAAACTTAAATACAGCTTTGACATCATCCGTATTAAATGCATTTGTCTGCTTCTTAGGTACTTCAACAATGCTTTTTAATAGACTTATTTACTCAAAAGTCATTTTCTTCCATAGCAGTAAACAGCACCCTAAATAGGACTTATATTGCTATGTATTAGAATAAAATAGTACATTCGATATCCTTGATGATTTTTAGTCAAACTTATTTGCAGGGTATGAACTTGGCAGCACAAAATGCTCATCATCTACTCCTCCTCTGATCTGCAGCAAGGTCTGTGTCAGGCAGTGAAAGGTGCAGAGCACTGCCTGCTCAGGCAGCTCTGGTCTCCCTCATCTTCTGCAAGCTGTGGGTTGGATGGCTGTGCCCCACTGCTCTGCCTGTGCTTTGAACAAAGGTGTCCCTTAGAAGGCTATTAAATGGTTCAGTCAGAGGTTTACAAGTTTATGTATTTCAATTAAAAGATGCTCTGTAAGTGCCTGTGAGGTTTGCAGCTGGTTTCTCTGATTCTGTAGAATTTCTGCTGAGAGGGGTTTTGGAAAGCTCTTCCCTAAAATCCCTGTCAATAGTTTTTTTAAACTAACTTACAATCTTCAGTGAAGCTGAAACATGACAAATTTTGCAACAAAAGAAATCTGTACATCTCCTTCCTAGTTTCTAGAAAATTGCTTGCATTGGAGCCCAGCAAAATGGCATCTGACTCACTTCTACCAAAGGATCAGTTCAGATAGGTAACAGATATAGCTCAGCATGATTTAACCCTCAGCCACTAAGGAACACAACACATGTAGTTAGTGTCTCACTTTCCCAGATACTGAAACTGGCTGCAGGATTCCCAGCTGGAGCACCAGCCAGTAATGCAGATTGGTTTTTCAAGTGGGTTGTCAGTTTAGATCAAAATTGCCACAACATGCACAATACCATGCTGAAAACTGGAAAACATAGTTATTAATGACTGTCAGTAACATACTATTTAAACATGTTTTTGAAATAAACACTTAAGCATTGTGGCAAATAAGCTTATTCATCTCCAGAAAAAAAGATCAAACTTCTGCACTGGGTGTTCCTTCCCATTCCATTGTTGGTTGGTATTTTATTGATTATTGTGTTTTGTTTGACCCTATTTGTACTTTTAGGATATACCACATACTATTATTTGTTCCATGGTAGCAGTCTGTGATGAATAGAAGTAGCTTAATTGGCTTACCAAGAACAGAACTACACTGACCTAGCTGATTGCACGGTAGCTAATCTCTGTTACAACATGCCAAAATAGACCTTCAATCAGTGCTTATAGTAAAATGATTCATGAGGTGCCAGGTCTTACCCCTTGGACCTGTGAGGCATCTGTTGCAAGTCTTGTAGTCAAAGCACCGGGGCTGTTCTTCCGGTCATCAAACCAACCAATGTCTTGCCCCAGCATAGCCTGGAAACCAATTTTCCTTAACCGCCTTGTAAGCAGCTCACCAGACTTGGCAAAGGTGTATCCCTGGGGGGCATGAGAATAAATAAAGATTGTACAGAGAGAGATACCCTCCAAGAAAGGATGCAAAACCAAAAATACATATTGCTAAATTGGACTGCTATTACCTGTAGAAACTGTGTGAAAAATGAAAGAACTCCGACTAAGACAAAGAGCACACAGACGCCATTGATCTGGTTTTTTTGGTTTTCTTCTTCAAGAATGGAGAAGGTCTTTGAAAAGGAATAAATAGAAATGTCAGTTTTGCTGTGTGTGAAGTTTCTTCTTGACTCCCAATTGCCACGTGCAGAAACCCACCCTAGAACCAAAGCCAGAACACAGAGCTCTCCCACTCTCACCCCCTGCAAAGGTCTGATTCCTTATTTTTCCTAAGGTGAGCCTGGATTAAAATGTAATGGGTTTTACTCCTTATAAACAAAAAGTTCAGTATACTCAGTGTCTGCACACACTACTCCTATTTGTGGCCCATCCCTGGTTATAATTAATCACACATCCCCCACTGTAAACAATGATAACCAGAGAACAGTAATGTAATAAACAGCATAGCAACAAAGCAGCAATGCGGCAGCATCCTATCTCCTCTCTGCTCTGCGCCAATTGCAATTTTATTAGGCTGTACAAAATAAAGTCTCTAAATAATTATACCCCAGTGTGACTCCCTGCACAACACTTAGAGATGCTGTGATTGCCATAGGTAGGCTCCAAGAGGAACCTACTGTTTTCCTGAAGGAGTGTGGATACAAGCCATTAACTTACTGCTGGGCACCTGAGAAAAAGCATTAGTGCTTAAAGGGGAGCCCCTCCACCCCACTCAGTACCATGGCATTTTCATTTTTTAATATCTGGTCTTTTCAACACTCGCCAATGTTACTGGCTGCTGCTGAAGAAATGGTCCAAATTCGTCCTTTAGCAATTCCTTTCAATCAGAGTTTACCTATCTGAAGTTCTTTATCTGAACTATTTCTGCTGCTTCCAGATAGAGGTCAAAGCTCACATTTGTACTTCTCCACTAATCTTAAATTAATTCTCACTGGATTTCACAGGTAAAATTACTATAAATTGTCCAATCTCTCGATCTTATCAGCAAGGTGTAATTAAACATAACTGACGCATTCAACGTCTGCCTTTATCAAAACCAGCCTAAATTCTTCTAGGTGACTATTTAACAGTAGAAAGAGAAGGAATTTTCATTACAGCTACAAAATATAAAAATTACGTGAAAATAAACTTAATTACTAGTCTTAAAAGGTCAACCCATGCTATTTTTTGTTTGAAATGAGCCATACCTCAAAGTAACAGAGAGGAATTAGAGAATGAATCTGAGAAAAAGAAATAGCTGTTCTCTAGTGGGAATTTCACTTCAAGTATTTTAACTTTGTACGCCAGTGCCTTGGCAACAAAATAAATCCTGCAGATTCCAAACTGATAATAGCATAACAGCCCTTAGTGTTTCAAGCTAAGAGCTGTTCCAACACCACGCTGTCTTATCTTTAGCAAGTATATTACTGTCTTAGATGAATCTTCGTTTTAAAGAAAAAAAATCACCAGGTATGTTTTAATCTGTCATAGTAAGAACAAAATATACAATGATCTGTGGCTGCTCTATCCCCTTCATGAAATCCACTGTACATTCAGTAACTCGTGTTTGATCGCAAACTGAACAGGCTGTTGAGCAGATTTAATCTATCTTTGTAAGTTATGTGTCTAGGAGAGATACCACTGTTTCAGTTTTGTTTGTTGGGTTTTTGTTTGCATTGTTTTGAATTTGTTGGGGTTTTTTTCTGTGGGAAATATTCTACTTAAATACTTTGACAGAACGAGATACAAGGTGCACTCATAAACTGTGTCCTATGAGGATTCCAGATTTTAGAATTGCTGTGGTATTGTGATGGTATTTTCTGTGTCATCATGGTGTGCAATATCTAGACATGAATGGGAAAGTGCAGTTCATAGTAGTGGACATGCCAGAAGCAGAACTGGCCTAAAACATAATCAGGGGAATAACTAACAACTCCTCATTGCGAGTATTTGTTCATGTTGATGTCATGCAATTGCAGTGCTGTGGTACTTCTTTGTATGAAAAAATATCAACAAGATCTCTGTTGAAATTAACTGGAGTTCTAATGAATACAACTAGCAAACAGTAGGATAAACACAGTATATGATGGATCATGGTAAATATGTAGTTGTGAACTGGGATGAAAAACACTCCTCTCCAGAGATACTGATGGCTTTTTCACAAGTGTCCTGAGTGTTGTGTCTGCACAGTCATCCAGAAACACTGGGATGGCCCCATACATACACTGGTCAAACTTAATATTTCTTCTTTTCACACTTTGAAATTTTTCTATCTAGTCAAACAAATAAATGTCAAACACAAGACCGAGCATTGCAAACAGATATAAATGCTTTCCCTAGGACCCTACAGTGAGTTCCAGTAAGTATTTATGCTTGTTATGAAGAAAATTTTGTCCACTGCTTCTTTATGGCTGGATGGTCGGCAAGATTAAGTAGGATTCCTCATTTCAAGAAAGTCGAAGGCAACACAGTTTCTGATTTCAAGAGGCTGGATTCATATCCACGCACCATGAAAGGTGTTCATGAAAAGGGAGAATGCTGAGAGCCTTTGTGTTAATATTCTATCCACGTCACCCACATTCAAAGTGGTTCCCCTGCTTTTTCCTATGCAAGAAATATGTTATGAAAGGCCTTCCCAGTTCCTGTACCCCGGCTCTCCATTGCACCTAGATAAAGGCTGACAGAACTACAATGTCTGCAACACACCTTGAGCATTTCTGATGAAGACAGTTATTGGTCAGCATGGGAGTCCCCTTGCAAGCTTTAAATTCAAGGAAGAATGTGCTTAAGAAAAGGATGGGAGGAAGTACGTTCTTACACTCTCCCTAAACTGAGAGCAAAACCAATTTATAGTCCTGCAGAAGGAAATTTGGATAACAATCATCAGGAGGAGATCTTGGTATTGCAAACAGAGGATTTTTCCCCCCCTTATAAGTCTGTCCTGTAAAATTGAACTACCCCATTCTGCAACCATCCTAACATGCTCAGTTATGTTTTTAATCTGTGATCTTTATTAAAAAAATAACACCAATCATGTCAACATGCAGCATGGACAATAGTATCAGGTTTATAAACAGAAAGATTTATTGCTGAGATGTCCATGTTTAGATCATATAAGTCTCAGCAGTTTTAGTGTGGACTATAATTTATCTGGAGCCGAGGACTCCATGCCCAATAGCAGTAAGAGCACATCTTTCAGTTGAGTTTCACTGGAAAGGATCCATACTCTGAGACAATTCCACAGGGAGAACCAAAGCATAAGTAAAAGAAACTACTGAAAACTTTGTTCAAAAGGTGTATATACACAGTATTATCCAGTTCTTCACTGACTTTTTGGGACTGATTTCTGAAAACCTTCAGGGCAGACTTAGCTAAATTTATCCTTTCCCCTCATAGGTGTGGGGATTTTTCCCTCACTCCCCAGCATATTTGTCCCAGAGTACAAGCCCACATGTCTGACACAACAACACTGCAGATATTTGGACAGATCTGAAAGCAGATGTATGTTCCATCTGCCTGACTGCCTTGGCACCAGGTAGAAATATTTTAAATTAATGAAAAACGCATATTGGACTTTCCTCATGTTCATTATGGCTTGCTTTTCCTTGCAGCCTCTTTCCTTTGATAGACTGAGGCCTTCAAGGGTAGGAATCCATCCTTGTTGATGAAGGTATTTAGCATCTTGCAGGATGACATCAGCCCCAGACTCCCAGGGTCTAGAAGACCCTTCTCTAAAGGAATCAAACGTTAGATTCACTGTGGAGTGTGTATAGCAGTGTCTCACCTGCTGTCTAGTGAAAGCCACAGTCCTTAATATGAGCCTAGACACTCAAGAATTGTTTGGAGGTGGCAAACCTATGCCTAAAGGCCAAGCACATTGGGCAGAAGTGCTAAGTGCATCAACAGGGCCTGGAACATCCTTTATTCTTCTGCTTGCAGGATCTTACTTAGCAAATGTCAAACTGCAAGTAAATGTGATTCAAAGACCTGAGCAGCTTTCCTGAGAGAAATGTCTAAGCCAAAGCAGTTCCCCCAAAAAAACAAACAGCAAAAGGTCAACCTTTCTTTTGTTAGATTGCTGGCGCTGCTCTTAGAATCCTTTTCTACCAGTAGCTCAAATGCTGGGGCATTCATTCATTCATTCATTCATTCATTCACTTTTTCCTGCCTGTAAGGTTTTCAACCTCCAATATCTGTCTACTCTTTAGGACATATATTTTGGCACACGTGTACCTACCCTGACCTAAGCAAGTGAGTGCAAAGCACAAGTTTTATCCTACCTCAGATGGGTACCAAAACCACAAAAAACCAGTGGCCTTCCCATTTTATTTCCAATGAATGTGTCATTACTTTACTTAATGAGATACAGCATGAACAGATGGGTTTTCTCTAGCCTAATTCTTGAAAATTTAGGACACTTTCCTAGGCACTAGTTAGAGCAGCACTGAGTATCTTCAGGCAGCCCTCCAGTTTCCCACCAACTTGGCAATTATTTCCCCAGAAAGCTTTTATACAAAAGGGGAAGCATCCTCTTTCTATCACAGCAAGTTTTTGAAGAAATAAACACTCATGGCTGAACTCAACAAGTTTCAAGAGAGGCTGTGGATTTTGATAATACTGCATCCTTTAGTGAATGTTAAGGTTTAAAGCATATCTCTACATCCTGCTTCCAAATCTGTTGATGCAAGCCTACTCTTTGCTGGTGGCTGTGAACCCAGTTACAATTCTCTCTCTCTCCCTGGGCATTCCGCAGGGAGCAGGCAGCAAAGAGGTGCCGGAAATACATAAACAAAAAAGTGAAGTAATTTTTAGATTTGATCCAAAGCTTTCTCAAAGGCTTGCCCAAGTCTGTACAATAAAATTTTGCAGAGAAGGACTTTGCATGTGTCTCTCTCCACTGTATCTGCATGTAAGGTACATTTTGTCTCGTCTAAAATAAACTGTATGCAAGTACAGAAACCAATTCCCAACAGTTCCTGGAAAATGAACAAAAGAGATAATGAAGAACACATGACAAATGCTGATAAGCCTACCCCTTCAAAGAGCTCTAATGATAAGTGTGATGACAGTGATATAAATATCTCTACTGAATAATTGTTTATAGGCAAGAAGGTTAACCCCATTTACTTGATGAGATCTAAAGATTTGCCAAAACATGTCAAGCTGTGCATCATACATTCAGTCTCCTCTGTTTCAGAGCTAAAACAGAGCTAATACACTTTAAAATGTTATCATAACATACCCCAAGAATCTGACTGAATAGCAAAGCATAGAGTGGATTGACGGCTCCATTCACAGCTGCTGCCAGAGATCCAAGCACCAGGTATGGCCATTCAGAAGCATTGTATTTCAAAATTCTGGTAAATGAGACGGGCTTGGCATCTTCCTCCACAAAAGATTCCTAAAAAAATGGTTAGATTTATGAAGGGAATGCATTCCCCCAGTGATGCTCTCCCTTTGACAGCGAGATAAAATAGTGGTTAAAATTTTGTGCCCAAACAGTTGCTCTAGCTTTGGACAGGAGGGGCAGAGATGGCTTCTGTCTGGAGCTCTTTTGTGGCCCTAATGAGAAAAGTTTATTTAACAAGAGGGTTAAATAAACAACTTTTACCATCCCTGGGGAAAAAGGGAGAGATTCATACCTTTTGCAGCTCTCATTATTCCAGCTGCAGAGGTTATTTACAACCAGTTTTTCTGCCACTGAAACTCAGCCTATTCCCTTTCAGCTGTCTCCAGACAAGATGTGATGCAATACCCAGTGCCAAAACTTAAACTCCCTCCTCACAAGCAGCTTTTTGTGTCACTCACTCAATATTTTAAATATTATTTTTAAGTATTGTGAGTGACCACACTGATCAGACTGCATCAAATTAACAGGTATGTGATATAATTAAAACAAGAGAGATCTCAGAGTGATAGTTGGATCCAGGCTTTCTACATAGTAATTATGCCTCCCTTCTCTGAAATATCCTCAGACTATATGCCCAGTAAGGGCAGAATATTCATCATCAAATGATAACTTATCCTGCAGTTTGATTTGTGCAGAATTTTTGTAACAGCATGCTCAGCCCTGCTTATTTCCCTCAATCAGTATGACTAGAAATGCCCAGACAGAAAAGACACTGTGAAGACCTATCTTTTGGAAATATGCAGGGAGGAGTGGGTGGAAACATCTTGTATTTTCTCTTTCCCCTGAGCTGGTGCCAGAGTGACAGCACTCAAGCCCTCTATTTATCCACAGAATAGGTTTAGCAATAGCATGAGGAGTAACTTCTAACTGCTGCTCTCTGCACTGAACAACTGCAGCCATGCAAACTGGTGCAGCACTTTGGAAACCCACCGTGCATATTCCTATGTATTCTCTGTAACTTTAAGGCATGTTGGCCTTTATTTTCTATGCCAGTTGATGGCATGAGGACACTGACAGTGAAAGGATTCTGGGCTAGGTTGCAGTGAGGGTGTCTTTCTGCTCAAGTCTCCAGATGATTTTTAGATGAAAGTGAATTTATCCTTTACTGAACAAGAAGCAGTGCCATTTGTATCACTGATTAATTACATTTCACAGGCTGAGCAGTTTGCCTTTTGTCACTTAATTCAGCTTTTATGAATATGTTTTTCAACTAAATCTACAACATATATCAATTTACCAACAGGTAGATAGCAAATAGCAAAATTTCTGTGCTAGAAATTTTATATGGACCAATAATCATAACAGCCATCAAAATCCAGCCTAGGATTTACACAGAGATAAGAACTGAAGCTGTGGTTTTGTTTAAGTAGAGAAAAGGATCAAGCCAAGAAGATGTACCTGCCAAGAACTCCTAAGATACAAGCACATAGCTGCAGGTGACCATTAACAAATAATATAACCTCTTCAGTTGAAAATTTCATAACAAACTCTTGGACCTGACCTTTTTTGCTTTTCCATCATCTTCTCCATAGGAAGGCATAAGATAGGTAGACTCTGCAGGATCTCCTCCAATAGACAATGGAGGGTCAGGGACCACATTAGAGAGCTGGGATCTTGAGCGCTGCCGAAGTGAAGCTCTGCACAGAGGACAGAAAGGGCCTGTTCTTCACAGCTTAGTAAAAACAAGAATTGCTTGCAAAGCGAGTACAGTTTTCATATCAGTTTAAATCCACTGAAGCAATTCATAGGAATCCCACAGACTTTTTCTTTCTTTAATATGTTCTCGCAACTTCTTGGGAAGAAAATATCTCACTAACAGGGACAAATAATTTTCAAAATCATACTCCACTCACACCACTCAGACATTGTCTTAGATGTACCATGTACTGTGTATTTGTTAAGTAAAACTGTGGTGTGTCCTACTACATTTGCAGAAGTTATTAAGACATCAAGTCAAATCACTGTTACCACTACCAGTAATCCAGTCCAGCAAAACAGGATGCTGAAACAAACCATCTCTCTCTCTGGCAAAACATAACTCTGTGATGTAGGAGATGTATTCATTTGCACATGACTGACATGGGCTTGCCTGAAAGAAATCGTAAGTGTCTAGCTACAAGACAGTCTGGCTATAAAATGCTTTCAATTTCATCAAGTAGAAGACATAATAAAAATGTCATTGTAGATTGCATTGATTTCTCAAGTAATTGCACAGCAAGTAATTTTTCAAATGACTGGACTGAAAGTGCATTAGATATTACAAATATGGCTATATGTTAGTAATATCAAAACCAGAAGATTACCAGAGGAGATCAAAATTGGAGAAAAGGTACTATGGATAGAAAGGAGCAAAATTAAGAGCCTTGCTATTTATCCATGGACTTCAATCAGTAACATTATTACTTAAGCTATTTCTTTCCAAGTGAACTCTATCTCAGTAAAATGCTTGCAGCCCTTCAACCCTCTTTTACACAGCACACAGAAAAATGATTTATTAGCACTATTGGGATTTTGGAATTGGGAGATGAAGTAGAAACATTGAGAGTAGTCTGAAAACATTGAGATTTACAACCATTTTTAAGACTCACCGCAAACTGGCCTGATAGCTTCCCCTTCTGAATGACTGGACATTCTCGAGATTTGGCTCAACCACATTATTCTCTGCTGATGCAAAATACAGTATATAGAGCTCTTCAGTTAGTGCTAAAATTGAATACAACCTAAGTACACTGTGGCTCTGCAAAAAAGTGCATAGTCTCCAAGTCATAAATGGAATACTTTGTAGAAGGCAAGGGGTGTAATACAACCTTGCTATTCAACCTACATGTTTCACAAGTTTTATATTTGTATTTGACATGATGAAGTTAACTGAATATTAGCCCAAGGACAATCTCACCTCAGATGTGACTGCTAAAGACTTTTTACCTATTTTAGCTCTGCAATTGCTCTCTTATTTCAAGATAATCATATCCAATGTATGCCGCACAAAAATACAACAGATCATTCTATTAGACCTTAATTTCCAGAAGCTTTGATTCAAATCTGCCTCTAGAAAAATAAATAGGGTGGTTTCAGCATACTCTGTAATGTGCCTGAATTCCAAATGCAGCAGAGCTGGACTTTTGGCACTCAGTGGAGCTATAAAATGATGGATATTGCAGGTCAGAACTAATATTTCAGGGCAGACACATTAGGAAGGTCTTTCAGTGCATATGCAGCAAAACCACTTTGGCTACCAATGTACTATTTCTATGAATGATAAAATTCAGCCATAAAAGCAGAAGAGAAAAAGAAGCTAATAGCCCTTATTAAAAGAAAAAAAAAAAAAAAATCTGCATTCTGTGGGATTTTACATGATTTTATAAAAGAAAACAAAATGCTTACTTTCTGTTTCTTCTCTGTTAGGTGTTGTGTCTCCTTTGCTTTGCAAGGTCACCAACATGAAATAAACCCCTTTCCTCTTCAAGAGCTCCTCGTGAGTTCCTCTCTCGACAGCCCTGCCGTGCTCAAACCCGACAATGACGTCGGCGGCTTTGACGGCTGACAGGCGGTGAGCGATGGAGATCGCGGTGCGGCCGAGGCGAGCCTGAAGGAGACAACAACAGCCCCACTCCCAGCACAGCGCACTGAAATGCTGGGAACCAGCCGTGCAACCTAAAGGCTCCTCAAATTAACAGGAGTTTTTCTAATGGGTTCAGCTGACTGACTTTAGCTCCATCCACAACCCACAGAGGAGCATGTGTTTCTGGGCAAAGGGAGTGATAGATTTCTGTTGATGTCCAAACATAAGAAAAAATTATTCTCAGTCCATAATACTAAGGTTCTACTGGTACATGTGAAACAGTTATTAAGAAATGCTTCTCACAGATTTGTTGCAATTCAGTAGCACCCTCTGCAGACTGCATTACAAATAATTTCTGCCCTTTCAAGTCTGATTTTTGCTATACTATAGCAAACCTTATGAAGTGCTTCTTGGACAATCGCTTCACTTTCATTATCCAGTGCTGATGTGGCCATATCCAGGAGCAGGATTTTGGGGTTTCGCACCAAAGCTCGAGCAATGGCTATCCTCTGTTTTTGACCTCCACTCATCTGGCTTCCACCCTCTCCAACATGAGTGTCAAATTGCTGTGCAAAGGAAAAAAAAGTGAAAATTAAACAGATAAGAAAGAAGCCTGTTAAGCTTCTGGTGAAGGTATTGGTAAAGTGTCTTTCAGATTTGTCCTTGGAGTAGACTTTAAGGAAAAACATTGTTAGTGCAGCAGATTCAAAGAGCCACAGGTGAAATAACTTTCTTCATAATGTACATGATCATTTTTCCCCACACCAAAAAGTACTCTCTGGTTAAAAAGGTGAGATGTTCTGGTTCAGCTCAAAACAACTATATCAGCAAAAGCTGAAATGCAGAGGAATCACCCACCCACTCTCCATCAGATGACTCACAAGCAAACTTTTCACAGAGCTGGACTTGTCTGCTGATGACCTGTGACTCATGAACACTGTGTCTGTGATTCATGGATACCATACCCTGGTGGCATCGGGTTAAGGTAGAGAATTAAATAAACACATAAAGCCTGGCATATTGAGAGACAAGATAATTATATTCACTTAGAGCTAAATCTTTTTTATTCCTCCATTTCCATGAAATAAATAGGGGCCTTTAAACAGCCTTTCAGTGAATAGTTTCCTGGAAGCCTGGAAATGCATAGATGGAGGATAAAGACAATATACTAACATTAGTTAATGGTACTTGAATCCTGTCAATAACATTCACTGTTGTAACCTGTCATTTTCAGAAGCTACTTGGCAAAATAACATTCTAGAAAAGTAGATAGCTTGCTAGTATCCAATTTGGGCTTTGTAAGGAGGAATGACTGAAGCCCTGTCATCATTCGGGAAGAAACTGGAGAAGAAGGAACCCCCAGCTGGCTTACAGAGCTTGTACAAGAAGGTGAGCTTGTGTGCATTAGTACAGACAGCTCAAGTAACATATGCTGGCTAGTGAGAGGCTGAGATCTACATTACTTTTGGCCTGAGCAGAAACAGATCTTCATAGCATGAAAAATACAAATTTTTAAATCATGCTATGATTATTACCATGACATTGAATGTTGTGTAAATGATTCCTGAGGAACTAATTCTTCTTGAGGTTGTATTTTGGGGGTTTTTTGTTTGTTTTTGTAACTTGGTGGCATACGTGTAGTAAGACCTAAATAACTGTAGTCAAAGGAAAGGTTGTTGCTTCCTATCTGAATTAATCTTCTGCCCTTCCACTTGAGCACAAATTGCTGCAGGCTAGGAGGGACAAAAGGACAAAAGGATTATCTTTTTTCTTATCAAATTCTTCCAAACACTTTCCAAGGCAGAGCATACCTGTGGTAAGTCCATGATGAAATTGTAAGCATTGGCCTGTTTGGCTGCTTTGATTATGTCTTCCATGGTAGCCTCATCCCGCCCGTAGCGAATGTTCTCTGCAATCGTGGTGGCAAAGAGCACTGGCTCTTGTTCAACAATGCCAATCTGTGAGCGCAGCCACTGGATATTCAGGGAACGAATGTCATGGCCATCCAGGGTAATCTACAATTAGAACATGGACACAAAATCAGGAAAAAAGTCAGGGACATTATTCCCTCCAGTTCAGAGACAAAGAAAGACACAATGGAAGTGAAGGGCCTGTGATGCTGTGTGCCCATGGCCAGCATAAAAATCAGCTTTCAGACATAGAAGGTGGCAAAGCAATGGCAGTAGTATTGGTTCTTGGAGTTGTGCTCTTTGATTTCACTTCCCATTTCTGCTTGGCATCAGAAATAAAACCAGGTGAAAAGTAATCATGAAAGTGATTCTTGTATGTTCACAGTAATTTGTTTCTTTGTATTTTATATATTCAAATACAGGTCAACATGTATGTGATTATGTGTTCCTATGGAATGAGATTTTGAATAGATGTCTCCTATGGAATGAGATTTTGAATAGATGTAATTCATATTCTTAGCCAAGCCATTACTAAATGGTAATTGCATATACCTAAGTGATATTATGGGTTCAATACTGGGTTTTCCAGAAAACATTTGTCACTCTTGAATTATCATTTCTATAGGGATTGTTTTTACACAGATTTAGCACTGAATTTTTATTTTTTCCTAACAGTTTGTTCTTTCACACAATTGTTTTGTTCTTTCACACAATTGTTTTTTAATACTATTAAGCACAGTCTTATAAAAGAAATGTGCAGGAAGATATTTCGCTCATTTAAAAAATAATTGGGGAAAAAAAAAAGAAGAAAGAACCGGAAAGGGAGTTAGTAGTCTTCCTTCCTACGTTGGAGAAGAAACCATGCCATTTTTTCAAGTTTCTGGGGCCAGAGAAACACATTCTAGGCTGGGACACTCACCATGCCATCAGTGGGGTCATAGAAACGCTGGATGAGCTGTATGGTTGTACTTTTTCCAGCTCCACTAGCTCCAACAAAAGCTGTTGTCTCTCCTGCTTTAATCACCACATTAAGGTTATCCAAGATCTGGATAGGGAAAAAAAAGAAACAGAATCTATCTATTTTAATTCCCCCACAGTCATACAACCAAGTGAGTATATTCTGTATCTTAAAGATTCAAAGCAATTCTACAAAATTCGGAAAAGTATTATGAAGAAAGAAGATAAAGCAAGCCACATATTTTTACACTGTTTGAAGACTTTGTAGATGCAGAGCACTCATTTCCACAACAGGCAGGCAGATACTGACCTTTCATTGTTCCTGTTGTTCATCATTAAGAATTAGTCAAGTTAATAACACTAGAGAACTTATTAAATCATATTCGCTTTAAAGAACACTCTGCATGTATTGTAAATGTATGTTAAAGCATAAATATTAAGAATGTAACAGTGAAATTCTGTAGAAAAATCTGATACAACGTGTTTCCATCTTTACAAGTAATAGAACTAATTTGTTTGTCCAATAATACGCTTTTCCAAGGAGAATTTGTCAATTCAAACACACAAGTAGAGAAATAGTGGGATATACAGCCTACACTCCTGTCTCTTTCCTAGCATTTTAATGGGTCACATGGTGCATCCCCAAGGTAATGGAAGAGTTTTACAAAATCTCCTTGCACCATTCAGTTTATTACTTTGTGTTCTATCTTGTACACATTGATACAAGGACATCATTGATTGTAAGAGAAGCTATATGCAGATGAATTTGCCTGAAATTACTGGGAGTTTATGTTCATCAGCAAGGAATATGCTGATGTGGCAATGGATATGTCAGAATGGTAAAATAAGCAGAATGGTAAGCAGAAGAACCCTTTAATAGAAGAATTATTGAGTCTACTTTTAAACAAAGGGTCTGGGCTTCTGGAAAACAACCTCTACTGAAAATCTAGAAATTGCTGGCAGAACCAGGATATTTTGCTTATTTACAATAACTGTGTTCACAGGATGGGTGATGAATTATTACCTTTACATCTGGTCTGGATGGATAATTGAATGTTACATTATGAAATTCAATTTCACCTCGTACTTTATCCAGCTTGTAGCCATCTTCTGACATGCAGTCAATGGTGGGTTTCTAGGATGAAATTTATTGGGTTATTTATTTGCTGTTAAACAGTCAACAGTCCTGCAGTAGATAAATATTCCCAACACCATACAAAGCCATGGCACTTCTGTTTGAACAGCACTTGGCTACATGGAGCCAGCTGCAGGCTCTGCCCCAGGGATAGCAGGCAAGGGACATGGAATTGAGGGCCACAGCGATGGGGAAGCTGTCCCTGGTGGGTAGCACAGACAAAAAGGACGCACCCTCTTCTCATAGTAGGCTTACTGCAAATACCACAGCCAACCAGTCAGGTAGTTTTTGCTGGAACTGAGTAGCTGACTGACTGAGGCATTTTGACTAAGCTAATTTAGCCAGCTCCTCAGAGATAAAATCTCACTCATAAACATTCTCTCACAGCACTGAACAACGAATTCATTGCTGAAAATCTGCAGGCCTTGCCACTTGGCAATTAAAACATCCCTCCTTGCACACCCAGTCCTCAGAGCTGAAATACTGAAGTTTTCCTATGAAGAGCTTTGGGTCTTGCATACTTTTGGACAGGTGTTGGGTATTGAGGGTATTATGCTAGACATAAGCAGAAAACTAAGAGAAATTTGAGGAATGACAAGGAAATAAAAATTTTTAAGGACAGATTTCTGAAGCATGGAATACAGACAATAAATTAAAACAATTGCAACCAATATATTTGATAATTGAAACGTGCATGATTTCTTTATATAGCCTAACAGATTGAAAGGAAAGGTAAAGTGAGAAATGAGTATGTTCTAAGATGTTAAGAACAGCTGCAAGATTGGTTCCTCTTTAGGAATATGACTTACTTAAATTCAGATACTATGATCCGTGAAGAAGTTTCACTGATCCTGCAAATGGGAACCTCAACATGACTGCATTTAGTGCCAGGGCAGAGCTGTCCTTGTACTGTCTAATCACAAATCTACAAATGTGGCAAGCAGAGGGATCTAATTTTGTCACTCTTTCTCTAGACAGATGAAATTGGACGTTGGTTTGCTTTTTCTACCCTAAGGTTATGTGACTCAGCCTTATCTTGAATTTTGTGATTCTGTTGCAACTCTTTATGATTTAAAATTTTTTCTCAGAAAAACAGGTCCCTAATTCATCTCTATTTTCAGTTTATTTTAGAGCTTTAGCTTATGAAGTGTATATGTTTTATCGTTATTACAGAAGTTTGAAGGGTTACTAAAAACTCTGCTAGCATTACCACAGCCTTATGTGCTCTGTAGAGGACAAGCAGCATTTTAATGTGTTTACACAGCTTTTAGCACAGTAAAGCTTGTCAACGAACAGAGATAACACATACTTTAAGAAATCAACAGTACTTTTCCAACCACTAAATTTATAAAACTATAGAAAGGAAACCTCATCAATAAATGCCAGTGGCATCTCAGGGTCTCTCATACAACCTTATTTCAAGTATCTATCTGTCTAGATAATATTGTGATTAACATTTATGACTGCTATATGACCAGTGCCTGCGCTCATTTGGTCCCATTTTATCTCAGGGTAGCTCTGGGTGACAGAGGCCACCTTCACCAGTAATGCCAATGGAGCCACACCTTTTGATGCCATCTGGAGGCTGGGAGCTATGGGATGGCGGCTGCAAGCTTGGTTGCAGGGTGGCTATTACTGCGTGCCAGTACACCTTCCATGGGCCATCACTGATAAGTAATTGCATGTAAGGAGAAGTGGGAACAAGGAACAGCAGTAGCTGAGGTAAAGCTTCATAGCTCAGAACCAGGCCACTTAAGAAATCTGTTCAACATGTTGTTTGAGCGTTGCAATAGACTTTGAGTCTTTGAGTCTATGCAATAGACTTCTCTATTGCATAGTCAATTTTTCTTTAATTAGACTCATTTTTCCTTATTTACAAGGTAGATAAAACCAGTACCACTTGGGGCTTATTTAATTATTTTTACACTACAAAGTAACATGGCTTAGAAATGCATTACTTACTTTATCTATTGTCTCAAAAATGTTTGTTGCAGCTCCACGACCAGTAGCAAAGGCTTCCAGACAGGGAGATGCCTGGCCAAGATTTAATGCTCCTATTAAAACACCAAAAAAAACCTGAAGAAGTGGAAAAAGAAGTTAACAAAATATGACATCACTTTTTTATTACAGTTTACAGCTTAGACAGGCAAGCCAAACTACAGCATCATAATGACTTCTCATGCATCCGCTGAACTGCAGTGGTTCACTATATGAGCATTATTAGCCAACAAGAAAGCAAACAAATGCATTTTAGAAGATACTTTCACTGTCTTTCACAGCTCTCCTTGAGGCTGAAGTAAATCAACTTGTATTTGCCTTGGCCTAAAAAAGTAAGCATCTAGGTATTTACTGAGATACCACTAATGTATTTTTAAGCTATCTCAGTTTGACTGGGTACCTCTTCCTTGAAACAAGGTCTGGAACAGAACATTGGTGGGAAGTAGATTATTTTGAGGATGCTTTTTACCAGTAAGCAAAAATAGAAAGAAGCTTAAAACCCTGTATTACAACCTTTGTCTATTGCAGTTCCTGTCTCATCCAATACTCACAAAACTTAATTTTGGGGAGGTACCAGCTATAGAGAATATTTTTTCTCTGTCTCCCAGAGAAATGAACTGTAAGGGTTGCTACCAACACTGGATAAGGCACTTTTTGAGGTGTCCATCATGTGGATGGACAGATTCTACAGGTAGCAAATACCCAATGTGCTCACTGTTTCAAGTTCTTTTCTAAGAACCAAAATGAATAGTTGCTCACTAATGACCCTCTTCTGAAAGTCCGAGGATGCCCTTTTTCCCTAAGCCTAGGACAACATGAGAGAAAATGCACCACAGCATCTGCTCTTCCTGGGAAGACTGACAGACAATAAAGGCAGCTGGATACAGTACTGAATATCAGAGGATGCTTGAGCCCAGGAATTCAGCCTTGGTGTGTGGCCTTGTGGATCAGAAGCAAGTGAAGCTGTAGCATATCAACTAAAATACCAAAAGTGTTTGCTCAAAATTTCTTAAGAGCTGCCAATGCTTCATTTTTATGAAAAGTTTTTATGAAGGCTCTTAAATATACCTTCTAAGACTGAAAATGCTGGCAGGGGCTTCAAAGAACAGGACACTAGAAGGTGGTGAATATAAAGAAAGTAGAGGCTTATTTAGCATTTACATACCACACAGATGCAAATTATTTCATTGTCTGTTTCTACAACAAGGAGCAAGCTGCATTGTATTGTAAGTATAGCTTATACTTCTCAGTGCTACTGTACTGGGGTGTGCTTTTGAACACTTTTTGACAGTTTTTTTCCTAGAATTTACTCTGTTTTACTTCTCCTTAGTTTCAGTTACAGAGGTATTTTGGCAGAACAGGTTATAAGGGTTGGATAATGTCTTTGGTGTAGGCTTTTGGTCCATTTTGCTGCTTTGTTGTGGGTGATAGTTTGGACATTCACATGAGGAGACATGGAATGTTATGTCTGGTATGTAACCCTTTGCTCTATTTTGGCCTGAAAATTCTGCTAAGAAGCAATCAAGTTACACAGGACTTAGTTCTCCTTTGCACCAGAGTGATGTTTCCTGGGACTATCTCTATAGTTAAAGTGGAGGAATCTACTGAACACATACTGTGCACTGCAAATGTCTACACTGGAATGTAGAGATCATGGCATACATTTATACTCAGCTTTACTACTAACTAATTTTCTCACGTGAGTGAGTCTCAAAGCAAGGAGGTTCTATGCCTGTCAGAATCCATCATGAACATGAAGGAGGAGCATGTTCTGTACACCTGGCAGAAGAGGAAGGGAACGCAATACTTAGTATATATCAATGCAGTATGGCTGGTGCATGACTTTTTGAGAGAGCAGGAAAAGCATATTTCAATGTTTTGTATCTACAAATCCCCCTTCCTGCCCCCTGCCAAACTAGGAGTGTATGGTAGAAAATAGAAAGTAGAAGAAAGATGACTGGAAACTGTGAGTAAGGGAAGCATGAGGGAGAGTATCTCCATTGACAGGTACAGTTTTTCAGCTACAGGGTAGCTCCCCACTGTTTGCCATTTGTCATTTGGAACCACTGGACTATACTTACCATGTGCAAGGCAAGGAAATTGCTCACTTTGTTTTTCACAGCACTACATCATATACCTCACAGCACCTCTCATACTGGTGTTGAGAGCAGGTACAAATTATTTCCTCCTTGAACAGAATGACTCAGGTTTACAATGTTCTCAGGGTAATTTGCCAAGTTCCATTTAGCAGGAAGCTTTGCACTGCATGCCACAGGTGGCTGGGAACTCTCATGGTGTGCAACAGGCAGAGAAGGAGCAAAACTAGATGTCTCATGAGAATACCCAGAACTTACTAAGGTTCAGGAAAAGTTGTTCTGGGTTTGAACTGGAGTCTGCCATTTGGGCAGTCCTCGCTCAAGTAACTAACCAAAATATCTGTAGATGTCGGCTTTGTAGCACTGAGGCCATCAGTGGCTAAAGCACCTACTGTGCAGAAGTGGATGCACGAGTGCCATGCAGGTGAGCATAGTTTTTGTACACACTGCAGGAGCCACAGCCAGGTGTGTTTTTACCTGCATACATGTTTACATGGGCTTTGTAAAAACAAAACAACCAGAAATAGTTTCTCAAAGGAACAGAAAGTGTTCATGAGCGATTAGATATGACAACACTTTCTTTGGTTAGGTGTCTCTTTACCACAATGTTTTTCATCATAAAGTTCTTCAGAGAAGCCAACATCCCAGAAGCACCATGCTGACCCACAAAACGGGAAAGCTAGTTCCAGGCCTCTGATAATTGTGTAGTGGGCTGTCAAATGAAAGCATTATTCTGATCACAGTAGGTAATATTCAAAATCTTTAAAATAAACATGGATTTTTTTTCAATCTTATCCAGTTGTCTCATACATATACTGAGTAATGATCTTTAAAAGACATACATAGTATTTGTAACCAGTGAGCCACCAGATACCAGAACAGATATGTGTTCCAGAATTATTATTTCAAAGAACAGTCTGAAAAAGTTGCATCAAGCTAAAATGAGTACCTGCAGAAGAGTGCCAGGTGAATACTCTTCTTCTTCAAGGACAAGTTTAGAGCCATACCAAAAGGCTAATGCATAACTTAGAAAAATTATAAACCACATGTAACCAGTGAACAATCCCATTATTATTCCTTTTCGAATCCCCCAGTGCTGAGCAAACACCAGGTTCTTATCATATCTGTAGAAAGAGAGAAAAATAAAAGGGAGTCAAATCAATTTGACATAAATTTCAAAATGAGAAAAGACCAACAAAATGAGGCACCATTGATGACTCGGCAGAATGTCCGTACAAAGGGTCAATACAGAATCACTCTGAAGTGAGATCACTGCTGAAACCAGCAATGCTTCCAGAACATGAAATTCTTGTATGTTCTAGTGTAATAAGCACAAGAAAAGCCACACTCATCACAGGTACCTCATCATGGGGCTTGGAGTTTTAACAGAGTAACACAGGATTTGAGAATTTGCCCAACACTCCAGAGCACATCCTACAGCCAAGTTATGTTTTCATAGAATTTAAAAGAAATTTGCAGAAACATCATCAAACCCTGTCTTGATAAACCTAATTCTCCTACTTAGCTTGAAAGTACTCAAAGTTTTCAGGTTTTCTGCAAAAGTGATATATCAGACAGTGTTTAGGGAAAAATTTGACAGAATGTTCCTACAAGTAAACATGAATTGAAGATACTATTGCTGATGCTTTATTTCGCTGATAGACTAAATTATAAAACTAGTTTTGCATCCATTACTTGAAACCTAGATTTCTGAAACATACATGCATAAAAGTCTCAAAGCTAATAGGTAGTCATAATTGTAGAATATAGAGATTAATTGCCATGAATCTGATGTGCATTACAGCATTATATTGCTTCAGGAAAAAGAAATCAGAGACCTTACAGTTTGTTCAAACAAACCTTTCAACTTCCTTCTTCTCCCCACCAAAAGCAGCCACTGTTCTGATGGATGAGAGCACTTCATCAGCCACAGCTCCAGCTTTTGCATAAGCCTTTAATTCTCGGCCTGTTAGTTTTGCCACAGCCTACAAAAGCACAAGCAGTGCTGGTTACACCTGAACTGCAGGTGCAGAAAAGGACAGTGATAAGCAATGTTGGCTGTCACTCTGTGCTGGCTGCTCTGCACTGGGTCACCTCCTGCACTCCAAGCAGGCTTTTATTAGGCATGCTGCACATTCGAACACTTAGGTCTTCTAGTGCCAGGGCATACCTTTGTAACATATGTTTTGCAACAGCTCTCTGCTCCAAGTAGCTAGAAAGAGCAGCTGACAACTCCTGCTTTCCCTGCCTCCCACCCTCCCTCTATCTGCTCTGACTGGGCTGAAGCAGATTGCAGACTGAGGGTTTGTGCACAGTGGGAGCAAGGGGGATCTTTAAGTGCCAAGAGCAGACCTTTAGCTACTGTGGCAGACCCCAATGTCAGGAAGAAGAGGTAACTGTAGTGGTGGGGGAGGATAAAAACAGATGTTGCCCACCATTGTGCTTTGGGCTGATAGCAAACAGGTCCTTACACAGCAGCCCAGAGCACACACTGGATGCCAAAAGCTTACTTAGACTCCAAAAAGTGCTCAAATTAATGGAAGAAAATGTAGTCATTTACAATTCTACACAGAGATACCACATTGACTTGGGAATAAGCTATCATTAGAAAGTCTAATGTGTCAGTCTTTGCTTTCTCTTTTCAAATACCTTACCCCATGAATGTACTAGCCCCTTTTGAAGACAGGAAGCCAGGCTAGATTGACCTTGGGTCTATTTTCTTCATGGTGTAAAACAAAGACTAGGGCTGGAAAGGCTCACAATGAGGAAACACTTAACAGTAGGTATTGTGACTGGAAAGAGATGGGTACAGAGAAATAAGAATGGAAAGGGAGAAAATTACAAACATAAAGGGGAATAAGGTCAGAAAGAAATCACAAATGAAGGAAAAGCATTTTGGGTTTGATTTCATTCCCTGCCAAGTTTCTGCTCTCCCCCTTCACATGAGTCATTATTCATGTCATCTACTTGCAGCCAGCACAAGGTGCTAAAGGAGAGCTGGAAGACAAGAAATTAATCACAGTTACATTAGAGGTTGGATAGGAAAATGACAGCAAGCTGTCCCTGATGTGAAAGAAATGAGATTGCCAGAGGGCTGAACCAAACAAGAATGCAGAGGATGAGCAGGAACCACCCAGCCCTGCTGAGCATGGGAGAGGAGGTGAGAGGGCAGAGGATCCTGCAGTTTCCCTTTTCACTGTCCTTCCTGTGTACAGTGACAGGAAGTCTGTAGGAAGTGGATGGAGACACAGAACAGGAAAAACTAGGAGAAGGTGCAGCAGCTTCTGGGACCAGGGACAGTTTGAGGCAAGTTTGAGTAGTTGTTTTCAACCATTTTATGTCTCTGAAACTTATCACCCAAAAAAGTCACTAATTTACATAGAGAAATCAAGTCCTGTATCTTCTAACCATCTAAACCAGGTGTGTAGTAAGAGAGAAGGTAAAAGCCAGCTTCTGATCTCAGCAACATTGCCCATCCACAGGACCCACAAGAAGGTATGCTTACACTACCATCTTAGAAGGAGGATTTATTATTCTGGGAATCAGAATAAACAAAGTGGGAGCAAAGC
Source organism: Corvus kubaryi (assembly GCF_017639235.1). NCBI lineage: Eukaryota > Metazoa > Chordata > Aves > Passeriformes > Corvidae > Corvus > Corvus kubaryi. Next base: position 19,356,784 of record NW_024581135.1, read on the forward strand.
CCACTTCCCTTCTACCACACCTCTCCCTCCATCCCTCCCCCCTCACTCAGTACTACTGAGACTGTAATTTGCCTCTCTTGACTTTAAAGGGGTGTAATCAACTTCACCAATCCTCACAGATTTCTGGCATGATCTTTCCTGCTCATCATTGCTCAACACGAACCTTTCACAATTCACTTACCAAGCCATAGAGAGCTGCTCCAACCCCAAGCAGAGGGCTGACTGCAATGATAACCAAGGTCAATTTCCAGCCACTGACAAATCCCAGTAGAAATCCACACACAAAGGTGGTTATGCGTTGGATGAAGATTGCTACTTGGTCAGCAATAGCCTCATTAATTTTGTTAACATCACTGGAAAACAACAACAAAAATCAACAGAAGACTGGTGAGTATAACTTTTGTTTGTGTTGCAGGTCTTGGCCACATCTGGGTTAGTTGCTTTTCACTGGAGAGGGCCCTTCCTTCATCCCTATTCTTTCACCATCACCCCGTACAAAGACCCTACAGTGAGAAAATCTGATGCCTTTGCAATGGAGAAGGCTTTTAGGCATGAATACTACAGAGGAAGTACTGTCCTTTCCCAAGAAAAGTTGTCCTGGCAGCAGACTCATTTGCTAGCTGGCTCTTACTACCATGCCCCAGCTGCTTCAGAGGATGGGGCAGAGACATCTTAGCAGGATGCAGCTATGTGATAAAGGAAAAACAGCATAGCTCATATAGCATTCCTTACATCATGGGGCATTGAGAATGCACCATACTGGCCTGCTGAAGGGACAGGGAAAGGGAGGAGGTCTCTAACTCTCTTCTAGTTCCACCTTCCACCAGCTCCCAGTTCCTCTCTCCTCTCTACCAGGTACTTTGTTCTCTAAATGAGAGGGAGAGTGGGAAGATGGAGGGCTACTTTATGACCGGAGACAGTGAGAAAACATGACAGTTCTATTGTATGGAGGACAACGGTGCAGCAGTTGACACCATTTGGCCCCAGGGCAGCTTCAGAGTTCATTTGTTCTCTCTTAGGCATTGCCAGCACAGAAAAACTGTCTTAAATATAATCATCAATTATAATCATCAAAAACCGTCTTAAGTATAATCATTATACTTCTGTCACTCTTGGCTACTACCTCACCTCTGAGATTAGAACTACTGAGAACTCCTGGAATAACTTGTAGCAAGTGGCCTTGAGATTTAAAGTGCAAAGTTGGAAGCTTATTGGTAAGTCAAGTGAAATTACAGTCCTCTGTTGTAAGAGTGTTGAGTAAAAGAACATGTTTATATTTCTTCTGGTGAATGTTTTTCACAGTCAGGGAGCTTTTGTAGGTGCAGGACAATCTTGTTCAAAAACAAGGGAAATGTTATTTATTAGACAAATACATGATTAATTCCTACTTTTTCCTAAGAAATTCTTCCCAGTGACTAAAGCTTGCCATTTATTCTTCATAAAAAGAACACCACAGAAAGCAATAGAAACCAATGAGTAAAATAAAATTCCTTCCAACGACAGAAAAATCTTCAGCATATGTGACTATTACACAGGCACAACTGAGAACAGGAAGCCATCTACAGTCAGCATATTCACCCCACAGCTGCCTGCTTGTATCTTTTTTAACAGAAGATTAAGCAAGGCTCACTCTTTCCTTCTAAAAGCTAACAAAAGCAAAATGTGCCCCTAATGTAATTTTCCTTTCTGGGAATTAAGAGAGGGTTCAAATCAGCATCTCCAGACTCAGGGAGCATGCACCGGCAGCCAAATTATAGATCACTCTGAAGGGACTGGGCACAAAAGGAGAAGAGAAGACAAACTGGAAAAAAAAACCCACCCCAAAACCAATCCAACTCCCACACACACATATTTACTGACAGACAAGGCATGAAAGGGAAATAATTGTGGTTTAATAGTTATGGTACTTAGTTCAGAGATGGGGGAGCTAATCAGTCTGGTTGCTGCTCCCACGAACATAGCTGTATTTCTACTAAAAGGTGTTTGTCAAATGCCTGATTATTGGCACTCTGCAGTGTTTGGAAGGAATTGCAAAATGTTTTCTGTAGCATATGGGTTTTTTAGATTACTCACTCAGAAATTCGGGTGTTCAGTTCTCCTACAGATGTACAGTCAAACCAGCCTATATCCATTCGCATTATTTTCCTGAAATAAGCTTTCCTGATTTTCTGTATCTGACGAGCTGCAGACATAACCCAAAAGCAGATCTGGGAAAAGCACAAAACAGCTGATAAATTGCAGTAAAAAGTCTTTCTACTCCCAACAAATTAGAAAAAACGATTTGACTAGAATGGGAAAGGCTATTGATAAAATTACTATTCGGGTAAAATATATTCCAGCTACACAGACATAACAGTTGTTTTGATCTTTAAATAATCCAACAATTTTATATAGCCTCTGGATCAAGCATTTGTCTCAGTTCTGATAGGATGAGAGAAGAGACAAGTTAAATTACGTATGCAGCTACATGAATGCCATATGGACAAAGCTTTTTCCATCTACAACTGTAAGTAATACAGGGATGGCAGCCATCCTACCTCAGCAAAATTCTTGGATAGTTTTCAGGAAGGAGATTGACAAGTGATTTTTGCGATTAAAAACAGCTTCAAAAGCCATGGACCCTTCAACAGACTATGCAGGAATTGTCCAAGCTTTTGACTCACTTCAGTCATAGGACTGAACAATTACTACAGAATACGTAGGGTACGATTCTTCTCCAACATTAGTTTCACATTAGTATTGCTCTGTAATATCTCTGTAATACAAACAGCGCTCAACCCAGCTGAGATGCCTACTGGGAATCTGCATGCCCTTTGGCTGCTATTTTTGGAGGACATGTGGATTCCATAGTAGCCACACTTGAGCAAGTATTGCTTGTGCTGTGGGTAAAATTCATCCTTTTACAAAGATATGCATGCACAAATCCAAGGAGCTCTCAGATTTCCAGAGCTAACATATTTCAGCAATAGAATGAGAACTGAAAGCATCTGTTCTGCTCAAATAAGTAGCTAAGCAGTTAAAACTAACATAATTATTATTATGAACTTAATTGTTTAGTGATTTAAACTTTGAAATCAAAACAGAAACCAAAATACTAACTTGGAGGTATCCTAACACAAGTATGGCACAACCAATTCCTGCATAGTATCCTGCAAACTTGGTCATTTCGTGTTCAATGTCCAGCAGCCTGAAAAAAGAAAAAAGGGGGAAAAAAAGGAAAAAAAAAAAGAGCAATTAATATAGTTTTAATTTCTCACAGAATTCTAATCTGGTGTTTCCTCAAGTTAGAGTCAGGCTAGGTGGAAGTCAGCTTGTTTTGCCAACAGAGGCATTCTCTCCCAATACTGAGGCTATTGCTTGTAGCTGGTTTCCTTATTCTGCCTGTTGCACAGGGGTAGGGAGCTGGCAGGTACCAAGGAATGCTCCTCCATCCTGGAGCAGCCCTGTAGTCTCCGGGAAACCCCCCCAGACTGCATGCCCTGAAACAGCACAGGTGAGAGGGTGTTTCAGAAAAGAGCTGCCCAATAAGTTTTCATTAGATGTTGAATGTGCTTGCTTTGTGCCATTATGGCAACTAATAACATTCAGATTTCAACTGCATTTTATGGGGAGAAGTGAGGGCTGCTAAAGTCAATTCAAATATTACTTTGTACCATAAATTTGCTAATCTGAAAAGATAATTTGTTTTTTTACTCAGGTAGGAGTGCTAAATTACTCTTAATATCAGTGAAGGGCACTGAATTGCTGCTTTTGCATTTCATCTACTTTGAAATAGGTTGTTATAGGTTCTGCCTTTAGACAACTTTTAAAAAACATCCTGCAGACAGAAAATTTTATTTAATTTACCCAAAATTTTTTACACTGAATTTTTAAGCCAAAAGGGAACCCTACGCACCTTACTTGATCTCTGACAAAAAACGTGGAAACAGAATTTCATGGAAACAGCATATCATGGAAACAACTCAGGTGCCTGAAAGGTATCTAGTACAATTTTTCATGATAATTAAGATCATGGAGCAGATCATCCTAGAAAGTGTGCCAAAGCACTTGATAAACAAGGAGGTGACTGGTGACAGCCAGTGTGACTTCACTAAGGGCAACTCATGCCTGACAAATTTGGTGGCCTTCTATCACAGGGCTACAGCATTGATGGATGAAGGAAGAGCCACTGACATCATCTACCTGGATTTGTGCAAACCATTTGATTCTATCCTGCATGACATCCTTGTCTCTAAACTGGAGAGACATGGTGGATGGACCACTTGGTGGATAAGGAATTGATTGGATGGCTGCACTCAAAGAGTTGCAGTCAAGGGCTCAATGTCCAAGTGGAGACCAGTGACAGAAGGTGTTTCTCAAGGGTTTCTCAAAGGTTGGGACCAGAGCTGTTTCACATCTTTGTCAATGGCATGGCCAGTGGGCTTGAGTGCACTCTCAGCAGGTTTGCTGATGACACCAAGCTGTGTGGTGCAGTTGATGTGCTGGAGAGAAGGGATGCCATCCAGAGGGACTTTGACACACTTGAGAGGTGGGACTCTGTGAACCTCATGAAGTTCACACAAGGCCAAGTGCAAGGTGCTGCACCTGAGCTGGGGCAATTCCAAGAATAGACACAGACTGAGTGAAGAATGGATTGAGAGCAGCCCTGGGGAGAAGGACTGGGGGATGTTGGTGGACAAAGTTTGGCGTGACTTAGGCATGTGTGCTCTCAGCCCAGAAAGCTAGCCATGTCCTGGGCTGCATCCAGAGCATTGTGGCCTGCAGATCAAGGGAGGGGACTCTGCCTCTCTATTCTGCTCTGGTGAGACCCCGCCTGGAGAGCTGCATCCAGCTCTGGGGGCCCCAACATAAGGAGGACATGGACCTGCTGGAGTGAGTCCAGAGGAAGGCCATGAAGATGAGAGGGCTGGAGCAGGCTGAGAGAGTTGGGATTGTTCAGACTGGAGAAGAGAAAGCTGTGGGGAGACCTTAGAACACCTTCCAGTACACTAAGGGAGTCTACAAGAAAGCAGGAGAGAGATGTTTTACAAGGACATGGAGGGATAGGACAAGGGGCAATGGCTTTAAACTGAAAAAGGGCAGCTTTAGGTTAGAAAGAAATTCTTCACTGGTGAGGATGGTGAGACACTGAAACAGGTTACCCAGAGAAGTTGTGGATTCTTCATCTGGAAGTGTTCAAGGCCAGTTTGAATGAGGTTTTGAGCAACCAGATGTAGCGGAAGGTGTCCCTGTCCATAGCAAGGGGATTGAAACTAGATGATCCTTAAAGTCCCTTCTAACCCAAAGCATTCTATGGTTCTATGAATGTGTCCTGCCTGGTGTGTGGTTGCTGCTTAAGAGGTACAGATGTCAGTAGTAAATCCTGTATTCTAACTGCCAGCCCATCTCTGAAGGCTGGCTTGGACGGCCTGGAGCAAAATAATTTGGCCCCAGTCACCTACATCTAAGGATGTGAATTTCTTCCCATGTGCTCTGAATTTCAGAGACCTTTACACAAGTAACTTTTAACTGCAATTAAGTATGTAATGAAATGCCACTCAGAGATTAGAAAACCCTTGTAATGATGCACCAAAAAATTATTCTTAGGAAAGGTTACAGGTTCAAATCTGGCCTTAACAGATATCTGTATCTGAATGTATTATCTAGACTCCATTTATTATATTTAATGGAAAGAAACAGGCAATCTTATGGGGCAGTTCTTTTGACCTGCCTCAGACATCCCCCATAAGCTGAGATGAATTGCATTCTATAAATGCTCAATTCTCTCAGTGACAATAGTTTAGCTAACTTGCTCAGAAGTCAGCAGGCACCTATAGGTAACTAAGTGCTAACCAGAATGACTAGATGTCATTATTACCTAAGTGTAATCTGAGAAAATAGATTAATGAGCTCATATATATAACATACATATCTGTTATCAGAACAATGATAATCAAAGAATATTCTTGCTGACAACTACAACTGAAAGACCAAGGTCCAAGCTGACCTTCTGTCCCTCCAGATAATATCTCCAGGTCAGAAACAGGACTATGTAACAAGAACCGTGCCTCTTTCCTACCTCATGAATAGAACATGTAAGATTTAGAGGCTGAACAAGACCTTCAATAGCAATGCATTCTCTGACAAGCTATGATAACAATGGGAAAGAAACAAATACATCCATTACTTACCCACATCTTATTGTAGCATTCTTTTCATTCTGATAAACAGTACCATTAATCCACGCTATGGTGTTATTTATACATGTCTTGTTTGGGTCTTTAAGCTCTTGCATTTCAATGTCATATTCAATAAATGTGTCTGCCATTGCACCAAACACAAGCAACACAGCTGGTTGGGCTACTCCATGAACAATAGCACATATACTACCAGCAACCATCATTAAAATCTCCGTAGATGATGAAAATCGAAACTAAAGAGGGAAGAAAAAAATATGGTCTCTGCTGAGAGGCAGTCTTCATATTGGTTGTATAATGATAAATCATTAATTAGGTGGATCAAATAAAAAAAACATTCTCTTTAAATCTCAGAATTATCTTCAATACAGAAAGAAGACAAATCTCTCTGTCCAATCTAATCTAATTACACTTGTGATTACAGCCTCATAAATTATGAGCTTCCTTTTAACATGTGAATGAACATATTATCATACAACATTAATAGCTCAATATCATTCCACATTATCATCATTCCAGAAACTAGCTAAGAGATTAAGAATAGTAACTATAATTCATACATATAGTCTGCTTTGCAGATTTCCTGTGGGGATGGAGAGAGAGCAAAGGGAGGAAAAAGCCTTAGGGCATTATGCAGAGCCTCTGAATAGAGTTAGCCAATTTCTCAAAAGTCTGAGGTGCTGTGGTAGAAAACCAATTAAACATCTCAGAGCAGCTTCTCATAGATAATATTCTAAAATGCACTGGCTGAGCCAGGCAGTTGTGCATTGACTTTTAATCTGGGAGCAATGTATAGAAAAGAGCTTTCACACTGGTAACTCGGCAAAGATACAGTGATTTAAGTTACCTTTGCATGACTGTATGAACTCTGATTCTCAGGGTGAAGTCAGGTACAAATATATAGATTAAACTGTCCATATAGAATATCAGTATCAAATGCTATACATTTTGAAATAGGAGTGTCAAGAGGAATCATAGCCTGCTGAAGAACCTGTCCAGGTTCTGTATGTGCTATAATGTGCTTAAGAGAAGAAAGAGTGGAAATTTATAGCACATATGGAAAGGAACACTAGGGCAAAGACAAAATAAAGGGGAAACCAGTTAACACAAAAGAGAAATAAATAAAAGGTTCTTCTACAAAAAAGAAAAGAAAAAAGTCAGAAGAAAACTGTAACACTACCACTGTCTTACAAACCTTGCTCATAAGAAGTCTAGGAATTCCCTTGATTTAAAATAAAGCACACAGAAATTGCACAGATATGTGACATCTGATCTCTCAGCACATGAGGCAAACTGTGTTTACCAACCGCACTTTAGGAGTTAAAGGCTACAGAATTCAAACCTCTCTGCTTGCCCTCTGTGGGGACAGACTGTTCTCTCAACCCAACCAGGAGCTGAGATACTTAGCCAGGTACAGCACCAGGGATGTTACTACACTAACCCAGTATTGCAGTCAGGACCATACTAGCTTGGATATAGTACTGGCTAACTGCCCGGACTATGTGCAAAATAGAAGTAATGAGACCTCTTAGCTGCATGCTGCTGGGTTGGACAACTCCTGACTACATTCATTTTAAAATTTAGAGGCACCCTATGGAATTACATCAAAGGCTAGATGTAACTCATACCATATGGTATTGTGCATCTATAAGTTTCCACTGCAACCAAATCTTCTAAAACCCTTGGGGCAATTATGAGGGAGCTAAATTATCTGCCAAATATCACACAGCAAATTTTTGGCAGAAAAAAGAATGAACCAAGGTCACCTAGATCCCTGCTGTGCATCTTACCTCATTTCCACATATCTACCTGTAGGTTAAATATAATGTGTTAACAGACAATTTTGACACCAAATTGACAAGATGACAAGGGGTTCTATTGAAATCCCTCTGAATTTTATTGGTAGGATTTCAGGCCAAAAGATTTAATCCTTAAAAGTTTGGCTTAGTCACAGCTATCCCAAAACAACCTTATTGGTTATTGTCACTTATTCTGCAGCCCAATACAATACACATCAAATATTTATAGGTATTGCTTTCATTACCAGCTGAAAGAAGCCAATATGAGCACTGTTTTCTTTCTTCTCTGACGACCTTCAACAACAGAAAACATAAAATTATAAACTTGTATTTTAGTACTTACTTTGTTTTATATGCAAAGTATAAAGAACTGAACTCACTTTTCACTTTCCTTCTGTATAAATGGTTCTTCATATGCATAGAAATTTCTGGCAAAAAGGATAAGATTTTGCATTATTATTTTTACTCACTTGGTTACTTCTCTGAAATTACATTTTATTTGAGACATTTTGCCCAGGATTTTAAGAGACAAGCTGTTTCCTTCAGATTTCTTTGGAACCAGTGATTTGATGGTTCTTTTAAATTTTAGACAGGAATTAGAATGAAGGTTAGGTTAAAATTCTCAAAAGGTTTATACTTTGTTCCATAAGCAGCTCCTCAAAACACTCTTTCTACAATGTGGATTGTGGGTTAAGGTCAGGTAAAGAAAAACCTACTGCCCAAATTGTTGGTTAATCCTTTCTTTAAGACAGAGTAAGGTCTTGTTCCCATAGCAAGGAATCATCAGCTGTGTACATTCAGTGATGAATGAGTAGGGATATTCTATTTGCAGTGGGTTGTTTTGGTTTGGTTTTTAATGAAGCAAACTAATTCAAGCTATATTTGTCATAAATTGTTTTCATAAACCAGATCCTAGAAAGCCTAAAGTAAGCTTTCCCTCAGGTATGTGTAGATCATATGTGTGTTACATGTGAAAGTCCAACAGAACTTGGGTTTTAAGGGTGAAAGACGTGGTAGACTTTTAATACTGGGCTGGTGTTCTCTTAGGCAGGCAACCCGACAATGAGAAAAATTAAGAGATGCTCTAGTTTCTCTGTTCTAGGGGTAGCTCCCAGACGGGGTACACTGTGTCAGAAAGAGCTGGCTCAAATTGTAGCATTAGGTTGTCCAGCCTGCTACAGAGTTGTCCAAAGGTCTAGGAAGGAGGAGGCTCTTAATCCCAATCAGATCTCTGATAACCGCTGAAGGTCAAATTCTCTAAATCATCCCCACTTTCAACTATTCAGAATTCTACATTTAAATCTTAATATGAGATAATCCCTTTTGTTTTAAAATATCACAGTTAAGTTTTAAGAGAAATTAATAGATTTTTAAAAATTCCTTAAAAAGTAATTTCTCAAACTAAAAGCAGTGAAGAAAGATAAAATGGAATATCAAAAACATTTTCAGAAGGAAGATCATATTGCTGCCATTTCTGTTTATAAAGGTTTCTAGGACTGCTTTGGTCTATCTGTTTCAGTTGTATCAAATAAGGCAGTTCAGCTGCTAGAGAACAGCTTTTAAAAAAAAAAAAATTCCATCAATTTGATCCAATGACATTAAGTTCTTTGAATATTCCTAGAAATATTGATTGTGCCAATCATGTACATGACTTACTCTGATGTCTTGAAGCTGTTACCTGTTAGGGAAAATAAATGCACAGTCTAGTTAATGATTATTGTTAAAGTACATAATCTTCTGTAGACATGTGAAACATAAACTCTAGAACTCCATGGCACCTGACCATTCCTGAGTTCTAAACATCGTATTCCCACTAATACATATAGCCAGGCCATGGTTTACACTAAAAACATTATTCAGGACATTTGCCAAAAGTCATTTTCATTGCAACCTGTTTGCTAACATTCAATTCGTTGTCTTGGACACTGTCCCATTGAGGATACTACGCTAATGCTCGCTCGCTGAAAGGAGGAATGGTAGCTCTTCACTCTTGCCTGCCAACAACTTAAGAGACTGCAAATCCTGTGGAAGAGGGGCAGTTGTGGTCTTGGAGGGTAGGATGAGCTTGTCATGCTGGTGTCTACTCTTGGGACATTGTCTAAGGAACCATAGCTTAGAGAAATGGAATCATACTACAAGACATAACTAGTTTGTAGGACAATTCCTTAGTCCCCAGAACAGGTCTGGATTTAGCCTCCTTTTGAAAGATGTTGTGAAAGACATAATAAGCACAGCTTGTGTTGTCAGGGGCCCCAAAGGAGTGTCATCAGAATGTCTGATTAGAAAATTCTTGCTGTACATCACTTGAGATGACAATGAATGAAGAGTTAGTTTTATACATACATCACAATTTGGATAACCTAAGGGCATTGAGCATATGCACTTTGCTCAATTACGATGCATTTGCCAGTTCAACATTAAGTTCAGAACCATGGTTTGCATTTCAAGCAGTGCCTTCCTTTCTTCACATCACTGAGCATGCACACATGCGCCGTTTCACAGAGCAGACACAGAGGTAGTTTGCATCACAATTCACAGAGGGTACAAAGAAGTCACTGCAACCACAAATTTTTCCTCTTACCACTTTTCTACCCAGGGAAAGGCGGCTTTTCCATCACCTCCAAGGTTTTGTATTTCTCAAGAACACAATGTTAGATGGAAACAGTCTGAGTTTGGGACTGAAGGAACAGCTGATGACATCTCCTTTTTGGGGTTAATAAGATAACTTTATTTGGCTTTAGTTAACAATTACTCTAGTGGTTGTATTTTGCTCTCTGTTACTTGGGGATGGTAAAAAAAATATTATTTCAATAAGGGCACATGTATCCCAAGAAGCCCAGACATTTTCCAGGAAAGTTCTAATTTGTAAAACTATTATTACAAAGGATCATTTGGTGTTAGAAAACCTTTCTTTTGTGAAGAAAGAATAAACATCTGGGTTTTTGAAGTTTGGCAGCAGGTAACAACAGTAGTGGTTTGAAACCTTTTCTGGAAGATTCTTTAAGGTTTATCAGAAAAGATAAGGTTTAGACAAAGCTTCCTCTATAGTCTGGTAATGCAAAGTGTTTTGCAAGAACTTAAAGAAAAGGCTAGTGGGAGGAAAATGGGAGAAACAAGAGCCCAGTGAAAAAGTTCTCTGAGTCATGAATTTAGAGAGCAAAACAAGCACTCTCCAAGTGTGAAAAACCCCTAATCTATGAACTTGAAGAGGGAAACAAGAGCTTACCAATGCTATTCAAGAGATTCAAGAGTGTAAGGAATTGCAGGCCAGGTCCTGTGGGCCAGCAGTTTTTAAGCCGGAGAAGAATTTGGAAGGATGTTAATTTGAAAGGAAAAAATAGATTAGTAACAGTTCACACTGTGAGAACTGACAAAGTAGAATAAGAGGATAAAATATGATTTCATAGAAAATAAAATAATACAGGGAAGATAAAAGAATTTATTAACCCAGAAGGAAAAAAGCTATAGTTATCTTTGAGTGCCATAAAAAATTTTGAAAGATGAATTAAGGTATTTAAGAAAGCAATTTTATAATTTGGAAAAAAAAGAAAAAGAAGAAGGAAGTAGAGACTCAATGAAAAGCTGAAAAACATTGGCAAGAATTTGAGTGTTTACTGCTATTATGAGAACACACAAGGAAGAATATCTGTGAGAGTCAAGTGATGAAAAATTGTACTCAAAAAGTTCCCAAATAAATCTGTCTCTTAACTACACTTACAGGTGTGGTGCTCAAGGGTTGACCCAGAGAGAGCTCATCCTAACTAATTTGTACAAAAGGTGGTTATTGAAACAAACCCCACTGGAGATGAGGCCAATCAGTAGAATCCCAACGATGTTTTAAAGCTTTATCTGCTTTGGGAAAGGTGTTCTAGCAGTTCAACAACCTGCTCCTTAGATTAAGCAGAAAACAGAGTGTATTTCCAAGGAAACTGAGAAACCGGAGGCAAACTCACCTGATAGGCCAAAAAAACCCCAACTGTCAAAAGAAGAATAGTCTTTTGCCAGAAGATAGTCTTTTGCCAAAATCTCATAACAAGTAAAAGCAACAAGTGTGTAAAACAAACTAGCAGACAAAAAACCAACTCCTCAAACCAGCAAGTTAAGTCTAAACAACTTGGGAGGTCAAAGTAAGTGTCTGGAAGAGATGAACAGTTTTCTGTCCCAGAAGTTGGACATATCCCCTTAATTTCTATTGCAATTTAGATTCCATTATGAGCTACTGGTTTGCTTTCCTTGGTACTTTATGATCTGTATAAATATTTAACATCCTTATTTTCTTTTGGCTTTTCTCAGGTCTTATAAACAGAAGTCAAAATATTTAGCAGTTTCCCTTCATGTTTCTCCTTGGCTCTTGCTGCATTTGGACTGACAAAATGGAAAAATGCACATTGAAAAGGAAAAATGGAAGAAAGGAGGACAAGCTCTGATAAGAAGAGGCAATGCAGATCTTCACTTAGAATTAGCTCATAAGAATTCTGCCTAATATATGTATGACTGCAAATATTAGTGTTTGCTGGAAGAAACTATGGAAGACAGCACTTTTTACTTCTTTTTCTTCAATAAAAGCCTTTTACTTGTACAACAAAGTACTGGGTGTAAAAACCTATACAGATACCTTGAACTTGTTAGTTAAACTGTAAAGATAGTCCATGGGTAGGGATTGTTATATGTAGTTTTTTACAGAAAAGTTGTTTCGGGGGCAAGATACCTATGACAGCAGGTACCACATAACACTATTTATTCCACAGACTATTTGCTTTGTGTTCTGTAGACTACTTGCTTCACTTAGGCCACCCACCACCTATTTTACATGCTTTATAACATACAGATTTCTTACATTTGCCATCCGAGTCAAAAGCATAGTTATCCTCTCCCACTTTCTTGATGCTACGCAGAACAACTGGGTCAGACATGATGGTTATTTACTTCAATCAAAAGTCCTGTAAAGAGATGGGGTGTGGGGAGGGGGAGAGAAAGAGTATCAGCATACATCCGTCTGTGAACATAAAACAGTGTTATGCTAAACTCCTGCTTTGCCCTCATGATCCCAGGACAATATCACTGATTACAGCACAAGTTATAACAGGACAGATGTCACTGACTCAGTGAAAATAGAGTAGGAAAACACCTCAGAGAGTGTGCAACTCACCCTGAGCACAAGGCCTCTGAGGCTTCAGTGCCTCCTGCCTCGAGTGGAGGCCACTCTGTGGGGTTTGGCAGCTCCCAGAAAACAGCCCTGTCCCCAGGGACAGCTCTGCTGAAGTGAACTACTGCCTCTGTGAGGGTGGCATCTGTGAGAGCAGGTTAGAGGCTGAGACATTAACAGGACAGATCCTGCCTCAGTTACAAGGGAGCAGCAGGACCTGCCCCTGCCTTGTGCTGTCCCAGCTGGCAACAGCTGGGAGGACCATGACAGGGGACAACTGGGGAACAAGGAGGGAGAATGGTGGGAGCCCCAGGGCCACACTGACATCTGCATTATCACCACCACCAACTGCACTCCCACAGCTCTTGGTTACCTGAGCTGCTCCTCTGGACAGTTTTATTCCTAACTAGTCACACTGACATGCTGAGCAGACATCATGCATAAAAAGAAATACGAAGACAAAATTAATACCTTTTTGTTAAAGAAGTGTTTTTGTGAGGCAAAATCTGCCAGGTAAGCCTGGCATCCAAGATGCACCCAGGGGAAAGTGCTGCAGAAGTCATCCCCAAAATACACCCTTTCATAACCATCGTCATCTCCTCCACACCTTTGTTTAATGTAATGTATCCCAAGGCACAGTTACTACACCTTCTTCCAGTCTTTAACTATCAACATTTGCGTGATTATACTTCTGAATAAACCTCTTACAGCCTCTTATTTTAAGCATATTAAGCATTTAGATAGCATAGTTCAATTATTCTTATTTCATTTTAGCAAATGCTTATCAATTTTTTAATTGATTTTTTAAAGCCTGAATGCTGATACAGTCTTAAGTAACAGGACAAGTGGAAAAAACCCCAATGATTGATAGACTAGAATAAGAATTCTAGCTGCCAAGATTTGCTAGAGCTAAATTTTCTGGAATAATGTTACTTTTCCAATAAAATTATGACTGTCCCACATTTCTGAAAGGAAACATTTTTCCTATTTTTTCTAAAGCTCAACACATCAAATACTGTCCTGTCCCATAGGCATTATTCATTATCTTATTAGACAGATTAGTATAGCAGATTAGCATGCTGTATTAGATTGTTAAAATAACCTTCTTCAGGGTCTGAATGTTTAGGGGGGATCACTTAGAACATCTTGAAAAATACTGTTGCTGACATCTGCATTTAAAATTGAGATAATAGAAATCAGAGAAAATAAGAGACAATAGATCATCCCATTTACCCATGTGTGTGCATGGGTAGATGGGATGTAGTAGCAGAGAATACCTCAAAAACTGCACTCAAGGGAAATAGCATATTACTCTAGCCAGTTACAGTATGGTTGCTCAATTTTGGGGGAACAAAAATCTTTGAGGAATTCAAAATCCAGACTTAAATAAGTAACATTTGAAAACTGTTAACAAAGGAACACATCCTGTAAATGAAGTAACATTAGGACCTGATCCAAAGCCCTCTGAAATCTATTTCAAATCATGTCTTTATGCAGATCAGATCTTTATTTAACATAAAGGGGAGCAGAGGGGGGGAGAAAAAAAAACCAAATTGGCCCTGAAAGCACTATTCTTCATGTTTCTTTAAAGTTAGGTTCCTCACATATAAATGATAGCATTTATGCAGAAACACATATATTGCTTCAAAATAGAACTTGAATGTCTTGTTCTTTGAACTGTCCCATTAAAAAAAAAAAAAAAAAGCCCAAAACAACACTAACTGTGCACAGAAAAGCAGCATTTAGCCTAAATTGTCCCAAAGGAAAAAATACAAGTACCTTTTAGTTAAGGAAGTGTCATCAGTTAACTCTGAAATATGAAATAGGATAAATTTGTTACTCACCCGTGGCTGTGAAAAATCCTAGAATCATAGACAAATTGTAAGGACCCTGTTCAATTAGTCAGTGGAGCACCCAACCCTTTCCCAGCATATTTTAATTATTTTAACCCATTTGTCAGAACTGAATCTTTCAATTGGGCATTGGGTATTTGCACCTGGGTCAATAACCATGTGGCCACAATGTTTTCAGTTCATTGACATCTAATGGAGTGTTTAAATTGGACTAATGCAATCTCACAACAAAGTCAGGGCACTTTGAAAACAGTTAAACATGAGGAGACCAGGCAGTTCTCTGGAAAACAGTTCACTGTTGTAGGAACCCAGAGTGCCGAGAATATTTCTCTGCCTGTTTTTAAGGGTTCTTACCCCCCTGAACAACACTGTTTTAGCCTCCAACCTTGGACAAAATTACCAACAGTCAGACAAGAACTAGAAAATACAGTGGTGTGAATTAGGTGATAGACTACTATGTAAGATTGTCACAGGGTGAAAAATTTAGAGGTTTTGGGCTTCTCTTTGAAGTAAATAGATAAGAGTAAAAAATATCAAAATGGAGGATTGTTGTTGTTCTCTAAACCTTCTTCTCCTTCTTTTACTACTCCATGTTCTGCAGTAAAAGTAGTTTGGAATGACTGGATAGAGAATTCCACAGTTCCTAGTCGTGTTATTGAATAATTGGTAGGAAAGTGAAAATAATGTACATTTTTAGTAACTATTGGTTAAATTATCTTTAAAAGGCTGTGTAAATCTTGATAGAGAGGCCTCACTCCTGCTTTTGTGTGCTCTATGCTGTACCTGGGTCATGCTAGTGGCTCTGTTCCTCTGATAAGACTTAATAAACAGCTATCTGGAAGCATTGAAACTCAAGGAAAAGTCTCAGTTTATCTTTGAAACTCCTTGCAAGGACTTTCAGCAAATTCTCTCCCATTAGGAGAGACGTGATTCACGGCACAGTTCAGTGTCAACTGTGAATGTACAGGAAGAATTATTATAGCATTATTTTATCAGCAACTTAATTTGCCAGACAGTAATTGTGTACTCTTGTCCCTGCTGTACATAGCAACATCAGCTGAATAACATGATAATTGGTTCAGAGATTAAGCTAAATGCAGATTAAAAACTTGCTCAAAAGCTTTGAGTAAGCTTGCCCCTCTCCACATGGCTTCTAACTTTTTACAATTTTTCCTTTGAAATTAAGATTTTACAGCCTGGAAGCTCCTGAGTAGTAGTGAATTCTTGTTGGAGACAAGCCCTCCATAGATTTTTCAATAAGGGACATTGATGAGGACAATGCTATGACCTCAGACAGTATCACCACATACCTTAGAGGGAAATGGCAAAGAGGGTTTAGTCCCTCTCTGAAATCAGTTCTCACTACAGAGGGCCCTGACTGATAGGACAAGATAGAAAGACAATGTCTTAATCATAGTGACTTGTCAGCTCTCAAGTCTTCTGTGCTCTCAAACTTTCCATGATGAAACCTCATGCCCAAAAGTGTGTCACAATTAAATGTAACTAATCAGAAATCCAATTTTCCTTGTTTAGCATCATTACTGTGTTCACACTGATAGCATACTAAGTGCAAACCTGCTGTCTTTTCCCACTATTTTAACTAAAAGAAGTCTCCATCTATACCGCTGTACACAGCACAGCTTTGAGAGAACATCTCAGTGATAATTTAGTCTACCCCAGCACAGAGTCAGAGAAAAACAAAGTTACTTGAAGTGCAGGGAGTTACAGTTACCTTCATGGTAGTAGAAAGGCTGGAAGAAAACTTGTATGAAAAGCAGAACTCTGCTTTATTTCATTCCCCTCCGACAGCTTTTTCAGGAACTGTGGCCAAAGACAATGCAATGCCTTTGGTTTTTCAAGGTACTTGAGCAAAGTTTGCACTTGCACACAAAGCCACCCAGTATCTTCAGACAAGACTTGGCTTGACAAAGACGATACAATTTTAGCTTTACAGAAATTACTTCATTACTCTCACTTAAAGACATTGCTCATTTAAGCATTCAGAAAGTGTGCATAGAGCCTATTTCAAACTGCTAAGGAAGCAGATTAAGGCAGTGATGAATTGGAGCTGAGACCATAGGCTACCCCAACCCTTTTGAAGAGCTCTGCTCCCTTGTAAATCTCTGCTTTTCTCAAATCATCCTTACAAAAATCCTGGAGATTAATAAATTATGACCTGACTTTATGACATCAGCCATAAAAATGAATCTATGCTGAAAAATCATCCATCTGTGCAGAGCAAAGGGGAGAATATAAAGCCCACAGACTCACCTTCCCTTTTTTACAGCTGCTAGTGGAAAAACTAGCCAAATCCACTCCATCTCCTCAAGTACTCTTGTACTTTATTTCCTTTGGATGTTCTGGGAAGGGAAAACTCAGTTTTTTTGCTAGTCAGCCCTTCAGAAAATGAATAATTAGCTATTGAACTAAACCAACAGGGAGTGGGGACTTCAGTACATCAAGGAGACTGTGATTTATGCTGTTAAAAATGGGATTATGTCAATCTCATGAGATGCTTATGTATATTATTTCCTTCAACACAGCATAACTTTTACAAAAAAAATGTACTGTCCTATCCAAAGATCTTTAGCAAGTGTCCTTGTTTTTTACACTTAGGAGCAAGACTTTCTCTTTTGATAGCTGGATGTATAATTTTTACTGCAAGCAAAAATCTGTATATCGATAAGAAATCCATTTCCTCTTTTTTTTTTTTTCCTCCAATCAAGCTAGATTTCTTAATATTGAAATGGGGAATAGCAGACACTTTCCTTACAGTGAAATCAGGAAACTACCTAGGGGCATAAATGGAATGTTTCTGTGAAGGTGAGTTTATCTTGTTACGAAAAGTAAAAAGTCCAAGTTGTTTGCTGGGAGCAGAAACCTCCAGGTGAGAGGCTAGCTCAAATAAAAAAACAAATTTATTTCTTTTGCAGTCTAAATCATGATCAGAGACACTAAGTCATAATTTATTGGTCACAAAGATATACTATACTGAAACTAGAAAATACTGTCTGGAGTGGGTGCAGCAGAGAGTCCAGGAGGAAGGCAGCAGGGACTGACTGACCTCCAGTGACTAGCCTTTTTCTATAGTTAGCCTCTCCCCATCTGCTCTTGGAAATTACCAGAAGCAGGACATGCACGTACTTATCACATTGATCCTATCCAAGTCTGGCAAGCTGTAAGGATTTTTTCTCCATTCCAAATACTTGTGAAAACAAAAATAGCAGAGATAGCAACATTTCTAAAAAAACCCCAAACAAACAAAACAAAACAACACTATTAATTTTAAAAACAAACTAAAACTGTTATATCAAAATTAGGTAACTCAACATGTTAAAATAAAAAATTCTTTCAAAAAGACATCTTTCAGAGTGTCTGCCCCATGCTCCAGGCAACCAGCCCCACAGGCCACCTGACCTGTTCCTGTCAGAAGCTGGCATGTCCATGTGAGCCTGCCTCTCCCCTGTGCCTCAGCTTTCCCAATCACTCTTGAATGCCACCAGACAAATGCCTTTGGGGCTTCTCACAGAATGCCTCTTATCACTCTCCCTCCCGGAAACTACAGAAAAATATATTTTTTCTTGATGAGCCCTTTGGTTTTTTGTTTTTCTTTTATTTTGGGTTTGTGGCCCCTTTAAAAAGTGTAGGTAGATCTTTACATTGCAAAGTTGGACCACTGTGGACAGACTGGACCTGTCAGTCTCCCTGGCAGGCTGGAGATAGAAACAGACTACGAAAAGCACTCTAACTGAAAACCTTGTAATTACAGCACTTTTATTAATTTGATATAAAGTCCCACTCACTGATTAAAGTTCACAGAGATCAGTTTAAGTCCCATGTTTGCAGACATGTCTGTTGTCGTGGCAAAAACAGGCCTTTTCCTTCAGTCCAGCTAAATTGGCTTTTATTTTTGTTTATTGACCAGATTACAGATCAAGCCAAAACTCTGTTTTGTTTATATTGATTTATTAATAGACATTATAGCTCAAGTAGGGTGTGATGAAACACAGTTCTGCCTCCTTATCTAGAGGGACTATTCTCAAAGTGTCTCTGACCCTGGGCCCTTGGGTGGCTGCCACGGTCCTGCACAAGCTTTAGCAGAGGTGTAGTTCTCTGGAATGGCTGAAGTGCCAGGACATGTAGGTGTGGGCAGGTAGGAGTGGCAGGAAAACAGTACCTCTGTGCCAAGGAGGGTAGGTCTCTACACAGCCTCCAAAGAAAGCCTGGCCCTGGCTCTGATGAGCAACAGCCAAGGACTATCCAGACTGCAAGTCAGCTGCAGGCAAACGAAGGCTTCAGCAAAGGAATATGGCAACTCCAAGCAGGGTAAGGGATATTATAAAGAAAATGGTAATTTTAATAAGCTTTGCAAAAGAAGGAAAGCCAGCCTCTGTGCTGGGTCTGTTCTGCATGCATACGTATGCCAAGAGAAAAATTTCCTTGACATAAAGGTACTCTGAAATACTATACAGGGAAGGCAGTTACCTAATCACTTCTTCATACTTTCTTCACTACTGATGCTGCAAAGGAAGTTAAGCAATAAAAACTAGCATCTCTCAACTGCAACTTTTGCAACATGCTGGGTAACTTCCCGCCAGCACAAGAAGCTGCATTTCACCAGCACATGTATTTACATAAAGCACAGTGAGCAGCCATACAGCTTGCAGTAAAAATGGAGGTATGTTGAACCTCCCATGTCAGAGCAGAATGTAGATGTACAAGCAGAAAATAAAAGCAGTGATCCTGTTCCTATTATTATGCTTTAAAACTGTCAAGTGATTGCAATTTCCTTTTAAATTAAGCTTAGCCAGACAAGAATTTGACCATAGTAAGTGCAACTTCATTGCATCTTGCCCTCCAAGAGATAGATTGTCCGTAAGTAATCTCTAAAAAGTTCTGTACTCCCTTAAATCTATTTAGAATTACTTTTTTTACTTGATTGCATTAGGCATCTCCTGGTTTCCCACCAAGAGCACTCATGGAGAAGTATAACTGAACTTTTTTCTCTAAGCATAACTTCATCCATCATCAATAATTACATATAAACTCACTATTAAGTCAATTGGAATATAATGCCAGATATGCAGGCTCTTCCCAAACATATTTTGAAGTACTGATGTTTTCACACAGCCTGAGCTTTGGCAGGTGAGGTGCTCCAACCTGCATCCTCCTTCCTGTGCTCAGAGACCGCAGGCAAACTCCCACAGCCTACTGGTGCAAATTTATTGCTTCGGAGGCAAAGAGGCAGTACTTGCTCCCTTCTTTCCTGAGAGTTTGGCACTGACAACCAAAGGTTTTAATAAAATAAAGCATTTTTCTGGGTATCATTACTTCAGTATCCACAGTAATGAGAAAGGTTCTGGGTCCTGCTTGCTTTGCCTGACATTATGTTGCCTGTTGGCTTCAGTCTCACTCTTATATCACCAATTCTCATTTCTGCTCAAGAAAGGGAAAAAAAAGATAGGAGAGTTTTCCTCAAAATACCATGCCACATTCACAGCTTATTTTACTTGACATTTGACAAGCGTGTGTTTGTTACCTTTCATGGAAGAAGATCTCTCTAGAGGGGTGTTTTATACATCTAGTTAGTGGTAGATAAATATTTGGGAATATGCTGAAAAAGTCAGGGTTATCAATACATCATTGTCAGAACAGAAATCCAGTTCCTGGAATCTTTGTTAGGACTGTTTGCACTCACATGCTTATCTGGGTTATGGCACAAGTGCTCAGCATCTCCCATGCTGTGTTACCCAGTTTGGGAATAAAATAAATTCCACTTAGTAAGTGTGGTTTTGTTTTAAAATTTGAATACATGTAATAAATCACTTCTAAGTTATCACTCAATCTATCAAAAGCAAAAATTGCATATGCCTGCTGCTGAACAAATCCGAATGTAACTGTTTTGGAATACTGCTTACGAACCATCTGAAAAATAGAAAAATCCCGTATGTCTGACCCAACAAGTTGTGCAAGACAAGATGCTGCTGCTGTTCCCAGCGCTAACTGATTTCAGTAGGAGCAGTGGTGCAGTAGAGCTTGCAAAGGCCTAAGATCCAACTGGGTGGATTTTACTAAATTTGAATCTTAAATCCAGTCTATTATGATGTGCCATAATAGCATTTATACTTATTGCTAAATTCCAATCTCCATTTGACCTTTCACCTCTTCATAAGATTGCTTATAACTTGACAAATTGCTTTTATTTGAACTGTGCTTGCTTTCAGGCCAAAAGTGGGTTTTTTTCCTCTCAAAAAACTGTGAGTAAAGTCAGACCAGCAGAAGTATTCATTCACTGAACTCTAAGAGCTGATACAAGCTGGTTTACATTTTTTTTCATTTCCCCCTTCCCCCCAGTTTCCGAGGGCTCAGAAATGTTTTTCAAATCAATTCAGTAGTTTTTCTCCTACCTTCACTTCATTGCTTACACATTTTCTATCACCCAGTATAGTTGCTCTTTGCTGTACCTGGTCTTCCTCTACTGTCCTTTCTTCCACAAAAAGCCAACACCATCCCCAGCCCAAAATGCTGTAGCAGGGTGAAGACTATGCAAAGGGCGATGGAAAGCATGGTAATAAAACCTGGACACTGAGAATAAAGCTGAATACTAGGGACATTTTAAAGCAATTCCTTCACATCACTGCCTTCTTGGTTCCACACTGACTTTCTGTGAAGTCTCTCCCAGGTCAGTTAATCTAACACATTAGGTTAAAATTTGCTTCCTCACTTGCCTCTCAGTTTCCCTGCAGGTCTCTGGGGACTTGTCAGTAGTGCCGGGATTATGGGGCCATCAGTGCTTGCAGACTGGATGGATACTGAGCATTTAGAGAACCAACTGAAGTTAATAAGACTCACAAACGTTACAATAAAAATGCTTCCCTTCCCCCCCCCAAAAAAAATAATTTCAAAGGGAAGGATAGTAAATGTATGCAGTGTTCTAAGTCACCTAGCACTTAGTAGTGGAGGCTAATTTCCTTCAAAAGGATTTAATGACAGCTTAAGGTATAACACTCACTATGAGAAAAGACCACTCTTTTTCTTTCCTAAGGCTCATGTACTAACTAAAAATTGGTACATGCAGAATAACAGCTGATTTATAATCCTGGCACTTGGCATAAATTTGGAAAATATTATCCACTTTAGACTAATTCTTTTTCTGCCACTTTGAAATGGGACAAAGCTTGTTGGTCACACCAGCTTTCCTCAAATATTATTGCAGTGTAATTGGTACTCTTACAGACTCACAGTTAACCCATCTTAGTGTGCACAGAGGCCTTATTGCAGAGGAAGCTCTACTCAAGGGAACTGAGATGTCTTCACAACATGAAAAGTGCACCTAGAAATTTCTCACACATACAGAAAAAGATACATACCATGACTTATTGCATGATAGTAACCTCTGTCTAAGCTTTCTTCTGTGAAGTGTTTTCTCTTAATTATCACAATTGTTAAAAAGATCTAGAAAACACAGCAAATCAATTCTGGGGACTACCATGGTGGCTTCTTGTAGCACAGGCAAGGAGCAATTTGTGTGCCTAAAAATCTATAGTGCCATTTTAGATACCAGGACACTTACACAGGACTGATGGATACCAGATGGGGCCAGAAGAGGTCTACCCACCCACCTAACACCAGCCAGAGGTCTTCCCTAAAGAAGGGATTTCCTGAGATACGTAAATTGGCTCTACATACTTGCATTTTGTCAGCCAGCCAGGCTTTCAGACAAGTCAGATAACTAATGATCTACTGCACTGAGAACTAGGATCTGAAATACACAGTCAGCAGTGTACATGCACATTCTCAATCTGGGAAACAGGTTAGATAGCTCACCCTTCTTTTATTTATAGATAACAAGCTGAAAGTTCACAACCATGAATAAACCTTGGAGTATTTGTGTGTTGAGTGCCATATAAAGACAGAAATAAAAGTGTTAGCACAGCAAAAAATCCAACAGTATAAATCATAATAATGTCTAAAGCAATTAAATAATTGGGCTACCTTTTCAGAAGAGATATGAAAGCTTTTGGAGCAAAGGTTGCTGCATTCAACCCAGACTGTTCCGAACAGCATTAAGTAATCCAGCAAAGATTATGAAAGAGAAACAAGTTATTTGGAGCAAGTTTCTCCCTGATATTAAAATACAATATGGAAAGGAGTATTTTCAAAAACGTGAGGCAATTTCCAGACATTTTTGTCAAAAGAAGCAATACATTTCTCACTGAGAAAGCCTTGCAAAGTAGCATTATATCTCCTCATCATTCTGACTTTTTGGAAATACTGTGATATGAAAAGCTAATCTTAAATGCACCTGCACTACAATATGACTATCCACACATATTTGGTTTAGGAAGATTTATTCAAATCTCCATTAAATATTAATTATTCATGTCGGCATGTAGTTTCTGAGTGAACTCCCAAACAGAAAAATTTCTATCTGCCGATAGTAATCAATGTGCTCAATGTGGTTTTTCTGTCATTACTGTTTGTTTATTTATTTAGAAATCAAGTCCCTTTCCTCTGCTAGCCTCAGTGATGAAGCAGCCATTCAGGACCTGTCTAATAGACAGGTGCCAAGCCTGTCGGAACAGGGGCTGTTTGTCTTTTGATCCTTAGAGTTTCTTGTTTCACATAGAGGCTTTTTAAAAGCTAAAATCTTTTATCTTTTCTCCACCAAGATTATTCAATCAAGAGGATTGATTAGGGAAACAAAGAAACTGTGAAGTGAAATGACACCACCTACTCTGATCTTTATCTTTAGAAATTAAAGTTTGTCTGGCTTAATTCAGTCCCTGTCAGACCACAAGTATACCATCAGCTGCTGTGAGACACTATCACTACAAATGTTAACATTTTTAAGAAAATACAAACAGGATTTGAGACAGGGTACACTAGCACACACATTATTTAAATTAGAAATGCAGGAAAAAATACCAGTTGCCTTTTGTATGGAGGACCAGATACTGCTGACATTTGCTCTCCTGGGACCAGATGCCTCATCTTCTCAATGCCAGCAAGAGAAGCCAGTGACTTCTGAAAAGAAGCAAACCATGGTGTGCTCTGCTCTGAGTAGCAAAATATGACCTGCTCACAAGGCTGTGTGAGGCAGGTGAAAACATATTTAGACATATGTTTTTAAGGACTAGAAGGGACTACTCATGGGGGGAGACCCATAACATCCACAAGGTCAGAACGTCCTGGGGGATTGCATCCCTAGAACCTGGATTTGGTTTGCTTGTTAGAGTCAGCACAATGTGCGCTTCAACACCTTTGCCTGTCCAGCAGGAATAACTCTAGCTTCTTGCTTTTCCCTGGAGAATCAAATTTCCTTTCCCAATGTTATGGTTCAAGTGCGGCCATTTTTCCTTTCTAGGAGTCAAGGATTTCATTACAAAATATACTTAAGGGATCAATAGGAAATCAGACAGACCTGATCAAGGTCTGCTCTCTGCAAAGGAAAGCCTGTCTCACGCCAAGCTACCAGAAAACTATGTATAGAGCTCACATTTTGCTTATGTGATTTCTTTTCCAGTAAGCTCCCTCACTGTGTTCTGAGAGAGTTGGAGGATCCTCTGTGAAAGAGGGAACTTATTGGGAAAATTCCCCATTTAATGTTTTCTGAGATGCTAAGCAGGTTCTATTCAGCTTTCTGAAATTACTTTCTGCAGTTCAAAAGCAAGTTCAAAAGCAGTTTGCTGAGAAAAAAAAAAAAAAAACAATGGTAGAGAAGGAGAAACTTGTTTTATGTTTTCCTCTCCTACATTTGCATGGCAAAGGATTGCTACCCACAATAGCAGGACCCCTGACCTGACACTGATTGAGCAATGTTTCCCTGCAACAGGCTTTGCATGCTGGTGGAGTGCTGTTCTGTGGTCATTTCAACCACACTGTAGAGGCTATCATTAGAATTAGGCCAGGCAGGGCTACACAGGTGCTTCTGCCAGGCTTGTCCTGGAGCGGAAATCTTTGCCAGCCACCTGTTGAAACCCCACGTCTCCAGCAAGCTGCACGCACCTCCTGGCTGCCCCAAGAGTGCTGAAAGTACAGTAACAACCAATACTGCAGCTTGTGGCACTCATGAGTGGCAAAAGAAGCAAGAATGCACAGGCCCAAGCCAAAGGGAGCATGGAGAGAAACTGGTTGGGAAGAGCTGCCCACCATGCAGAGGATGAACTAACAACTCTACTGCTCTTGTCAGGGACCAGCCAGACCAGGTGTCACCAGCCAGTCTGGGAAAGGCTGCCATTGCCATCATCCACTCAACTGTGTGGGCAAGATCATTTCCAGCTCCATCCTACCACTCTACTTGTTTTCCCCAGTTTTAATTTCCTACTCATTCAGTTTCATATCAATTTTAACAAAAAAGCTTATTCATTCATTTTGCTGTTGAGAACAGTCTTTGCCCAAGCCTCCTTGCTTACTGCAGCACCTGGCACTGCACAGCACTGTGAGTGAAGAGATATGAAGAATGGGGAAAAGAAATTCTGCTGCCATGTTTATGCAGTAGTACTCAAAGCTGGATCAGAAGTGTCCACCAGACTTTGGGCCAAAGACTGAGCAAACAAGCCACCCACCAATCATATGTTAGCATCTGTGCCCATTTAAACTGTAGAGATTCCATTTGTACGGTTTGTAGTATTTGAGCTTTTATTTGAGAAACGTTGAAATTGTTTTGTTCCTAGTATCAAAAAACTGCCCCTGGACTAGTTAAAATAACCTCATCCCTGAAAGTTTTCATACATTAAGAGGTATCTTAAAAGATTAAGTCACATCAACAATAACTCGCTCACATGCTAGAGAAAAGAGGGAGGTATGAAGCAAGCTCTATTAAATCAGCAGAAAGACTCCTGCTGGTTTCAAGACAAAGCACAGATCAGTAGATTACTTCTCCTTAATGAGTCCTGACAGCCCCCCAGGCTCTTTAAATCACTATATATAGCCAGCAATGCTTAAACAACATAGGTAGGCGAGGCAGGCATAGAGCATAGTCAGAAGATTAATACCAAGTACCTTCCTAAAATAGACAGATCAGAGCACGAATCATTAGCAATAGCAGGGAGAGGGGCCCTGCTGATGTGCATCAATCAGGAAAGTACCATCAGACACAGAATTTACAAGATTTTTTTTTTTTTAACCAAAATGTGAGTCTTGGTGCACAAGTTTATGAGCAAATTTGGCTGTTTCTATGTTCTGACACTGGAAACAACTGGTGAAGGCAACTCATGAGCACCTGAAGGTACAGACTGAGCTTACAGATGTCTCTCCAGAATGTGAGTAGAACTCGTATCTATTGTTATAGTGAGCAGTACCTATTATATGCATTTGCAGGATATCTAAGAGAGCTAAGCATTTGTTTTGTAGTGCACAGACAAGAGAACATGCAGTCCCTTCCCTTCTAGAGTAATTTTAACAATTGTTGCTTATCTTAGCACCTACAGGGTCTGAATAAAATGCTAACTCAGAAATGCTCTTCCCAACATGTAGAATCTTTCCTTACTTCAATTTTCAATTACTTGGTCAGTGACCTAAGATTTTAAAGGATTTTGTTTCCCTGGGGCTTTTACGATGCTGTAGTAAAAATATGAAGTGCAAGACATACAAAGAAGATACAATCATGCTGAAAATGTACTGCACCAGGCTACATTCATCTCTCTACAAAATGCTGCGTAGGAGAGTTTGGAGGGATGTTTCTTTTCAGATGACATATTAATAAAGATCTTAAGTTATCTGTTGACCACCAAACCAAATTATCACATTGATATATTTACACAGCATACAAAAAAGCATTCCTTTTCCATGAAACAAAAGTGCAAAGCTCTGCACATGCAGGAATAGCTAAGAGTGAGAGAGCTGATGTTCTGTGCCTGCCTATTTGTTCAATTAACTGAAAGCTAGGGGGCTTGTAGCTATGGCAGGGTGACTTTGGAGAGATGTTGGATGATCTTTCAGTGCACTGCCTGATATATCTAAACCTTCCACTGAGTGCTACATGAGTGCTCATTCTGAAGAGCCAAAGTGCCTAAATTTCCCATTGGCAGTTCTTCCTCAGCATACCTGGCAGGTCAATCTACCCATTGCAGAGCACTGACTTCTGGGGTTTTGCACTGCCTGCACAGTTGTGAGTGAAGGAATCCAAAGCACACACAGACCCCAGACTTCACCCCAGCCTGAAATTCTTTGGCATAAGCAAACTTGCTGTGGGAGTAAATCAGTAACATCCTCCTTCAATATGGGGTCTATGTGCTTCCTTTAGCGCAGAGAAGCAGAGGGATGCTATACTTTGCAGTCATCTAAGGATCCTAGAGGGCTATCAATGCAGTCATGCTGCTTTTCTCTAAAATCAGTTGCTTTTATAATGGCACTTGTCTAGGCATGAGAAGCCAAGCTCTATCACACGAGTTCTCAATTTGCCAGGCAAATATAAAAGTTTTGATGGAAAGTAGAATTTGCCTTAAGCTATTTACTGGCTACATTATTAATCCAAATTCAATATTTAGGAAGATATATCAATACTCTTGAAATATCATGCTGATATTTCCTCTGGAAACACACTGTTTGCCACTCCATGCAGCTATTTCAAAATCAATATGATCATTGAAGCTAGGTGGCTTTTTTTGGCTTTTGTAGAACTTCACAATTATCAAGCGAGGTATTTTGGATAACATTGTACATTCAGAGAATCAGGGATTTTCTTGAAAGAAAACTACCTGTGACTGTTTCTCTTGGTCCCGACCCCAGGCTCCTTCCAGCAGTAATGACATCATCTAGCAGAATACGTAGTGGCAGAAAGCTCCAGCAGGGCAAAACCTACTGTGATGTTCAGGTCACTGTGTTACCAGAGAAGGTGCACTAGTACATGGGAAGAATTAGGCAGTTAGGAATTACAGACTTAGTAACACTGGCCTGGGTCTGACAGGGAAAAGAAGAGCAGTGGAGGCTTCACAGACAGTGCTGCCCTCTCAGCTGTATCCCCTAGAGCCTTCTGTCTGACAGAACTTCTGTGCCAATTATTGCTACATAAACACAGTGGCTAATACTAACCAGAGCAATCCCAGGTGTTTTTCTTACAGAAGTCGGGTTGTAAAAACCAAAATACAAATAGAAAACTAGTAATCAATTATCAAGAATTTAGATGCAAGAACTGTATTCTACGTTTATCAAAACATCTTGTAATAAGCAAACAGTAGCCTCCCCAACAGAGTTAGGAAACCTTGAGTTTCCTCGGTGGTTTTTGGTTTTTTTAAATGTTTTTGAGGGCAACATCTCCATGCATTTCCACATTTCTTTATACAAACACACTTCCTATATAGTGTGTTCTGCTGTGCTGTGTTTTTCTGCTAAACAGGCAACAAGTAACAGAAGACTCAGGTACTGCCCCAAAGTCTACCTTGTCTAAGGGGCAGAGAGCAAATCACTCACTGTCACGCAACATGAGTGACGTAACAAATTAATCATCAGATCCACCGCTACAGCTTGCACTTCTCTGGGGTTGTTCTTGGGGTCACTCTGCTTCCATGTTAAAGATTAGAAAAGCAGCCTGGGTAGAATCATACAAGTGGTCAAAGAGAATCATCCTTTTTCCCAGGGGAATTTCTTTCTCCAGTATCAACACAAATAATGACCAACATCCACAAAAAAGAACTTTCAGAACTGATGAGGTCATTCCTTTCAGTCTGAAATGTCCTTAAAGGACAGGGCTGACTAGAAAGTTTGATCAGTAAAGCTTGAAAACAGTAACAATCTATTGAAAAGTAAGATAGGGAAGGTTTTGTCAAGGCACATATTATTCATGGATCCCAATCGCATTGTGCCAAAGCTCCTATTCCTGCTCTCCCCTAACATACAGTGGTCTGGAAGGACTGCAACCAGAAACAAAGCCCCTTACAGGAGTTGTGTCTCAGGAATTTGGAGGGTTGGCTGAGCACATTTGTTTCATTGCACTTCTACATCATTAACTTACTTGCTTGTAGCTCTCACTTTCAGACTTACTGCACATAGCAATTTTGGCTTCCATACTTCCTCTTATCATTTACTGGCTCATCAGAGACAGATACAGAGCAAGAAACCTGAATGGAAAGCATGTCTTCATAACAGGCTGTGACACTGGACTTGGAAACTCACTGGCTAAATGGCTTGACAAAAAGGGATTTTGTGTCATTGCTGCATGTACCACAGAAAAAGGAAGCCAACAGCTACAGTCCTGCTCTTCACTCTCACTGAAGACAGTGAATCTGAACTTAGCAGACTCCAACAGCATTGCCAGGGCTGTGGAGTTTGTGACTGAACAGACAGCTGGCAAGGGTAAGTGACAAGGCAGCTTCTCAGAAAGATGATTCAATTTAACCAAATTTGGTCTAGCTAAAAGTTCCATTGCCTCTCCACTTACTGCAGAGGCATTTTCAATGTTACTGATGAAACATTCACTCTTCAGTTCTGTCATTTCTCAGTTCAAAGATATTCTCTCCAGCAATGCTTTCCATTACTTTCACCAATGGGTGAAAGGTGCCTAAAACTCCACTTGCTCACTCTGTTAAAAACCAGATCATTCCCAGGTGTTTTTTTTAAACTCTTTTTGGTGTAGTTGAAGAATGTCAGTGGAAGGAAGGTACTAACTGGTACCAGAAAATTCTCTTGACAAATTCAGCCCACTCAATTAAAAATAGTTAATTCAGGGCCTCTGCAGCCCTCCTCTAGTAAACAGAAGATTATATTTTTGCATGCCTGAATAAGTCTGACATTTGCATTGTACGCAACAATTGCACTGACTGTAACAGTTAAACACCTGCAATTTCAGCCAGTTTTCTTGAAGTTGTTGCATAGGTAGCTCTCACTACCCACTGTCATACCCCTCTGAGCACTCCTGTAAAAAAGAGGCTACCCTTGGATACCTATGAGACTTCAGTGATGGGCTTGGCAAAGAGTGCTAAAAAGATCTGCATGGTAAATGTATTTCAACTGTGGCAATACACGTGTATCAGCACTGATAGCTCAGACTAAAGGCTACCAAAGGGCATCACAGCACTGTAACTACCAGTTGTAAAACACAGTTATACCAAATATCCAACAGGCTTATTAATTAATTCGGTACCTAAAACAGTAAAACATGTATCTTCTACCAGTAGGACTTTCTCCTCAAAGCTTGTAAAAGCCTTTGGCCTCATCATGAGTATTCCAGATCATTCTTCCAGACCATCATGAGTATTCCAGACTAATGCAGAGATTGAGATCAAGTTTAAAAAAATTATTATCACTTACCTCCTGCAGCAGGCTCTTGCTCCCAGCTTGTAGAAGGCCACACATTCTCAGCCAGGATAACCACTAGTAATGCTTTCACCTCAGTGTGTGAGACTCTTTATGGAGGCTGAGTGCTGGACTTTCAGCCTCTCCCCTCAGGCACAGGCTGTCCTCAGCAAACTGTTGGAAACGTCACTATTTATCTAAAGTTCCTCAAGTAAATTATAAAGGTAGTAAAGTGGTATTATCAATACACAGGACTAGGCTAGTATCTTTAGAAGCATTGACTAATGCCACACATTTGGTTTAGACCTTTAGACCCAAAACCAGAAAAATCAGTCTTTCCGCTTCTATGCAGACTATCTGATTTTCACGAGAATACAAGTGCATATTAGGAGCCTACATACTTGAGCAGATCTGAATAATAAAGCCCAGCATGGTGGCCCACATCTCCAAACAAAATAGTTTTCCATTAATACTTTACCCACGCTCTTCAGCAAATTATACCAGGTGTACAATGTAGATCATCCAAACAAATACCAGATAACTGTATTCATCTCCTTGAAGTTTTTGCAGACTGTGTCCTTGGTTCCCAATGCACACATGAAACTCCAGGATAAGATATTGCCATATACTGAAATAAATGGTTTTGCAATCCTCCTAGGGCTTTTTGGCTTGGTGAGCAATGCTGAAGGAACAGCACCTGTAGGACCCACCGACTGGCTGAGGATTGAAGACTTCCGTTCAGTCCTGGATGTTAGCCTGCTGGGATTGATTGAAATCACACTCAAGCTTCTGCCACTTCTGAAAAAAGCTGAGGGAAGAGTCATCAATCTAATTAATGCCAAAGGCCTCATGGCTTTTGTAGGGGGTGGCTACAGTCTGTCCAAATGGGGCATGGAAGCTTTTTCTGACACCTTACGGTGAGTAGCCAGAAATACATGCATGAATCCAAGAACAGATTCCAGACGTGCTGAGGAAGGGTGACGGTATGTTTGCCCATCTTGATTCCTCTCTGGAAATCTTGCCTAAAGGGGAAAAGGAAAATAAGAGGACTGGTCACTTTTTTTAGGATTTCAGTCTCCAGTACTATGGACAGACCCAGCAAGGACCTGCACTTTGAAAATTTTCATATCCTAGACAAGTTGTTAGTGCGCAGATTTCAGGCATGTGAAATTGCATACATGAAAGCAAATCAACAATATCGCCTGGCCAGACATCCAGTTTCTTGGGCAAGTTGTACTTGCCTGAATATTTTGCTCTAATTCTCCACAACAATCTGAGCTGGGTAATTCCAGACAGCAACCACATTACCAGAGGTACTTGTAACTTCAGAAAATAAAGCTGAGCACCCTTTGCTGAAACCAGTTGTACTGTACTGCTTCTAGAAAGCTAAGGCCCAGCCCAGTGAGTCAAGTCTTCACAAGTCAGAATGGCTAGGAAAGCTGGTTTTAAACAGTTATGAGTACTTATTTAAAGAAAGCCTATACCCCAAAGAAATAGAAATTAATGGCTAACGTACATGTGGTCCATTCCTTTGCACACTGTAGAAAATACCTGCCTGAGTCTCTTGAGCTGTCCAGCAAAACAAAGATGCCATTTTTACCCCAAAGGAGTTGTACTCAACTCGAAAGTACATAGAGTACATACACCAAGAAGAAACACACTAACCTTTACTGCATTAACATTTAATCATTTAACCATAGGATAAAGAAAAAAGTTCTAATCCAAATGAAATTTTTTTTTCACTTTTACTTTTTCTCAGACACTTTAATGATCTGCTCTTGCTGTGAACTAAAATGATGCAACAGTATATGAAATAGTCAGAAGTTTTATTATGATAATGCATGACTAAGATGCACCTGGCTGTTGCATCCTTTTCATGAGTCCAACATAAACCACACAAAGAGCTGTGAATCTACTTGACACTGCTTTTTTTTCCTCAGTTGTCTGCTCTGCTTTTACACTACACATACACTGCTATGAAGCTAATTTGAACATCTCAAAATAATTCTGATATATGAAGATAAGAATTTAAGTCTCAAATATTTGTGTGACAGATTTTCAACTTACTTATGATTCATAGTTATGCCATTACTGGATGGTCAAGGAGATTATTGGGTTTTTTGTCTTCTAGGATAGAGATGCAGCATTTTGGAGTGAAAGTAAGCACTGTTGAGCATGGTTTCTTTAAGGCAGAAGTAGTTAATTCAGATATCATTGAGAAATACGTCTTCAAACTTTGGAACAGACTGACTCCTGAGATCAGGGACTCCTATGGAGAAAAATACTTAGTTGAATGTAAGTAGAAAATGACTGTATGAAAGCTCATGGGGGATATTATCAGCATATATAAATACTTGAATTGAGGCTGTAAAGACAACAGAGCCTAGCTGGTTTTAGTGTTGTCCAGGGATAGGATTCAAGGCAATGGGTACACACTGAAGCGCAGGATGTTCCTGCTGAACACTTCAGTGTGAGGGTGAGTGAGGACTGGCACAGGTTGCCCAGGGTGGTTGTGGAATCCCCATCTTTGGGGATATTCAAAAGCCATCTGGATATGTCCTGGGCAACCTGGTCTAGGTGACCCAGCTTAAGTAGTGGGACTTGGTGCCAGAGGTCCCTTTCAACCTCAACCTATCTGTGATTCTGTGAACATTTACTGGACATCATTAATGCTCATTAAGGACCCATCACTGACTGTTCTTAACTACGTGTCTGTTAGATGATGCCTGAGCTATTAGCTCACACATGAGATTGGTGAGATATGAGGTCATGCTACCTTTCTTAGCCCCTCAATACTTAGAGGTACAATACCCAGTGGGAATGAGCTGCTATGACCATATGCTACATTTATGGCTTAGTGATATCTGAAAAGTTAGTGCAGTATGACACAACCTATGCTGTACAGAATATCTGGCTCACAACATGGGCTGGGGAGGTTTTTGCTTATTGGGCTTGTATTCTGGGTGTGTTGCAGTCTTTATGGTCTCTGCTTTGCTGTAGCTATACTGCTCTCAGCATTTGAGACAGTAGTTTAAAGCAAGCCTGAAGCTGCAGCCAAACCTTTGGATATAAAGAACACTCTCACAGAGATGTTGCATATAAATGCTTTCAGGTTTATTTTTTTGTTTACAGATATAAAAGCCCAAAGATCATCAGTGGAAAGACTGTGTGACTATGATATTTCTAATGTCATAAAATGTATGGAACATGCCCTGATAGCAAAGTACCCCAGGACACGATACAGAGCTGGATGGGATGCAAAGTTCTTCTGGCTGTTTCTCTCCTATGCCCCAAGCTGTTTGTCTGACATGCTGTTGCATATTACATTTCCAGTTCCAGCAGACAGCAGGAGATCAGCTCATGGAGTTCTAATTAATGTCTAGTATTGAAACAGTATCAGCTCTGCTGAAATAAATATTTATCCTATCAAAACTAGATGTCCTCTTCTTTACCAGTTACTAAACTGTTTAAATTCTTTTCAGAAGACACCTTCTCCATCCCTCACCCCACCGTACCTGAAATTCTGAGTTCGCAGGTAGGCTTGTAAATCCAGCATGTTTTTGAAGGCTGCTGCTCAGAAATGATACCTCTATAGGATCTGTATTCATAAAATATTCAGCTAAAAAGCTAGTTAATACTATTCACACAAGACATGAATTCAAATAATAAAAGTCCAACTATTGCAGCATATTCCAGAAATTACAATCATAGTATCTGACCACTTGATTATTCAACTCAGCAGAAAAAAAAAACCACAAGCAATTTTACAGATATGCAATTCTAGGGAAAATCAAAACTCCACTGTACTATGCAAACAGAGTATTGAAATGCACATTTTAACTTTCTTTCTAATATTAGTATAGTTTATGGGGAAAATACTAAAACCAATATGCATTTACATTTCTTTCATCCTCAGTGTGTTTTGCAAGTTAAAAGGATTATTATTTCACTTATCAGAGGGAGTAGGTCATTAGTGTATGCTATAGTAAATTCTTCCAGTTGTACAGAGTGTGTTCAGAATGGTAAAACATTACTTGAGGTTACTGTGCCTCTTGTACACTATTTCTATCTCCTAGGCTGTTGGCGAGAGGCTCACAAACTGGTGTTCCGAGAGATATTAAAATTGAAGGGGTAAAGGTTTTATTTGCTAAAGTACTATGCTGGTGATTAATCATTAATGTTCAATTCAATTAAGCTTAAAAAGATACCATGTGCAGGTCAGAACTCCAAACGTAAGAAGTTTCACCACTGTATGTGAGAGGGCGTGTGCGTGTTTGTAATGTGCGAAAAAAGGACAGAATGTAAACAGTATTAGTAACCTTTAAGTATTTAGTTGAAGTTCTATTCTCTAGTAAATGGCTTCAAGAATAAATTTATTTTACTACATTTCACAGCAAATACCTGCAGAGAGAGAAATCTTTCTATCTGGCCTGACAGCTCTAAAGAGAATGTACATGAAAAACTTAATGGTATAATTTCTCAGCCCTATAGTTACAGATTACAGACAGTCGCTAAGATCTCTAAAAATCAGCTTTCTTTGAAATAGAATGAGTCCAAAATTTAAGAATCCAAGCAGGGACTGTCCTGATAAGGAAAAAAGAATACAAGTGAAAAATGAAGTTAGGAGTATAATCTAAAACCTATGTTGTATAAAGTACCAAAACCTAAATTTTACATACTCAGAAGGGTACACTGTGCTACTGAGAGGAGAAGTCCCAGTTGAAGCTTAGGAATCCTTCACCATCAGATACGCTAAGCAACCAAAGCTACATACTACCTATCTACAGAGTAACCCAGGGACTTTTTTCTTCCATATCTTAAAAGTTAAAATTATTACAGGGGGAAAAATATGCATTTCTGATACATGGCTGACATATTAGCAGTTTCTTCCAACACTGGTTCCAAATCTTTTAGTTGACAAAGACTATTCCCAAAACTGATGCTACTTTTTCTCGTGGTATGCAACTGCAGGCAAGTCTTTTGGAAGTGTCAGATCTGCCTTCTCCCTTTAAAAAACCTTGGAAACCCTTCCTTAAGAACAGCGCCCTGTATCTCAAAGAAATCCTTACAGATGTGTCTGCTGTGTTGCAGACTCTAAGGAATTTTCTGCACTCAGAGAAAATGCTTTTAAATTAATGCACCCAGAAAAAAATGCTTTTAAAAAAACACAAAATGAGCTTAAATTAAAAAAAATAAAAGCATCAAATTCTGATATCAGATATGAAAGTTAATTGAAATAATGTTTTAATCACTTATGTCCATACTACCTTGATTATCAGTCTCTCAATAGTAAGAATTTCCTGATCCAAGGGCCAGTTTATTGAATGTGTATAGTGGGGCAGTTTTCACACTTACAGAGATACATCATCAGTATCAAGACAACATCTTACATGAAGAACTTCAGACAGTTGTGTGAAGCAGTAAGCACTATTATTTGACTTTATCTAAAGCACTGTTGTTTTCATCTCAGAGTGCACTGAAATCTCCACAACTGAAAAAAGTACATAGTCTTGACACAAAATATGGAATAGGAATGTGATAAAATAATATGTTTATTAGACTTATTCAGCAGCATCATTTTCCAGTAGTCTTTTCTAATCAGTCTGTTACAAAGTAATTACAAGCATTCTAATTAGAAATAGTATATATTTTGAGAATTTAGATATAAAACAATCAAATAGCAAAAGTCTCCATGATTATAAGTTCAGGAATCTTTTATATGAGTAGCTAAGCCAGGAATGCTGAAGAACATGTTCCTGTAATCAAAGTTTTCTCAAACAGTTCATGTTGTGGAAACTATCTTGGCTAGTTAATAGAGGAGCTAAAAAGATCAACAGTACATTCTGATGGAAGGTTATAGGAACAACCAGATAACTACAAAGACTTCGTTAGTAGAAATTGTTTCCCTTTCTATTAATATCCACCTCAGGAAATAAATAGTAAATAAAATTAAATTTTCACATTAAAAAAAACCTGAAGAATTTCTGAAATGAACCAATATCTTTCATATTTTGCTGTTTGAAAATAAGCTCTTATAGAAACATAGCTACTTCATAGTACAAATTACTTCCAGAGACTCTAGCCAAGAAGAGAGGTATTCTATTGATGAGCAAGAGAAAAGCTCATTAAGTAGCTGTGGCACTAAAATCTAAATATATCCAGTCTTTATAGGAACACTATTAATGGAATTGTGTAAATTGGAACCTAGAGGAAAAGTATGTATCTTATAGATTGAGAGGAAATTGTCTCAGGCAGTTAAAATATTGTAAGAAAAGCATTTTGTACAGGTAACTATTCAGCATAATAACCCTGCACTGACTCTTTCACGTTTTGTTTAACACAAGATAAAGAGGCACCCATTTTTATATACAGTAGTATATAAAATAGGTGGCAAATATGCCCAGAGCACCAGGAGAAGTTTTAAAAGGTGCTGTTATAAAAGAGATACTCTAAAGACCCTGTAAATCAGTAAAGTTCCTATATTTGCCTTGTTTGGTTCTTTTTTTTAGTTTTAGGCATTTATAGAATTAACTTAGCCCTAAATATATGGCAAATTCCATACAATTTTCTACTAGCAACATCACTGAACAAGATAATCTTAGAAAAATTTACAAATGTACAATATATTTATAACATTACTTTCAGACAGCTTCAGTGCAAAGATATACATATAGTACATCACGATATTTGTTCATAAAAATAGAAATTGGCATTTGTCAAAAAACAAGGCATAGTTTCAATGTACATCTCCAGCCACTGGCTTAGAAATGTATATATTTTTATAAAGCATTTGAATGTGAACCTTACTCTTCTGTTTATAAAAAATATATGTGCAAATGGATGTGTCTAATTTTCCCTAAATGAGTTACCTAGTTATACCACAGAGTCCTCTTTAACAAGATTGGCAGTGTCTTTAAATGTATCCTCTGTTGCCGTGTAAGCTAGTGGTTGGTCTCTCTTCAGAATAATCTTGGGAGGCAGTGAAGGAGAACGGGTAGGGACATTTTCTGTGTCCTGTTGCTGTTCCTTTTCCATCTGAAACAATAGTCGTAAAATCAAACCTTACATTCTAACGCGCCATACATCCAACATTAACTTTCAGAAACATCGAATAAATATTCCTAAAGTGAAATGTCATGGTGTAAATTATTTCTGCAAATCACCACCTGTAACAAAATTAAACACCTAATTTCACTTCAGATTGTACAGCTGAGTAAAAACAATACTAAAAACTTACTCCATATACTGGAACTTCTACTTTAATACTTAATGTCAGGAGGAGCTGTGCCGCCTGAGCTGAGTCTGCTCAACACCTCAGTGTGCATGACTTTTGGTAACCTCTCACAACCACTTCCTAACCTGGACTGGAATTTCTGTGCTGTTTCACATAGCAGCATAATCTACTAATAATCTTTATCCTATGAAAGCAAGAACAAAGTCCAGTAGTACATTAGCTAAAAAATAGAATTATATAATATAAACAATACCTCGGCATATATTGGGTTTTCAAAATTAGTGTTTTGTTTCTTTTTTCTCTTGAAGAAACTCCACTTTGATTCCTGAAACATAAAAATTATTAGAACTCTATACATTTTTCTCAAAACTTCTCTGGAAACTGCCATTACAATGTCTTGCATTGACTGCTACTGCAGTGATTTTAGATGGATGTTCTTAGATCACTATGTTGTAATTCTAAGCATGGAACCCAAATTTCTTTTTTGCTAGATAACCAAGTTATTTCACCTAAAGAAGTACTCATACAAGGCTAGGCAATCAAAATTACTAAATTACTTCATGGAAGCCTGTCATTCCAGACAAGTACATCAAAGAGTAAAAAACTGTCTCGAAAACAACACAAGAGAAATTATTGAGGGACATGAAACTACAATAGGTTGACAGAGCTGTCATTTCAAAGCCCATCAGAGGCACTTTTAGTGAAAAATGTATGAAAACAGTCCTGTACATAAGCCACCATCAGCTCATTCAGATGGATTTTAAGATATAAAAATGTGTCTTCCATGAATCATTAGTAATCTAGATGAGGCAATATTTTGATCTTGATTGTTAAAATGTTCTGCAAGAACATAGAGAACAATGTCTTAAAGGTCTTAAATGTCTTAAAGATCTTTGCTAGTTCTTTTAAATATGGATAAAATTACAAATAAATGAGGAAAAAGTCAGGACAGTACACTGACTAAACGTCTTATTTCAATCTTTCATATCACAACCCCCTGGGCTTTCACTGTTTTAAACAAAACTTCTTGTGTTTCTTGTGTTTTCTTCTCCTATTTCATAGGGGGGAAAGCAAACTAAAAAACCCCCCACACTCTGCTGCTTCTATCAAGGTATAATTCATTAAGGGTTTACAAATAATTGTTAAAAGTCTGAAGCAAAGCCTTAGTTATAATAATTTCTGCTGGGGAGCAGTGATAATTTACAGCAGTTACATGACAATTTTCAGATTAGTATACCTGCCCTCAAAATGAAGTACAACAACCAGTGAAAAGAAACTCTCTGTTCACTTCAAAATAACTAGGTGGGCCAGGAAGAAGAGGGGGTTTAATGCAAATAGATCCTTATTGTGTACCTTAAGTAACTCCGTGCTTGTGCTGCTTTTCTCTTATCAAACTGTTGCTGACTGGCTACAGTAAATCTTGTAAATATGGTCCAGTTAGCTGGACTTGATGCAGGTGATGTGCCAAGTCCATGGCATTATTTAAAGAGAATTGAAACTGTACTGCAGCTTCCCTAACAATTCCATTTTTCTGATCTGGAGCAGAAAACAAGCAGCCTTAGAGCATTTCTGTTTCCTACCTGAGGTACATCTGTACTCTGAGGGGTTTCCTTTGGGCTAGTAGATATGCCAGAGGAATACACAGGATTTTCAAAATTTTCATTTTCCTCACTGCCAGCTGCTGCTACCTGTAGGAGAAGAAAGAAAATCAACATTCTTCAAACAAGAAAAGGTGGTCAAAAGGGAAAACGAAAGGTGAAAGTCAAGCTTAAATTTATCTTACAAGTGTTGGCCGAACAACTGTAACTGCACCAGCTGTGCTGGTTCCACCATCTCTGGTTGTATACATTGGGTTTTCAAATGTGATTGGCTGTTTCCCTGACTCCACTGCAAAGTTTTCATTCTATGGAGGAAAAAAAAACCAACAATAATTGTAGTGCAATAAACACCTCCATACTCCTAGGAATTACATGTAGTCAAACTCTTCATCTTGGGGAACAACACGTTTACTTTCACACAGGCTTAGACAAAACCTAGTGTATGTTAAAATCTTAACATCAGTTTACTTTTACTCCCTGACTTAGCAGCCTGGACTACTGATTGTTCCAATATTACCCCATTTCCTAGCAGGACAAAAACCCTCACACACATTTCAATACTTGATCCAAAGTATTTTATGATGAGGAAAGACAACTTTCACAAATCATATCTTCAACAGGCAAGAGATATCAAAGGAAGAATAATCTCCAAATAAATATTTTAATTTAGAGACCTCAAAATGACATACAACTTAATAAGCAGTAGCTGATACATAGAAGAATGGGATTCACTCATTTTGTCCCAGCAAGGAGATTGCTATGTTTTTTGAGACAAAGTAGGAAGTGCAGTATGTCCCCTTACTTATGTGAGATGAGTTACATCAGGTAGAAGGATAATGAAAACAAAACCCCACCCAGACTCACTTGTCCTTCTCTCTGACACAGCCTCATCACAGAACTAGCAGGGAATAGCACAGGAATAGTACAGCAGCTAGTTCCTTAAACCTGCCTCATTTTCACAAACCACTCCATACCACATGGATTCATGCTCTGTGCTACCAGAACACAGCTTTTTATAACACAGGAAACTCTTGTCAGCTCCCTCAAACTAGCTTGACTAAGAATAGCCCCATTGAAAAATATCCCTCTAACATCTACTCATGCATATATGATGTTAAAATTTTAGGAGGCACATCCCACAGTTCTTCACTGCTGTACTCCAAACCCTTTGAATTCTTTCCAAGTGAATATAACTATTTTTTGTTTATACTCTGAAAACATAGGGAAAACTAACACCACGTAAGTAAAAATAGCCTGGATCCAGGTCTGCTATTCGCAATGTATAAACTGCATTGCTTGAACCTCAGCATGTCAGTGTTAGGCCAGAAAATGCCAAGTACGGTCAAGTTCTTTGTGCATGAAAAAGATTTGGGGTAATATACAAGCCTAAAGCTATTTTCCCAGTATTTACCGAAATGTTCATATGGGTGTTTTGTTACACAAGCTGCCTAGTTTTAACAAAGACTGTGTTTCTTCATCTAGGCAAAGGCCATTTATTTATATTAGGAGCTTATCTTCTCTAGCTGTTTCATTTCATATCCATTCACCATCAGTTTAGGGAGTTTCCACTTTATACTGGGCAGCAAGTGCTTACTATTCAAACATACCCATGATCTGCTTCCTACAAGTAAAAATAATTTGTACATTGTACTTCTTGGGGTAAACGGGAATATATTTCCCATGGAACATCTATATAGTATAGAAAACACAGGGATCTGCTATTTCTCAGATGTGCATAACAAAACACGGATGAAGTAGAGTTAGCTTTATGATGTCCCCATAACTATTAAAACATGACTTTTTAAGATAAATTAAGAAATTGTCAAATCTATACTGTGTTGCACAAAATAGTGAATCCTGTGGTTAGGCTTGAGTTTTACCTCTGAATTCTCTAACATACCACACATTTTAAATTGTTCTATGGAACACAAAGGTCCTAAAAAAATTCCCTGTTACAATGCTGTTATTTGTCAACTCATTCCCTTTATATTTCATG
Organism: Corvus kubaryi; assembly: GCF_017639235.1. Classification (NCBI taxonomy): domain Eukaryota; kingdom Metazoa; phylum Chordata; class Aves; order Passeriformes; family Corvidae; genus Corvus; species Corvus kubaryi. The sequence continues at coordinate 19,397,820 of NW_024581135.1, forward strand.
AATATGCTGAAAGAGGAAAGGGGGTAATTGACTTAATTTCTACTATATAAATCTTGTAAAAAGTCACATTATTTTAAAGAACATCCCATATTTGTCCTTACCTTCAAATTACAAAAAGCTATTTCAGGAAACTATCAATCATTGTTCACTTCTTTTTCTAGAACACATTTATCATCTCACTATAATTTTGTAGATAAAAGGCTCCCTTCTATCAGCTAACAATTACATTAAAAGAACACAATTTTAAAAATTGTTTGAGAACCAAGTCTTACCATTTGCATTGCTCTGTCTATAGCAGAATCTCCTCCAAAGCCGGAGACTCCTATGTCCATAGTCACATCTGCTCCAGATCGGAAAGTTACTCCATTGCCATTTTCACTAGATTTTACAAGACTGCTTAAACTACAAAAAACCCCAAACAAACAAACAAACAAAAAGAAAAATAAAGTAGAAGAGATTATACAGAGAGTTTATAATACAGGTTTTTTCACTTGTTCTTCTAAGCATAATTATCACTTTGAATTTTCGCAAGCTAGTGAGGGCACCAGAAGTTGTATTTCTTTATTAGTTCAGCAAGTTTTTTAACCTAAGTTAGCCCATTCAGAATCATCTCAACTACCTTTGTGTGCTCATGATGATGTCAAATTATTTCAGTGAATTACAATTCCCCAAAATTTATCTGCATTTTGACCACTCTTCAGTGTTGATTTAAAGACAAATGCATGAATCCACTCATTTTTTCAAATTCATTGAAACTGATTTTTAAAACACACATCTGAAATTGACAATATAATTCCACCAACACCTATACTGAAGATTTATGCATGCAAATCATGAAGATACCTACAAGACACTGTTTCATACAAGCAAATGTTCAATCTGTGTATAGATTTATGACAACCACAAGTGCACACTAGATATTCATGAAAAATATTGGAAATGGTCTGAAAGCACACTGTTGGGCTCAAAATAATAAGAGGAGTGAAAGATAGAAATCAGTAACCAAATACAGGACATTCCCACACAGAAATCCGAGCATGTAACTCCCACGTCCCCCCGCCCCCAAAGCATCTAACTCCAAAATGCTCCACAGTTAACCTCTGGTTTCATTTTGTCAAATTTGCCTAACGTGAAGGAAGGCAGAAGCACTGCCATTTGTATGTCCTCACTGGAGCTGGCTTGTGCTGGAATTCTTTCCTATGGCTGGTGCGTTGTGTACACACATTACCAGTCGGCCCTGTAGGCACCACCTGATTCAATTTTAAAAAGGTAAATCTTAGTTATGATTCCTGTACATGGACAAGTCCCATATTACAGGCAAAAGCTAAGCTATAGCTTGAGATAACTCCACTGCAAAGGTATGAGTTCACTGTTTAAAGAGGGACTGAGCAATGACAGCACTAAGACATATTCATGGCAGAAATAAATGAAAATCAAGCCTCACAGACAAAAAACTGACATCTCCTTTTCACATAGTCTCATAATTTATGTGGGAAGCATTGTTGAACAGTAAAGATCAAGTCAATACATTAAAATTGCAGCTTATTCACTATCTGACAATGCAGAAAGTTTCCATTCAAAAAAGCAGGAAACATGGAATTTCAGTGAGTAGCTTGGAGATCTCTTAAAATCTCTCTGTCCTTCAGAATTTACCTGCAAAAATATTTTGCCCCAATTTGACTACATCAACTCATGAATAAATGGGATTAGAATCATAGCATCATAGAATGGTTTGGGCTGGAAGGGACCTTAAGATCATCTAGTTTCAACCTCCCTGCCATTGGCAAGGACACCTTCCAGGTGACCAGGTTGCTCAGAGCTCCTTCCAACCCAGCCTTGAACAATGCCAGGATGGGGCATCCACGATTTTGCTGGGCAACCTGTTCTACTGTCTCACCAGACTCACAAAGTATTAATTCTTAATATCTAATCTAAACTTACTCTCTTTCAGTTTGAATCTGTTCTCCCCCTGTTCTGCCATTATGTGCCCTTGTAAAAAGTCTCTCCCCATCTTCCTTGTAGACTCCCTTCACCTACTGGAAAACCGCCATTAGGTCACCCCTAAACCTTCTCTTTTCCAGGCTGAACAAACCCAATTCTCTCAGCCTTTCTATGCAGGAGAGTTGCTCCATCCCTCTAATCATCTTGGTGGTCTTCATCTGGGCTCACTCAGTGTCATTAGCTCAGTGTAATCCTCCAGTGAGGAAGCAGTTATAGCTTCATCCACATTACTGATTACAGTGATTTAATTACATTGATTTAAGAGCCATTACTGGGAAACTGGTGCAAGGACTATGAAGATGTGCCTTTATGCCTTTTAAAACACATAATTTGCTTAAAGCTAAAAAAAATTCAAAGCATCATATTCTGATATCCTTTTTAAAAAATTAATTTAAATAATTTCAAATATATTTTCTTCATCTTCCCTTGATTTAAGACATCAAATATTTTTGATGACATTCCACAAAGCTGGTTTTCACTGGACAGTATGACTGTCAGCAGTGTAGTCATTGTCTCCAGCATTGGAACCAGGAGTTCACTACATACATGCCATATTTATTAGCAGATGAATACAGCATTGCAGATGAGCTCAGCCTTTCCATGTTAAAAGATCTCTTCAAATCATCTCATGTCAAAGTTTTATAAAAAACTAAAACATTTAACTATGATCTTTTGTATCTTTTTGAACTGAATATGCAGCTTCAGATCTGGTAAACAGTCTTCTATATTGCTCATTATTTAAAAGCTAATTTAGAATGTCAAAGGGTTTTACAATCATCCTTTGCTACACAATAATGATCAGCCATGGTATTGCTTGGAATGAAAAATTCACTGGAGCTGCTGCAACACTTCACTTTCCATATTCCACCAGAACGGGCACACAACAAAAAAAAAAAATTGATTTTCCAGAAATATTTAGAAACAATTATGCATTTGCAGTTCATTACATTCCCGCTCTGAAAGCCTTCAAAACATACCTTGGTAGCTTGGGAAGCGCTGGTAGAAGGGAGCCTGTTCGTCTGTAGTTAAAAAAGCCTCCAACCACTAACACTCCAATTATTATGATTAGTATGACTGTCAGCAACACTGCTACTGCTGCTGCCAAAGACAGAAGAATAAGAAAACGTTCAAGCAAGCATAGTTCAGTGCAAAAAAGAGCCCAGAGAATTAGAAGCCTGACCCTGAACAGGTGTCATGGTGAGGTATTACATGTTCTTTAGCTCAAATGTCAAGTGCAATATATACTTGAAGCTTACTTGTTCCAGGAGGGACTCCTTTTGACAATCCTATTTCACAATAATTCCCAGTGTATCCATAAGAACATCTGTAAATGTAAGAAGGACAGCTCACTGAACGGCTTTTAGGAAGTTTAGGATCTCAGCTGTATTATTATATTCTGCAGTGTTTACCTAAAACCCATGAATTTTAACTCCATGAACAGTAATTATATATTTCACTGACTGTATGTAAATATAGTGTGTCTGCTATATTCAGAGAATTAAAAGTGAAAATCAAAATTGCTGAGTCAGAAGGTCTGTTTTCAGTGGAGCATTGGTGACACCTGTTGGCTGTTCCAAGCAACATTTATTGAGAGTTACTTTTCCATTGTTACAATTTTTGGGTATAGCATTTTATTAGACTCTTCAGAGGTTTGCCTTTCTGGGTTTTTGGTTTTGGTGCTTGTTTGGGGTTTTTTTTCCCCAGACTGATGCATTTACATTACTTATTTGCTGATATTTTTATGCATGTGTTTTTCCGTAGTTGTTGTAAAAATGCTACTGCAGATGTATGACACCTTCTGTAGTGTTTCCAACAGATTTCAAAGAGTTTAATTGTTTCGTGAGACTAAATCAGCACAGTCTGAGCCAGAATTACCCTAAAAACATACTGACTTACTTGCATTTGGGAAGACTGCTTTCATCTATATAGCATGTTCCTCCATTCATGCACCTGCAAGCTGGTGGCATTGTGGGAGGGGATTCAATAGCTGCAAAATTCAAAAGCCATATAGACATTATCAAGACATCCTCAACAAACTAAATAATACCAATAACGCATTTTCTTTGTCTCTATAGATCTTGCATATGCAAACTCACAGGCTACTTTTCAGAATTTTTGGTTTTGATAGCACATGTGCTTGTTGCTCTTGTGTCAATTTTTTTCTGCCAAATCAGCTTAAATTAATTGAAGCAAAACCTGTTCTCAGAACATAATGACTTAGTAGAGTGTGGGCATAGTCAGCTCAAGAGCTGTATGTCTGCTCACTCTCTTTTGTTCATGCAATACAGACCAACACCACCCTTCAAACCTCTCCATTCAGAAAGCAGCAATGCCTTCTCTCTTTTGCCCAGACTCTTCCATTCTAGCAGCAGGAAGTTGCACGGAGAAGGCCAAACTGGAGTGCATTCACTTATGAAGAAAAGCAATGCATGGAAATGCACATACAGGAGGAGCATTATTTGAATGCTGAATCAAGTGGGAAAAAAAAATCATACTAGCCCTCAGTAAGAGCTCAGGATATGCTGTCAGAAAAGTGTGCTTAACCTAGGAAAAGCCCTGGACCTGAGTCATTATTATAGGCTATAGATTGAGGATGGACTTTGACAGTCCATCTTACGCAGATGAGTCAGATCATAGTACTTTTGTCACAAAATTGTAATCACCCAGAGGTACAGGAAGTGTGTAGCTACAATGTTTCTTACAGGTAAAACTCCCTTCAAGTCAATGGGGTACAGAAACAGGAAATGCAGAGGTTCTACAGGCCGTTTCTCAGTAACTGCAATATGAGCAAAGGGCCAAATAAACTAAATGTACGTACAAAGGCTATGTTTGGTCACTGCACAAGTGACTACACAGTTTTCTTAATTCCCAAAAATTTTATGTAAAGCAGTTTCAGCAAATATCAAATTCAGTGTCCCCAGAGCAATAAGCAGCAATTGGCAAATGCAATCAACACTGTGATTGATCCCTAACTTAAACAATATTGTATACATTCACTGACTATTACATATTACTAGCACCTCTTTCTGCAGCTCACACCATGTGGCAATAGGAATAATCACTAATAATTATTAAGAAAATGTAACTTAGAGGTAAGGCGGTGTAAAAAGTTATGACATTTTCCCTTTAAGTGCAAAAATAATATAATTCAGAGAAGATTAACCATAGGAAAGATGCCAGACATAATGTTAAAAATCATAATACATTAAAGATATATTCCAAGGACAAGCACAAGGACATCTACAGCTACCACCCACACCACTATAAGCTAAGAATGCAGACTCTTGGCTAGAGAGAAATAGAAATCCTGCAGTGGTATTTTCGTTCTTCTCAGTAAAGGCTGAGCAGTTCTATTTTATTTGTCCTCCTGGAAGCACTGTGAGGGTTTTGCTGCAATGCAACAATCAAGCATGAAATTCTAGTGCCTGAAAGGCTTTCCAGAGTATGATAATTATCTAGAAGTTCTCTCTGTCCACACTCTTGAGTTCTGTAAGTTTTGGTTTAAGTTTCTATGATACTGATTAAGCAAGAGCTTTTACAGAATTGTAAGCAAAATTATTAACAATAATATGTCAGAAATTCTTAGTTCTGAAATCAGCACATTCTGAAAAAAAATATTTTGGAATTTCAAAACAAAAATCAGAAAGTGCGACCACTAGTCTAGTTGGAGTGACAGACCTATATCCATTTTACAAATGACATGCAAAGAGATTAAAGAAAATGTACAAGGTGACCACAAATCAGTGATGACTGAGAATAAAAGCCAGATGTTCTGAGTCTACCAATATCTATTACATCAGTTAGCTTATCCCTCCATACTTCTAATTCAGTAATGCATTTGTATTCCTAAAGAAAAGCTTCTGTTGCTTTCATTTCCAGTTTGACAAATTATTCTACCTGCATCACATTCCGTACTGCTGCCTTCTAGGAACCGAGTCCCTTGAGGACATGAGCACGTGTATCCTCCTGGTCTCAGCAAACAGAGGTGGCTGCAGACATCTTTACAAGGATTAGGCACTGAAAAAGTGATAAAGTGATGAGGATTTTAAGAAGCAGTATTTCTGAGGTAAGGTAGGGCAATTCCATAGTCAGTGGTGTATCTTGTCAACACATCACATTTATACCAAAACCTTCCCTCTGCCTTTTCTATATTCTTAAGGGAGAGACAATGGCTACTGAGAGCTCACATAGCACCATGAACAAACTTCTTGAAGTATTAAATGATCAGCACTTTGCCAGGATAAATACATATTATGCTTGTCCTCATGATGCAGGGGAAAAAGAGAAAGGACAGGGCCATAACTTAGAGACTCAAAAGACCAGTGTGTGGTGTTCCACTGTTGATTTCATTCTGTGTGTGCAGAAAACACTTGTCAGCCTCTATTTCATTTTTAGGTCTTCAGAAACTAATACTACCATTTACTGATAGACACATTATCAAAAGGTTCCTAAGCTCTTTGAAGACATCAATACCAACTTCGATTTCTTAGCAAGAAACGGCTCACTGGGATCCTGATTACCCACCTGATTGATTGTATCTGTGCTGGTGATAGATGCACACTTGGGTAAGCCACGGATTTACAGTAAGCACTTTCACTTTTTCTCCACTTCCAAATTTATCCTTCTTCCAGACTTCTCCTCGTTCTTTAGCTATCCAATATAAATGGCCTTCAAAGACATCAAGGCTGTATGGACTGCCTGCTTCTCAAAGGAACCAAATAAGAGACTATCAGCAAGCAAATCTCCAGAAGAAGTAACAAAACTGCTGTTCTTCAGCTTAAATATATTATTTATTACTTTCATTTTAAGACATATGCAGTCATACATTTATGCCCTCATATAATATGTAAGGTGCCTGACCTCTTCATATTACAGTGCCCACACTGATTAATACCGATTAATAGTATATGTAAAAAAGCAAGAATCCAATTTTCCACGTTGTCCCCTATTTGGGTCATAAACTCCGCTCAGGGAGTCCAGTTACAGGCATCGCTGAGCCTGGTATGCCATTGATCACTGTATAAAGGAGAAAACACTACCAAGACTTAATGTCTGAAAAGCTCCCAAATGTAGCCCCACTTGTGAAGCCCAAGTGCTTGTTAGCACACCTCTTGGTTACTATTAATTGCATAATACGTTCTTACCTCCATGTAGTACAATGGTTCTATCTGTTCCATCAGGTCTCATGGATTCAATTATATTTTCTTTAGAATCACTCCAATAGATCCTATCATTGTTCAAATAATCAATAGAAAGACCAGTTGGCCAGCCAAGGTCTTCGGAGACCAGAGTTTGTCTTTGTTGTCCATCCATCCAGGCACATTCAATCTTTGGCTGCCTTCCCCAGTCAGTCCAATACATGAGCCTGAAAGGACAGAATGAGAAATTGATAAGGTTCAGAACTTGGTCACTGTGATTATCCTTTGGAGTTTCATGGAAAAGGTCAGTAATGGGAAAAAAAGCTGTTCAGCAACCTATTGAACAAGCACAAAAAATAAATATCAAAAGAACATCCATCAGTCACAGTAAAGCTGTAGCATCCAGGTCACTTCAGGGAGCCATGCTGCTGTACTCCAACTGAGGGAAGCACATATCACAGTATCTGATGATTTACCATTTAATCCAAGTTGCAGCAAGCCCAGCTGTTGAATGTACAAGTGCATTTACATTGCTTTTTCCTGTGGAAGAGGCTATCACTGTCCTGCTTGGAGCTGGTGAAGAGACATTCCCATCTATTTCCCTGTTTCAGTAGTAACAGAGAAATTTGGTGGGCACATAATAATGTAGAAAAGAGATTTTTATTTGAACCATCTGGCCTTGTCACCAACACAAGCATCCACATTAAATCTAATCTTAAAATGCTTTCCCATGCTCACAAACTTTGCAATGTTAGTAAAGGGAAGTTACGGAAAACATTCCCTTAGTCTTTCCTGAAAAAATTACCACTGTGGGGTTTTTTGGTTTTGAAAAGCATTTGAAATAATTCTGGTAAGTCCTGCAGTACTCACCCACGTTTTGGATTGACAGCAATAGCTGCTGGTTGATCCAGTTGAGAAAAAACAAGCCATTTTCTATATCGTCCATCTAATTTTGCCACCTCTATGCGGTTAGTCCCTGCATCAGTCCAGTAAAGATGTCTGAATTACACAAAACACAAAACATTCCAAAAGTGAATAGTTTACACTTGGAAGAGGAATTTAAAAAAATTAAGAAGAAACTCTCTATCAGACTTGAACAAAATGAATATAATGAACCTGCATTGATTACTGAACTTGTATAGAATATACAGACCCTAAATATAGGTAAGTTTAGAAAATGTGATCTGTTGGCTCACTAGTTTTTTTCCTCTAAAAATGTTTCTGCAGCTACCTCTGGTCCCTGTCAAATAATCTTCATTGAAGGGCTACTGAAAACTTTCATTGTTAATTTTAAGAAGCAGAGGTGGCTAATAAGCATCTTTAAAGACTACGTTTTCCAGGAGATAAGGTTCATTACAAGAAAAATTGATTTACCATGTAATTTATGCAGCAGCTCTGGAGATACACAGCTTATTAGTTCACAGCTCCCCTCTAGACTTTTTTCTTCTGACAGACATACTAATGAATAAATTGTTGCCACATCAGATGCAAATGCTTTTAGTCCTAATAAATAGGGCACTCACTCTAGTTTTCCTTGGATTTTGTTTCTCTTTTTCATCATGCCTTTATTATTTTTTTGGCTTTAGATAATAAACAGACTCATTATTATGCGCTCACTAATTATGCAGTGCCTTCTGATTGAATAAATTATCTCCTAATTGGGCTGGGAATGTGAAAAAATACTGTAATTCCTATTTAGCAGATGAGCAGCAAGACTAAGTGTCTCAAACCATGTGTAACATTTTATATAATGTGCAGGTAATTAAATGGGGTTTTTCAAAATACATTTCAACATTGTACTGAAATCAGTGCAGCACTCTGTTTGGAGTGCTGGAGGTGCTCACCAAGATGAAGCTGAAGCCTCACCAGAATGCTTATGATATATATCCTTGATGCTTGCTCTCATGACCATAGGGATTTGTGACTAGAGATTCAGACACTCCCTTCTGCCATCAGAGATATTTTGTTTTCTAGGTGCCTCCAGTTCATGAAGCAAACAGCAAAATAACCCAAGGGCTAGCCCAGACCCTATTTCTAAACGACTCTATCTCTAAACTACTGGAAGAAAAGATAAATTTTTTCACTTTTTCTCAGGATTTTGTATCCAAAATCTGGCAACAGCATTCAGAAGTTTGACTAATCTCCATAACCTCTGTCCATTCAGCTTCAAACAGAATTCTGACTACGTTTCATAGTGTTCATCTACAAACATCACGTTCCTCTCAACATTATACTAAATGAATTACAGCTATGTCTGTTCACCACATCCTTTAACAGTTATATTGCAAAATGAAATGACACCATAAACATCAGAGTCAAACTCCCAAGAGTCAGGCCCAGCTTTGTCCCAGCTCTTCTCAAAGGTAGTAAACATAAGGAGTGATCTCATGATTTCTATGATTAAGTAAAAAAAAATTACCATGTTTAAGGCTAAAAAAATCCACAGCCAATAAAAGGGAGGAAAAACTGTGAAATACAATTACAAAAATGTAACCATTTTCTGAGAAAACACATCTATTCGTCAAACTTCATAGCTACTTCTGGTTTGGAATTGCTCATATAGCACAGGGTTGGCAAGGAATGAGCAAAGATAAAAGACAAAATTCCATTTTGGACTGGGGAGCTTTCCTTCCCACAGCAAAGAAAGCTTGTTCCCTGGAGCCTACCTAAGTCATTGAAGAAAAATCCATCTGACATGAAGGCTAATGTATTATCTATCACTTCACTGAAGCACAATTGATCTGCCAGTTGCAGAGTAATGCCACCTTCCTCAGAGAATATGTGATGCAGTCAGCCTCATGCATTTTATCTATTAACCTGCTGTCTGGGCAAGGACAGATGACTACATTGTCCTGAACTACCTTCAGACTAGACATATTCAGAGACAATTCATAAGGAAGAAAAAAGTGGATTTTGCACAGCCTGATCAAATACTTGACACATTCAAGGGTACAGCATTTTTCTAGCTTTTCAGTGTACTTACCTTCCAACCCAGTCAACAGCTAACCCATCGGGCTTAACTAGGTATTTGAGATTCAAGTCAACTTCCTTTGTTGGATTGTTCCTACTGCTGTCAAACGTGGGGAGATAAGCACGTTTGATGGCTCCAAACGCAGAACCCTGTCCCAGAATACTGAAGTACACAATACCTTAAAAAAAAAAAAGACGACAAATGTCGAGTTAATTACATATTTGTTGAAAATTCTAATCTTTCTGACGTTATTGTGTGAAGTTACCAGCTGCATTTATCTGTGAATAAGGTAAAAGTTGTCTGTTCAACTAAATTACATTGTGTTAGTATGTAAATTTTAAAGTCATCCATCATAGGCAAGATACACATCTAAAGTGATCTTGAGCTGTATTATCAAGAAATATATATCACATTTTTCAAGAGTAGAGGATCTTAGCTCTGAAACCTTTACACACGACTTTAAGAGTCATTTAGACACTTATAACCCTAAGGCGCAAGTATGGCCCAGGACAGTGGCCTGTGGAAATGGCAAAAACAGGGAACCTGAAGAAGAAGCAAAAATGTAAGTTAATACAGGGATCTATTGGCTATTCCTGCTTAGTATAAGGATTAGCTCTTGCAAGACTTGTGCCAGGTTTGGGAATTGGCAGAGGCAGAAGAAAAAGGAAAGGGTTAATTAATAACAGTCCTCTACTGCAGCATAATCCTAAAGAGCTACAATTCTACAGCTAAATTCACACTGAAATGAAAGGAAAACCAGATCAAAATCTAGATAAACTAAATTAAAGCATTAAAAGAAACCACACTGATACTGGAGAATGAGTAGAGGTGAGGGGCACATTCAACTGAGACCTGGCCAGTTGATCTAATTTGATTTTGCTTTCCAGTGTAAATTAAACACCTATGATACAGAAATGCACCTTTTTTAACCAACCATTGCATGGTTGAGTACTAGCATACTCACTCAGGCCTATCCCTTCAGGGTCCCAGTCATAATCCAGAGCTTGGATGCGCTCCTGATTATCGATATAGTCGGAGTATTGTTCTGATGAGATATTGTACCTTCGAATCCTCACATTATCTGGCAGCAGTAACAATGGAGGATTACCTGGGAAACAATAATGAATTTACTTTCATGTCTTTCTCATTTTAGAAAAAACAGATGAAAATCACTTCTAAACTAAATGGGATTTTCACAAGTTGTATCTGTACAAGAAGCAGAGGGAATGTAGAGACACTTCTAAAGCTTCAGAGATATTCAAACTTCATGGTTTTGCAAAATTCATAAAAATTTAAATGCTTACCACTGAGGATATTATTATTGCTCTCACCATAGATCTCGTGCAGAGATAATTCCTTAAAAATGCTTAAACATTACATTGTTGGCATATCACCACATCTCAAAAACAGAATGCCACTACACACTACACAATTCCACTTTCCCTCTCCAAGTACAGCTAGCAATTTTGAAAGTACAAATAAATTGCCAGTCCCTTAAGCCGTGACATGTCAAAGTTCCATCTTATTGTTTTTAAATTCTAATATCTCCATATTCAGATGAATGTTCTCCTGACCACAGTTTAATTTTGGGTTAGCCTAATAACATCCCATTTGGCCGTCATTTATGAGGGCTGTGAGATTGTACTATAAAGCATGGCAGAATTCTGGGCATACATAGAAATAGAACTTTAGGCACAACAAATTTCATTATGTTACCAGCTACAGTTATATTATATTCTATCACTTAGCCTTGAACACTTTGTGTGTCTAGATGCTTCCTGAATAAAGCCTGTGAAGAAGGGTATCAAAAGAACTGGATTTCTGACACATGCACAAAAAGGCAGCCAGGCAGAAACTGAGGTGTAAACGTCCTTTTGCATTTCCAGCCAAACACTCAGCAGTAAATATTTGCTGAACTAGGCCCCTGGACTGGTAACCTGGAGATGCCATATTACAAATAATTTTTAGGTTTCAAAGCCTCCAGTAGCATGTAGGTTTGGTCAGAGGCATTCTGTTTGACTATTTGACTAGGCACACCATATTTCTATCATTTATCTGTTACAGCTATTAAAGTGTAACTACTTTTCTAAACGCAGTACTGTTTTTGTTTTTTATATAACACTGCTCCATTGTCACTTTTTTCTATTTTCTTCACCTCTTTTCTTTTATTATTACTGATCTATTACTATTATTTTCTGAATCAACTCTACCTATTCAAGGACTCCCACACACTGTAGTCACTGCACTGAGGTATGATAAAAAGTCAGTGACTGATCTGAAACACTGGCCAAAGTCCTTCTGTTTGTGTGCATCAGTCCATGAACAATGAATGGCAACCTGTCATCAAACTGCCTTTGATTTATGCTAGTTTAATGAAACTTTTTTCTGGTGCATTATTTTGTTGAAAAAATCTAAACTTCAGCAATCAGCAACATTAATTTCCTTCTGATGACAACCACAGGATACCATGTTTATGTTTGCAGAAAATTTCAGGAGAAACAAAGGCGGGCATCCAAATCAAGGTATTATTTCTAATGTTTACAATTGGAAGCAGAGCTGAGCGCTTTTATTCCTGGTTATAGAATAGGTGGAATACACAGATAATATTATCTTACAAAATAAGGTTTGGTTTTCATTATTCCCTTCTTATAAAAGAGAGTATTACATTCAATAAGTTGCTATATTGCACTTGCTCTTTACATGTGGCAATCAATCTCGCTATCAGTTAACATACCATCAGCTGCACACTGTTTGCCTTGTTGATCACCCACAGACCTGAAGCCATCTGCACAGAAACATTCATAGCTTCCTTTGGAATTCTTGCAGTCCTGGGTGCATGTTCCAAAGATCTCACACTCATTGATATCTAGACACAAGAAGAGAAAATATTGCTAGAACTTGATCTCTTTCTTGTTTAGTCTTTAGGAGTCTCAAGGCTGACCTCATTGCTCTCTACAACCCCCTCAAGGGGGGCTGTACTGAGGTGGGAGCCAGTCTCTTCTACGGTGCCTGCAGTGAGAGGAGCTGAGGAGATGGTCTTAAGATGAGACTGGGGAAATTCAGGTTAGATATTAGAAAAAAACCCTTTCACTCTTAGGGTGGTCAGGTATCGGAGAAGGTTGCCCAGGGAGGCAGTGGTCACCAACCCTGGAGGTGTTTCAGAGGCATCTGCATCTGGTGCTGGGTGATGGTTTAGTGGTTTAGGGGTTACAGTGGTGGTGCTGGGTTGATGGTTGGACTGGATATCCTTAAAGGCCTCTTCCAACCTTGATGATTCTATGCTGGTCATCTTTATTCCATGAAGTGGTAGGTTTGTGCCTTCCTCACATACTCTAAAAGATCAGTGACCTGATAAGCAATCCTTAAAATCACCATCTGTTATCACACAGAACTCTTCATCACTCATCTACTTTTTACGATGTCCTAAATACAGATTGCCAATAACTGCCTTACTGCATTCATGCTTAACAAATTTATTTTTAGATTTATTTTTGTGTGAAATGAATAAGGCAAGACAAAAGATAAGGTATGACTAAAATGAGATGCAAGAGCAAAGTTGTCTTGAAATGCTGAAGCAAAGACACATAGTCCTCAGAAACTGTATCAGCAGGAAGGAAAGGGAGGGGTGGCCTTGGATCATGTTTAATAAAACTACACAAATTGTCCACAAGAGCTGGGAGAAACAAGCAGAAATGTTCTCATCTAAACATACTGAAATAGCAACTGGTAAGGTATTATACTGCATGACCACAAATATGGCCTTTGAGTAGACTCCTCACCACATTTTATCTGCATAAAACCCAGGGCAAAAATATGGCACAACACACCTTTTCGGTAGGTCTGTTTGGGAGCAGAACAGAAGGAGAGTATAATCTCCAGTAAGTTTGTTTTCAATAAGAAAAAAAAAAACCATCAAATTTCTATCCCTCAGATTGCAAAGATATGACAAAACCTATATGCAAAAACATATCTACAGCCACCAAAAGTTTAAAAGAAGTCTGAACTGGGGAGACAATTTTTTGTTGAATGATGAATACATGATAGAAAACACGGCTCAGCAGCAAAACTTTTTAGGAAGCATCTGCTAAATGTATAAAAATCCTGTTAGAACGTGAAAATGAGTGGTCACATTTGAATGATGAAGTGACAGGTCACGGAACACTTATCAGTGAGAAGATATTTACAAGATTAAAAATACCTTCACAGGAGTTGCGGTTAGTTTCACTGGCCTTGTACCCTGGCCTACAGGAACAGATAAAGCCTCCTTCATTCAGGTTGGTACAGTTATGTTCACAGATATTTTCTGCACAAGTTCGCTCTGTTCCAGGATCTGAAGGAAAAAAAAAAGGAAATGAAAGAAAGCAAATGATACAATTATAACCAGAAAACTAAGTGATAAGTGGGAGGCATAAAAATTTGGTCATTTGGTCATACAATTGAAAACAGTTTTCAGGTAGATAAAGTTAGTTTCCTTTCCTTTTTTTCTAACAAAAATTAGAAGACAATGATAACCCCTGGCCAAGAGAGTTGTCAACTGAAAACAAGAGAGCAGGGTCAGGATAAGAGCCATAACCATTAAAGCTTATTTCCGCTGTCGATATTACCATGTCCCACAGCCGTAGGGAGGAGGAGAGAAGATCCAACAGGCAGGAATTGTGCAGCAAGATTGATTCATTTAATTATTTTACAAACTCTTTTTTGGACTTTTTTCTTCATAGTCTAATTGGACAAAGGATCGGCCACCCCTTGGGGTGATTGGCTAAAATCCTAAAACCTCCATTGTCAAAATATTTTCCTACGGTACTATAAACAAAGTTCTACAAGGTCGCAGGTGTTCATGGTTTACAGAACTTCTGCTAATCTCTTCATGAGAGAGAAAAGTATCCCACGGGCTTGGACGAAGCAGGAAAATTCCTTGCTAACAGCATTTTTGTATCCACAAAAGCTCACCTTGCTTAAGAGAAATTACATTCTACATTACCATCAATCTGCAGCAACTGCAGAATTTAAGAGATTTGACTCTAACTCTTAACTTTGCCAACATACCTCTTTCTTATCCAGTGCTTTCTTATCAGCTGAACAAGAAATATTCTCAATTAATATCATGCACAACACAGGCTCTACATTATTAATATCTGGAAACTAGAGAGAAGATGACATGTAGTTCATGCCAAACCTAATCTAAAGCCTACTGAAGTCAGTACAGGTCATTGCACAGAATGCACTGCCCTTTAAAACATTCCTATAATGGAAAAGCCAAGCCAGGGATAATAGTCAGTCTCTAACAGATCACGAAAATTATACTCCTCTGAAAGTACATATAGAATTATATTGGTTCTGACATACTCCATAGATGCACAAAATACTTGAGTACAAACTCAAATGTGTTATATAAGCAGAAAAGATAAATAATATGATTATTGGCAGATCGTGAGGAAAAGATACAGATGTATAGCAAAAACTTTACATTAAGCTGATTATCTCCTTTTTACATAGACATTCCAGTGCTGATTAAATTAAGTTTAAACAGCTCAATTTAGCATACATGTAAGAAGCATAAATTCATTGTACACACACACACACACACAAATATTCTATTTTCATTATAGCGGGTATTTGATGTTGGGAAGGCTCCAAATGTTATCATCTGATCTGTATTCACATTTATCCCCAAAGAGCAGAATGCAGACATCAGAACGTGTCTGTTTCACAATTTCATAGCCTTTTTATACTTCTATATTTTCATCAAGTCATTGCATTAAGCTATATTACCTAAAGACCATCGGGATGGTAATTAAAACAGAGACATCAGCTGCTTCAAAATGGACTGCACTATAGGCTTCCATGTTATTTGTATTTTGCAAGTCTGCTGGATTGCAAATTACCAGTGTAGCATTTGTCACACTTTCACTTGAAGCCATCACAGCCTGACAAATTGAAATTACAAGTTTATGCTCATATTACCACTCTGCAGCTGTCTATATATTGACATAAACAGTTAGGATTTTTTTTTTCTTTTTGAGATTCCATGGAATACCCTCTCATCTCAAAGTTTAAGTCAAAACTTTTGTATTTAAATGGATGCTAGTAAATTTATAATAAATAGTTAATAAAAGCTGTACAGAGGATCTAAGAGGGCCGTCAAGCAAAGGACTGGTGGTTGGTCCTTAAAGAACTCTGTGGTCATGTCCATAAAAAGGAAAATAGAAGCATCTCAATATACTTTTATTTTTAACAGGGCTAGAGCAATGTATATCAATTCAGAGTCTGCCTGTGAATAACGCCATAGGGTTGGTCTATTGCAACTATGGTTGAAATAAATGGATGTTCTTGCCTCTGTAATGCAACCCATTTCAAAACAAGATCAAAACAAAGGTCAAACCTACTTTTTTTTGTGATGCACAAATACTCTAAGCCTAAAAAAGACTGTGTTCAGAGCACTGAATTTCATAGAATCATGGAATCATTCAAGTTGAAAAAGATCTTTAAGATCATCAGGTTGTACTGTAAACCTAACCACTGCCAAGACCCACTAAGCCATGTCTCTAAATACCTCATCTACATGTTCTTGAAAGACATGTACAGAAGAATGAAAACAGAAGAGAAAATAAAATGAATGAAAATAATGAAAGAATGAAAACAGAAAATACTGTCATCACTAATTGGATAATCCTAGAACAGGCTTAGTAAAAAACAATAAAATAATTCACACATGCTAATCAAAAACCAATAATCCTTAGTATGCTATTCAAGAAAAAACATGCATTGTTTTTAGTTTCAGAAAATTCTATTTCAACAGCATTGTAATTTTGTATTTTATTGATATTATTACTTACTGCAGCCCATTTCATCAAAATGGTCTCCACAGTCATCATAGTTGTCACAGACATAATGTAGGGGAATGCAATTTCCATTACTGCACTTGAATTCTTCTGTTTTACAAGGTCTTGGTGTTGGCTCTCTACCTACAATGAAGAAGAGAAACATTCCTCTGTCACAGTTTAAACTACAAAGTACCAATAGACAGCACTATTCCCCATTGCTAATGAGGAAGCTGATGCCATCTGGTAAAACAATGACAAGAGTACTTTGGAAGTCTATATAAAGTTAAAACCACAACCAGGATGTAACATCCTGGCTTCTAGTCACATCTCCATGAACTGAAAGACATCCTGCTATTTTATTGAAAAGACAAAAGGAAAATTCTTCCTATTAATAGTTGATTGAACTTTCTTTTTAATAGTGCAAGCTTATTAATATCCTTTAATGATATACTTCATACATCTACTGCAGACTTCAGGAAATTATGGAGATATTAGTAAACTATTAACTTTAAAAATTGTACAATAAAGCCAGCAAATAATATTATTAAGCAACCAAAAATATTATTAAACTTGAAAATATACAACACAGTCAGTGAGAACTACTTAAGATATCAGAGAGCAAAAACATATTGAATATTAACAGAGCTTCCTCAGGGTCAGGGCCTAAATATCAAGATTGTTAATATGTGCTTAACAGTGCCACAACTTCAGGAAGTATCCATCTCTGTATTTTAAAAGTCCTGGCTAGCCATCCCATCCCAATTTTACAATACAGCCGAATTCTTTCTTCTTCCTCCTTTTAAGTGGGGTTCATAATAAAATGAAAAAATGTAGCTGGTGCACATAATAAAATACAATATTGTTTTGAAAATCACACTCTATACTTTCAGACAAATGTTTGCTGATTTTGCTACTTGCATAGAGAGCTATAAATACATAGTACTGTCAGAGACTGAAAATAGTTCATGCCTCAAACACTGATATAAAGTTTTGCTCATTATAAGAAGCTACAGTCAAAGAAGCTTCCCTGAAGAGTGGGACTTCGAACTGAAAGTCAAACTGTTGATGAGATAAAGGGAAATGCATTGTTCAATCATCTCAGGCTGGGGAAAGGTGTGCATCCACAAACGGCCAAAGCCACCAGCTGCAACTATCCCCGGCTGAGTTTGGGGTGGGGGGAGAGCACAGCTCACAGAAGCCAGGTTTACACAGATTCCCCCCAGCTGACATGGGAGGACGAGGTTTTGGGTGCATGGTGCAACCTCTGGTGAGAGGCACTAAACACCCATCCTCTGATTACACAAACCGGCCCAGCTGTGGAACCCCCAGCCCCACAGGGCACACCCACGGGACTTTCACGTGAGAGGCTCGGCCCCACAGGGCTGCACATGATGGAACAGACCCAGAGTCTGCCGTGAGAGACTGACCCCCACCCCAGGGAGACACACCAGGACATGCCTACCTAGCCTGAGCATGTACACCCGTGGGACTCTGTGCCTTCTGGGGGGGGGGGCCTTTACCACCAAGAGGACCAGCTGGAGAGGATCAACGGAACATCTTGGGTCACTCTTTCTCCCTCCCCCCCCCCCATTTTCTACTTCTTTTTCTCTCTCTCTTTCATATTTAGCATCAAATAAAACCCTTACTATTGTCACTGGCATATGGTCTTGTTTGCACCTTAATTCAGGCAGAGGCATTTCTAAGAACCTTAAAACTGGATCATAACAAGTACCAATAACCGTAGTTCAAATTATTTCATAGAGAGATCTTCTTTTCATAATTTATGGTAAACTTTGACATCTCTTTGGTATTATTAAATGTTAAGCACATCAAAATTACTGAATTTGATGCTCAATTTTGCGTAAACATACAGTGTTCTTCTTTCTCGTCACTTCCATCTCCACAGTCATCCTCCTGGTTGCATAGCTCATGACTGTATATACAGCGATTGTTTTCACATCGGAAACGGAATGGAGAGTCACAGGCAACATCCACTGAAAGCACAGAGGTCAAATCAGTCACACTTTGATACTTCAGGCCATTGGATTGAAAATTATTCATATCACTTTATCTTGAAACATTTATATGTTTTGTATACTTCAAAAGATGAGGAGGCATTCAGACACAAAAAAATATTTTCTGCACATTTTGGTGATTATATGTTATGACATTACAAATTTTTTTTATCAGAAGACAGTTCCTCATTTTAGCCAAAGGCAATTTCTCTAACTACATAGAACACTGAGGTTTCTAGGTTTGCTTATGAAGTAAATTGACTGGAAATCAAACATGTTATTTAAGTGCATAACAAAACCAGTTTAAGTAGTACCTCCAACACCTAATTATTAGAGCTTCTCAGCCATATTCACAAAGATGTCCTGACAACATTAATTGCTTTGAAAGTTCAGCACCTTTGACAATATACGTTATCTGAACTGATCTTTAATTTCAAACTGACATTCTTATTTTAGATAACCAACTTGAAAACATGAAATAGTGTCCTTCTCTCTCTGATATGCTTCTCCCTACTTTTGTAACCATACAGCTGCAAAGCAGTGAGAAACATTGTCAGAGAATGAAGTGAACTTGCATATAAAGCAAAATTCTTAGCACTCATCCCGAATAATTACAGTTTGTTCTCTAATTGATCTAGCATACGTAGAGATTAAGCATACTGTTCATTTTAGTATAATTCCTCTCTCTTACAGCAAAGGTGAAGTTCTTCATCAGAGTCATCTCCACAGTCATTATCACCATCACATTTCCAGTATGGCTGAATACAGACATGGTTTTTGCACTCAAACAGCATGGGTGGACAGTATGTACCATTAGGATACCGTGTAGCTGAAGAAAAGAAAATTATTAAGACATTTTCATTTACAACAAAAATTTTATATTCTCATGAAAAATATTCAGCCCAACCCCACACTATTTTTAAAAACACTTCTCTCCATAATAGGAGATACTATATGAGGTGCTGCAAGGACTGAGGACTTCTTGGCAGCTACAATGTAATTAATTCAGGTTTAAATGAATAATGGAACAACATAAGTTAAACAAGTTTTGAAAATAAAGAAATTAATTTAGCAAATGCTACTTGAATTTGTTATTGACGAATCTAGTTCAATAATAAAGATAATTAACCACACTGGCACCAAAAGTGAATGATTGAAGAAGCACATAAGATATCTAATTCCAAAAGTACTCATGTTGATATAGAAAAAAAACCCCACTCATATTCTGTAAAAGCTGTGAAAGGAACTGAACTAAATCAAAGAAAAACCAAAAATATTATTCTACCACCCTATATAAATAAACCACACCCTTGCCCTTTCAGTGGCTTCTCATACACTTTTCTCCTCCATTTAAGAACAGCCAAATGTTGTATAATTCAGGTTCTAAAAGACAACTGCTGTGATGTACATTCCATGTGTATCTTCTCCTGGACTTGGTAAACACATTCATTTCCTACCATTCAGAATGTATTTACAATCAGTGTAAGAGATGGCAACCCATTGTTATATTAAAAAGCAGATTGAAAATATTATGCTTATCCTGAATTTTTTCTGATACCACTGCGTGTTGCAAAATTCTATATCTCTAAGGAGTCATCTCACTTAAAAATAGGGAAAAGTGCAAATCTTTCCGAAAGTGAGCACAATGAGCACCAATTGCAAAGCTTGAAACTCACGACAAGTTGCTTCATCAGAGAAATCAAGGCAGTCTCCATTTCCATCACATCTGAAGCGCTCTGCAACACAATGTCCACTATCACACTGGAAATAACCTGGGTGGCAGGTCCTCAACTCTGAAAAGATTCAGAAGTAACTGAAATGCCTTTTTGTTCAAAAATAGATAAACTACTTACTTTTAGAGAACAATCTTCTAAAAAAAGTTGGAAAATCCCAGACTATTAAAACTGTGGTACTCTCTACTTTTGGTGGAATGACTAAAGTGACAGGGTGAACATTACTTCTTTAAAGATGCTTCCCATAAAAGATCATTTTGCAGAATAATTTATCACATTAGAAACAACAGCGAGAACATGTAAGAGTTAGCATTCAGATAATACACACCACAGTCACGTTCATCTGAATTGTCTTCACAGTCGTCATCGTGATCGCAGATCCATCGTGAAGGAATGCAATGCAGATTGTCACAACGGTATTCACTTTCTGTGCACTCACGAGGACCTTTGTTTAAAATGAATGTACAAATATGAAAAGTTCCCCAGATGTAGAGTTAAACATCCACACCTGTCTCATTGAACCAGACAAAACTAATGTGAGCAGATAATGAGGTAAAATCTTTAAAATTAAATGATGTTAAAGCATCATTCCCCCCAAGTACTCTTTAAACATGGTCGACATTCTATGTCCCTCTTGATATAGAAAAAAGGAAAATCATTGCAGACTTTGTTTCAACACAGAATTATACAGAAGCTTTTAACTCAAATCAGAAAATAAAGATCCACTATTATTGTTTAAGAAACTAGATAGTACTACATTTGCACACAGGACAAAATTCAAATGTCACTTCTTAGTGGAAAACTGGAATTTGTGTTATTGTGATGACGGGATTTATCAGTGGTTTTATGTAACCAGAATGCATCCTTGTGACATCAGTGCGGTATTTCAGCAAATAAAAGACAGACTGTATAAAGCAAAGTATGGTTGCATTTGAGAGCTGTCTGCCTTGTTCTCATAAGAAATAGAAGGATATTTAAGTCATAAGTGGGACTATATCATTACAGACAAAACAAGAACTCACTGCAGTTGTGCTCATCAGAGTTATCGCCACAGTCATCATCTCCATCACACTTCCAGCGCAGCGGGATGCATCGATGATTGTCACAACGGAAATCTCCAAAAGGACTGCAAGTCATCTCCTCTGCAGTGTAGACAGTTTGCCAACAAAACAGCACACATTAGCATAGTCTTTGCCCAGGTACATTATTACTGAAGGCTTTCAGAAAATCTGTGTGTTTGCAAATTGGAGAAATATTTTAGGCACAGTCATGCTGAAATGACCTCCTCCAAACTTACCACAGCCTTGTTCATCACTGTTGTCTCTACAGTCATCATTCCCATTGCATACTGCCCACAATGGTATGCAACGGTAGTTGGTTCTGCAGCTGAACTGTGTGTGATTGTCACATCGATAAGCAGGTCCCACTGAAAGAGGCAGTTGTCAAAATTAGTTGTGTTACTTAGCCATTAACTGTCCTCCTTGCTATTCTGCCTCTCCTAACCTTTTATAACTTACGTTCAATTATTTCAACTAAAAAGATTTATCTGCTAACTTCAGTGTTGTAAAAGAGAAAGTATCAAATGTATCTGATTTAACTATCTTTTCCAATCTATGCTGCTTGCATTCTGCATATACTATAAACCCATCAGATGTTCAAATCACACCCATTGTGTTTTTCACCAAACTATTTAGAGCTGGTAACACTGGCAATAGCCCCAAACCTGGGAACCAGAGGAGGCAGCTTGTCCTCAGATGGCAAATCTTGGTCACAAGTTCTTCAAGACACCCATCGGTTCAGAAAGACATGCTAAAGCATATAGGAAAATCCTAGCATCAAGAAAGTCAGAGTGAGATGCTGCCAGTTTCTGACAATCTGGCCAGCAAAAATAAGCCTTCTCCCCTTCAAAAATAAGGAGGTAGTAAATTATCACATAGTCCCTATGTTTTCTAACGCTCTTTACTACACAAATGTAATTAGCTTGCAGAAAATGCCCCTTTCCAATAAACTTTCAATCTCAGGCAAATTAAGTACTGTGGTTCACTCTGCTTTTGGTGCACTCTAATATAGGCATCTTACTACAGCTGTATGCTTACTGCATTCGTGGAATGGCTCATCAGAGTTATCACCACAATCATCATCCACATCACACTTCCAGGACTGTGGAATGCAGCGGCCATTGTCACATTTAAATTGGCCTGGGGGACAGGTTCTACTGGCACAGTGAGCGCTATCTTCATCCGAATTATCACCACAGTCATCCTCTCTATCACACTGCCAGGCTTCTGGGATACATCGTTTATTGGCACACTGCCACTGATGAGTTTCACACTGATGATTAGCTGAAAGAATACAGATTAGCTGTTAGGATATTGAAACTTACAGAAATGGTCTGCTGCTGTTATATCAATTGAGTCTTTATGTTTACACCAACAGTTAAAAACAAAGCCAGAAAAAATTTAAAACATCACATATACTCGCCCAGTTAAAGCAATTAAGGTACACATTTCTAACATCCCATGTCATATTTTCCCCAGGCATCTTCAGACAAGCTCACTAAGGCTCTACGTTTTTCTAGGAGCAAGACATACACTACCTTCTCCTAAAGCAGAGGGAAGTAAACCCAACATTCAACATGATTGAGGCAGGGTCTCCCAGTCACTCCACAGAGGAGCTAAGTGGCACTTTGGCCATGCTATCAGCTTAGGTGTGTATTGCCTGATGGGCCTGTTTCTCTATGAATGAACATGACAGAAAACATAGCAGAAGACTATGCTAGTATTAGCTGCACAACCTACAAATATATACCCTCTATTCCGAAAGGGGAAAGCACAAAAAGCTGGTATCAGCAGTGCTAGCAAATTGGGGTAGCTCTGAAAACAGGAATCAACACTTATCTCTACTTCCAGAATTTCTGTGTCTCACCATACCCCACTCTACTTTCTTTTACATACACTGCCAAACTGTTCAAGAGAAAGCAGTGTATCATAATTTCCATACATGTCCCAGACCAAAGGATTCTGTTCCCATGCACGAGATAATGAGTAAAAGGAATTACATAGACCTAGACTGATTTTTATTGTACCCAGTATGTTAAAATCAGCGCATTACACAGCTGCTGTATTTCCTCTTTTTAAATTCCCCTGTGGCACACTTAAGATCTTAGCTATTTGAAACTCAGCTAAAATTAACATTTCATTTAATTCTGTCACTGTTAGAAACACTTTGGAATGGAAGGCAATGAAACTATCACTTATGTAACTACACTGCTTTCCCCTTCGCTTTATATTACTAAGCTTGCAACTGCTAGAACTATGTTATTTACAAAAAGAGAACTAAGGATATGCTGTTTTAAATTAGGCATAAGTATGTGGAATAGCATAGGTTTTAAAGGAGATAACATTATTCCAAAAGCATAATAATGCTGCATTTCTATAAGACTGCTTTCACATACAGCTCTCCAAAAAAATCTTCCCACATGAATTGGATTTTGTGCAATGCAGAGGATGTAATAATTTTGTCCCATCATGCAAAGTAGAATAGAGGGAAAATTAGCCCACCAGTTAGACTGACCTGGGCATTAGGAAGCCTTAGATTCTTCAAAATCACCATGGCTTTACTCAGAGCAAAACAAAGTGAGTCCTGTTTCTAATATTTTATACCTCAGATGGTAATTTATCTCAGTGCAAATCTGTCTCAAAGGTACAGAAACTGTTTATGTTTTGATATAATACATTTTTGCTCTCCTTTACCCTGCTTGCACTGAGGTGAAGTGCTCCAGCAGGTGCAAGACTGCATCTGTCTATCTCACCTTTTCATCTTTGAAAAAGAGATATTGATTATGAAATTTATATGTTGATTACATGTTTTATACTGGCAAAATACTTTAATTTATTTGTTGGAACATACCACAAAGTACAGGATCTTCGTCTGATCTGTCATGGCAATCTGGCTGGGTATTGCACAAGAAATGTGAACTTGTGCAGTTCCCATCATTACACTGGAACTGCCCCACAGGACAGTACCGCTGCGGACAGGTTGGGGGCTCATCGGAGCCATCTCGACAGTCCCTCTGTCCGTCACATTTCCACCAGATGGGAATACACCTGCAAAGAGAAAACAGGGTGTTCTGTGTTGAGGATATGGCTTTACAGATGTACAACTATCCTTTTACAGCACAAAAGACAGTCATGTCATAGTGTTATTCTTGAAACACCCAAAACATCTTGAATTTTATGTCTTCTATTTCAGATGTCAAATGCTAACAAAATATGCCAGAATACTGTCACCAGAAACAGATGATAAACAGATGATATTGGTGGACCTCTAGAAGGAAGTTCACAGAAAATAATAACTATTTCATTTTTATGTTTATTTGTGGTAATCCTCTCTCATGTTTTTTAGATCAATCTCCAACTGGCTTTTTAATGAGGTAACATTTCAATAGTTCACCCAAACTTTAGCACAATAATTTCACTAGGGATTATTGTTATAACACTGCTTCAAAAGGCAACCCAATAAGCACACCCGCCTCATAGGCTCCAGAGTGATACATCAGTAGAAGAACTCTTACATCACCATTCCTCTCCCTCCACTGCTGTCTCAGTAATAGGGGTTATAAATGTGCCCTCGAATGAGTTAAAGGCCTTTCCTGGGCCACTGGCAGACAGCATATATTTGGGAGAAACAGATACATTGTAAAAGATGTTTAAAAATAAGAGAAGGTTCCAGGTCTGAGAATTCAACAAGAAACAGTTTCTGTAGGTTCATGTTTCTAACAACCCAAACTTTGCTACATTAGCAATGCCATATAACATAAAGAAAAAAAGTACTACTTAAGCAACCAGTCTAGAAGTACTTTTCCAAAATGGAAGCCTGTCTTCCTATTTTTCCTGGTTTTCTCTTTGCAAGCAGGTCACAAACTCATCGTGAGAGCAGAATGAATTCCTAATTTCATGCCCCTTTAAACAAACTAAACTGTAAAATATATCCTTAAAAACACATGGTGAAAAAGCAATGGTGAGCAGTGGACTTACCTCTCAGTGTCTGCACAGAGAAACTGGGTGCTAGAGCACATTGGAAGGCAGTGGGCTGTATTGCCAAACTGTATGACCATGAAGTTATCAGGACATTCACAGGAAAACCCCTGACCACCAGCTTTTATTAGGCAAAGATGGGAACAATCACCATTATTGGTGCCACAAGGATTATTAACTGGTAAAACAGAAGAATAAATAATACCATACTTTATAAATTCCAGAACACAAAGGTTTCAATCTACAATAGATTCCTCTAGTACTGCTTTGAAACCTTAAATATAAGATGTTGAAAAACAAAACCTAGGTAAGTAGGCATTTCATGAGGAAAATATATGTGATTTCATACACACAAAATGTATGCTATTAAGCCATGATGTTTCAGAAGCTAATTTAAAATTATGCATTACCAGTCATTGCTTTTCAAAGAAAGGGCAATTTATAAATGTAAAGTAGATGCCTACATTTACTCTGTGCATTTTATTCCCCTCGGCAAAGGCAAAAGCTGAGTGCATTCATGACACTTTGCAACTAGTCCCCACATAACTGCTGACCCTCTAAACGCAAATCTAATTCTGTTTCCTCACCAAATGGTTGTCTGTATGGATGGTAAACATGGATGTCAAATGGTCTGTGTGTGGTATTCACAAGAACAGTCCTTTCTGATCCATCATATTTATTTCCTTTTTCAACTGTCCTTGTGTTCCAGTCAGTCCAATATATTGTGTCTTCAAAAATCGTTATTGCAAATGGATGAGGTAGAGTCCCATCATATACTGTGTGACGATGATGTCCATCCAGGTCAGAGTACCTCCACAAAGAAAAATTTGTGCAAAACATTCAGATAAATGCTAAAACTTCTTTTCATCTTTCCACATATTATGTATGCTTATGGCACTTCATTATTGGTGACCAGAAACATGCAATGTAGAACTGAGGCTTCGCTGTGCCCTAAAGACAGATCACCATCCTCAGCAAATTCATTTTAGTATATGGAGGAAAGTAAAACAGGCTATTTCAGGGAAATAAATGGAATAGAGTAACATCCACTGAAATGTATAGTCTTCCCACAGAAGCACATTAGCTAGAACAATGAAAATTCTGCACATTTTTTGCCTTAACAGCAAGTTATTTTTGTCACAAAAGAGTCTAGCTTGCCTAGATGATTCAGACTGCTAATAACGGAACACTTAAGACAATAATAGGCTTCCTATATTCCTAAATTTTACATGTCTTTCTGATTTAGAGATTCCTCTGGTGAGCTATCTTTGACAAGATTTCACATTTTTACTATTACCTTGCTATATGGGGAAATTATGAAATACAAGAGAGAAGAAACTTACATATAATTAATACAAATCTTTTAAAAGACATTTTTAACACTTTATCATAGAAAAGGCTGGCAGAAGAATTAATGTAGAGAAGAATAGAAGTAAATACAAATACAAATTTAAATGTGGATGTAAATATGAATACAAATATGAACACTAACATAAATACAAATTTTTGCTTTCAAAGTATTTCAGTATCATGTATTTCAAAATCACTGAAATAGAGTACTATCCTTTTTACTGCTATTTAGGTGGAAATTTTCTAGTACTAGAAGCAATAAATAGATTTTTCTTAGTTGACAAAATAATCCCATTTGCCAACAGGAAATTCCGTATCATACTTATGGACACTCAGACATCTTCTAATGGTATGTATACAACTTATTAGCACATAACTAGTTTAGTTACAGCTCAATTCTTATCTATAAGCAGAAACAAGAGGATCAAAAAACAGGGATTTTATAGTCAATATTGCTTTGGTTCAAGTTGTATAACTAGATATAGAGAAGTTGTATATTTTAGTACAGAGTGTGAACCTTTTCACTGTAACTTTTGGACAACTTTCAGTGGAACCTAGAATGTGAAACTCAGTTATTGTGTAATCTAACAATCCATATCATCTACTACTCCAGACATTTTGACTCGTTTTCTATAGAGTCAGTGGGCAGAAATATGTATTATTTTTACAGCACCCATAAATTCTCCCACCACAATCTGATATGAGCAATTATTCAGTTGTTTCAATATTTTCTGTGTACATACTCAATATAATTTAGATGGGCATCTGTCCAGTAGAGCTTGTCATTGGTGTAATCTATGGTAAGTCCATTGGGCCACTCTAACTTTGTAGAGATGATCACAGTCTTCTCCTTGCCATCCATGCCTGCTCGTCCAATATAGGCTCGATCTGCCCAGTCTGTCCAGTAAATCTGTCTGTTCAAAGGAATACTTATAGTTAGGATTGTTGAAGTAAATATTAGAAGCTATGCCTCAAATACAGTATTTTCTGCCACAGGACTAAAGCAGAGATTGATGAAGAAGAAAGATAATGTATTTCTTAGTTTAACTGCTACAGCAGACAACTGTGCAGTCACAATTGCCTTCAAAATGCCAGCCCCAACAGCTACCAAACTACACTCATTTCTATCAACCTTTTTAGCCTTGCAATCAGAACTTTCTAGTCCACAGGAAAGCAAATTCCACTTTCAATGGTAGCTGACAGCCATGCATATACACCTACAACAGGCAAGCTACTATTTTTCCTAAGCTGCAACTAAGTACTAACACCACAGAAATCTAAATGTAAGCAGAAAAATTTACTTCAGATTTTCAGAATAGTGCAAGATTATTTGCAAAACAAAGGAAAAGGACTCTTGAAATGTCATACCCATATTTTGGATGAACAACAATTGCTCTGGGATACTGAAAGCAGAAAGTATTGTTGGCATCCACACACCGATCCACCAGTTTTTTCCGGAATCTTCCATCAAGTTCAGAGACGTAGAGACAATCTCGGTAGGCATCCACCCAGTACAATTTTCTGAAATATTTTAATTTATTTAACATTATTTAATTTTTTTCCCTTATTTTGCTTCACAGCATCTTTAAATTTTTTTTCTCCTAGAAGCAATGTATCTACTGTAAAGGAATATGTGCTTCATTGACATCTCTTCTACACCATGCTCCAGGCTGTCCTTTTCTCTCCTATTGTTCCTGTAAGCCCAATCAGTGGTGCCAAATTCAAACTTGCAGGTGCCCAGTTGAGTACTAATATGCCATTCACCTACAAATTCCTAAACCCCTCTTCCCTTCCTGTCCTACCAACAATGGCCAGGAGCAGGAAAACAGACATGCAGTGCAATGGACTGTGACCAGGGCTGTAAGATATTGTAGAGAATCATGAACTGTTCCATGCTGCCACCTCTGCTCTCATCAAACAGGTAGAAAAGTCCTAAGCAGTTTGACACCCTAATTTAAACTTCACCTAGAATTTTCTAACACTTCTATTACCTTCCCTGAGAATTACACACAGCTGTTAGCAAAGAAATCATACAAGCAGTAGGAATGATTTTTTAAATGCCTCCATCAAAACGAAGCATTAAATTCAATTAGAACTACAGCAGGGTACTTTGAAATTCTCTGCAGAGCTGGTCAGCTGCAGCATCCACAGTGTCATTCCAGAAAGAGCCTGACAGATATAATTTCTGCCCACACCACCCTAAGCAGTACCATTCCCACCAGGAAGGAGGAGAAGGTAGTCTTCTCCAACCTGCACCTTGCAGCATCCTCCAATCCTCTCCCTGCACTGAAATCAAACAGACAAATTCAACCATTGTACTGTCCTTCAGCCTGTCTGAAACATCTAAACAAGAACTGACTGAAGACATAACTAATGGTAGCTGAAATAATTCAAAAGCTGTATTAGAAACAAAGCAGTAGGACCATTTCAGCTAAAATTTGTCTTTTGCTTCCTCACCTTTCCATGAATCATAAAGCATTTGGGGGTGCTAGCAACATTAATTATCATTAGGTTAGAGACAAAGTGGTTTAAACATAAAAACTTTTATATGGACATATTCATATAAACACTCTCATGGAAGTTCCCAAAGTGACTTCTTGAACAATTCTTCTTAGTTTACAGTCTGATCCATGTTCTTTAGACTTTTCATACTTATATTACTGCACTTGGAAAGCAGGAACAAGAACACTGTCAGAGTGGGCACCACATAAGGACAGAGGTTCTGTGGCAGTAAATCAGACTACTTTTTGAAACAGAGCAGGCAATTAAAAATTTACCATGATGAGATGTGTTTTCCAATTACCTCACTCATATGCTGGCCTCCTGGCAGAAAATTATATGGATCATGTTGTTTGAGTGTGTCAGGTGCATTTTTCAAGAGCAAAAGACACATGCCCTTCACATTGGTACAGGAGCTAAATTTCATTAAGGCTTACTATTACTTACTTCACTGGAATCTAGTTACCTGTTACAGTATTTTGTTTATGCAGTGAAGCCTGCATCCCAATCCCAACAACTGCTAGCAAACGACTGATTGATGAGAGAGCAAGTCTGACATAACCTCAGTATACTACATATGAGAGTAAAGAACAGTGTTACGTATTAGATGCTGATAAATAGTTTCAGAGCAGTTGTATAACGCTGCATCCACATTCCAAACTATTTCAGTACTCATCAGGAATTTCATATGAAGTGGGGAAAAACCCTTCAGATAAACTCTTTCACACATCATTTCTTCAGTAGCCCAGAAAGACAAAAAACGTATTTTCTTACCTGCCAACCCAGTCAACAGCGATACCTTCCCCGTTGGGCACATCATCACTTATCACTGCCTCCTTATTTGTTCCATTTAGGAACATTCGTTCAATGACATTCCTCCCCACATCAATCCAGTACAACCTCTTTTCCACCCTGTCAAAGTCCAGTGCCACCACATTTCTCAGTCCTTGCAAAATGAGAGAGTAAGACTGGCCATCTGCTGTGAGATTTCTCAGATAGTAACGGTTGCTAAAAATAAGGTATGGGGAGATATTACTATTTTGTCGGCAACTTTTTCCATCAGGCTCCCGGATATAGCCTGGGGCACACTTACAGATGTAGGAGCCAGCTGTGTTCTCACAAATCTGGCTACATACTGATGGAGTTTCATTGCACTCATCAATATCATCACAAGTCCGTTTATCAGACATAAGTTTGTATCCGGGATGACAAGAACAGTAGAAACTTGTCTGTGTGTCTGTACAGTCATGATCACATCCACTGATTGAAGGGTCACTGCATTCATTTACACCTGGAGAAGGAAAGGAGTTCTATTCAAGGAACCAGCTAGCAGAGTAATAGTGCAGTCACTTTCCAATGCACTTTCTCTCTCTCCCTGCTACCCTCTGAAAATGCTGATTGTGGATGTGGGCTGCTGTAAAAAAGGAAAAAAGAAAACAACCTAATCCAATATTAAATTATTCTACCACCTCTGAAGTCTGTCACAAAACACCCTAAGTGCAAACTATGGACTATAGCATATTTTGGAAATGCAAGGGCAATACATAACAGTGTATGAAATATATTTTGTTTATATCATTAGCTCATTGTCACAGTCAGTTAAAACAGCACATAATAAGTATGATTTAATTACAGCAAAAAAATTTAAAAGATACCTTTCTTATAATTTTAATTTTTTCAAAGGTGCCTAAGCTTTTTTAACTAGACAGTACAAATAAATCTATACATACCACATCCTTTTTCATCACTGTTATCTAAGCAATCATCCAACCGATTGCAGACTTTAACCAGCTCAATGCAGTTTCCATTGTCACATTTAAAATGATGGGGAGAGCAGGTTGCTTCTGGTGTACTACAGAGACGTTCCAGCTCATCAGATTCATCACCACAGTCATTATCCCCATCACAGATGTAGGCTTTGGAAATGCAGCGCCCATTCTGACAAGTAAACTGGTGCTGTTGACACGGTTCATAGATGCATCCTCTTTCATCACTGCTATCACCACAGTCATTCCGCCTATCACACCTGAAGAAGAATGAACACTCTTCAAATATAAGAAGGCAATCACTGTCTCCAGGGCAGAGGGATAGATACACTCTCCCAATTTCCAAAGAAGGCCGGTATTACTGGCTCCAATAGAAGAGACTTTCAGAAACTGGGGTCATATTATATATTCTGATCCTGTGGGTCCTCTATATTCTCCATGTGCATTACAGGCTGGACAGAATCACCCTAGGAGAGGTTACTAATGACAATAAGAAGGATTAAATGCTAATGGTGAGCAATGGGGATATTAACATAGAAAGTTCTAGAGCATTTTTGAGTCAAAGCTAATGCACAAATGCAGAGCAGATAAATAGTTTCATTACAATATGTAGATCTACTTACAACTAATGGTGAGGAAAAAAGGTTGAATTAGCTCCTTCACAACAAGCAATTTTGAGAATTTCTACAGCTGCTTCAGTAGTTACAAACCTGTATGTGTTACGGATGCACAAGCCATTACTACAGGTAAACTCATTTTCTGTGCAAGATCTTCGTGTGCAGTTCTGGTGTTCATCAAGAGCATCACTGCAGTCAGCATCACCATCACAGACCCATGCCCGAGGAATGCACCTCCTGAGTGGGGGTTGATTGTTGGCACACATGAACTCCGCCGCTGTGCAGTTGCGGTTTGCTGAAGGAAAACCATGTTCACTAACCAAGTTATACTCTGTGTATGTGACACCCTCCTCCACCACACACACCAACAGCCTGGATATCCACCCATAATCCGTAACAGAGCCAAGCCCTACTGCACATGCAGAGATAGATACCAGAGATAGGTACCTTCTCATGTACAAAACTGCACATTACTCTTCATAGGGGCTGACTGGGAGCCAAAGAATTCCTTAGGCAATGCTGACATGTGCGGAAATCACTGGATTCTCAATATAAGCTTTTTCAGCCAGAATTTCAGGGAGCTGAGCCAGATTTTCTGAGAGCTGGACAGTCTCGATTCCCTATTTTGTTCAAGGTGTTCTGTGCTCCAGAGAGCAAACAGAGGTAGCACCATTATAGTTAGTACAGCCAAGGACTACAAGTATAATCAGCTGTTCTCAAAAAAAATCAAGAAGTGGGACTAGGTTTGGTGAACCTCCTTCCCTTTGTTCACTCTCTGAACAGACAGGCTTATTTTGTTCAGATATTAAGCCACAAATGTGGTTATTAATATGGCACATATTGATGCAGTGCATGATCACCAGGGAGTATCTCCACTGAAGCTGCTCTGGCTGCCCAGATCATACACACAATCCAGGTTAATTATATCTCCATTTCAACTCAACAATTCAAAGAAGAGTAATTGCGAAATTAGAACAATGTTTTGTTGGGTTTTACTACCAACAAAGTATTTAATTTTGATTCAATATCATGAAAATGAAGGTACAGAAGGATTGTACCTCACACTTAATGTGCACCTTTATGGGGTAGAAAAATTGGCAGTGGGCGAGAGTTTGAGGGTTGGTTGTTTTCTAAAAAATACCCGCAGAACAAAGTGTAGTATCTATTTGCATTAACCACCTACCACAATTATGTCTTTGATCCTCATCACTCATATCCCCACAGTCATTATCACCATCACAGATCCATGTTGCTGGGATACATCTGCCATCATCACATCTGAACTGGTCACTCGAACAAGTCCGCATTTGGGGCACTTAAAAATGAACACAATCACTTTGCTTGTTAAAATAACCTGCACTGCCATGAAATCTGCTGAGAACTGTATTTCAGGGAGAAGCTTATGACAGTGAAATTTAAAATCAAAGCTTAAATGTAAATAGTTAATGTATAAGCTGCAAAACATTTTCTTAGGCTAAAGGTGTAACTCCAATAATATGCAAAGTGACCTACCAGCCCTGCTGAAACCATAGAAGAATCTTGCCTTGTGTTATTCTTACTTTTACAGTGAGAATAATAACTATGTTATAATATCAATTGTCAGTGACTTCAGTTAGCTCCTTCTCTTCTTCCCTGGAAATTACTGTCCTTTTTTTTTACCTCCTACCCCACTCCTCTGCTTATTCCTGTCAGTTTCTATTGTACATACAGGATTTGTTTACTGTAATACTATGATACCCATATACTGTGTCAACACTCTTCCCTTCTGCATCCCACATTCCCTTTTTCCCCAAATGTAGTACTGCATGCATACTTTCCGTATAGCATGAAATCTGCTTTTACATCCAAAGCAATATCAAAACACTGGCTATTTTTTGCCATTTGATTCACTACTATCATAGTCTTATAGAGATAGGAAGTTATACATTAAGAGTAATCCCATTACAAGCATTCAGTTGTTGCAATTAAAGCCTTCATACTCCATACGCAGCTTTAAGTATTTAAGACTCAGATTACTCAGTGACTCATATTAGAGACACTGAATAAAACCCAAAAGATACTTATTTTCCACTTAGTCGGGAATTAAGCTTCTGCCTGCAAGACAAACTACTGATTTGCCATAATCCACCATGTTGTATCTTCTGAGTGCAGACTTACCACAAGAGGCAGGTTCATCAGAGCCATCAGCACAGTCTATTCCTTGATCACAGTACCAATGAGCAGGAATACAACGTCCCGATGTACAACGAAACTCACTATTTGTGCAAGTAAGAGACACTGGAAGAAAAAACCTATGTATGACTTCTTTTCTTTCTGCTACCTTTCCAACTTGTTTTAAGTTGCTTTTGAGTCCATGTTATGCAAAAATTATTACAGTCCCCAAAAAAGAAAGAGAAAAAATTATGCTAGGAAAGAAGTCTTTTCTCAGCCTCTCTGGAAAGAGTTCATGGTACAAACTAGCTTGATATTTGTATGCAAAGAAATGGGCTTAATTTTCTCCCAGGGCATACGTATCAGCTACTAAGTAGACAGAATTTGCTCTGGAAATAGGATTGCATGCAGCAACTGTACATATGTTCTACATTTATACTTGAGATGTACGCATAGGAAAATGACCACAGTCCAATATACTCATTTCTCCAGTGCCCAAACCAGGCATAGCAGACTCAGTACTTTACAGGAAATAAAAATGTGCACTAAGGAAGTAATATCTCATGGTAGATAGTTTTCCTCATACCAATTTTTTCTTCATTTGCTAGTAGAAATCTTTTCTTAATGGCAGTGAAGAACAAACCATAACACTGAATAGTTGCAGCTCAGCATGCTGCAAGTACTGTCTGCACTTCAGCTGAGCCCCTTGATCCTGGCATGTATAGTGATTTTGACAATTTCTTCAGTAGTTACCAATACTTTGCTGTACCCTCTGATGGTTTCAAAATACCAGAAGGATTCAGTCTGGCCTTTTAACTTGCTCTTCCCTGTGCCTTTAATGATGGAAATCAAAGTTAACTATTGCTCATTAATGTCTTGAGTTTCTTTCATCTCTCATTCTCTTTTTCTCTCCCTCTTCCTTGTCCTTCACCACTTCTCAATTTAAGTAATTCAGCAGGGACATAAACAGTAGAAGGGACAAAGCACACCTTTCACAGGCAGAACAAGGCTCACTATAGCCACATATTCTAGACACATTGGTGTCCATAATAAAAGTGGCCACATTCTGGTCACAAAAATTGAATTTATATTTTAGAAAAACTGTGGCATAGTTAGTTTCCTAAAGGCATGTACCTTTAGGAAAAATAGTGAAAGCAAAAATAATCTGCTCAGCCAATACTAAAACCAAATCATCATCTGAAAACATCCATTATGTTTTATAAACTGATCCCTAATATTTTATATGGGAAAAGTACTACCTAACTTCTACCTAATAAAAATGTCCTAGAAAAGTTAATCTGGTTTGTAATGCACTTCAATACCCTAACTGGAAGCTACAATGAACAACAAATCATATGCTAAAGCATACATAACCACATGAAAGAGCTAAAATAAATTTGAGACCATATACAATTTCATTCGGTTAGAAGGAAAAATATTCTAATGTTAAAGTTATGGAAAAAGACAGCTCTCTATAATATTTAAGTGCCAAACACCTTGCAAAAAAAATAAGAAATACAGACCAGAATAAGCAAAAGGAACAATCCTCAAATGCTGTATTAAAACGCTGCAAAAATTTATCATCCTTTATATTAGATAAAAGAATAATTTAGATAATTAGGAGCTAATAGTACCATGCATATATAACTTCAGTATTTAAAAAGTAGATGTTTTGAGAACAGTTGGAGTTATATTAAAAGTAAAGAGCAGTGGAACAAATTGCAGAAGTATCAGAGAAGTAACAAAGGCCCTATTAACTTACCACAGTGAGTCGAACTCTCATCACTCATATCTCCACAGTCGTTATCACCATCACACAAATACGTTCGAGGAATGCAAATATTTGTGCTTTGACATTTTGTAAAACCAGACTGGCATGTACGCTCCGCTATAAGGAGGGAGAAAAAAAGCAAAAGTGCTGTAGAGCTATTTGATATGTAACATTGTTGAAAAGAGTCCCATGTCACTCATTTGCTGAAGTGATTCACTCATACTGCTCATGCTATATGGGAGCAGTTAAACCATTGCTTTTATTGATGGAAGTCCTGACAAAAACATGATCAAAACACCCACATGCCAATACTAGAAGATGAGGGAATGAAAATTGACATGTATTCACACTGTAATGCCTACATTTGCAACCAGCTGGTAGGGTATGACCGTGAGACCAAATACAAATGGCTAACAGATGAGGAATTGCAAATAGTCAGATTTCTCTGAGAACAAAAAAAAAACCAAGATGTTTTAAACAATGTTTTAAAAAAAATTCAGTGGGCACACAAAATGGAAAAAAAATCTAAATAAAATTTCATCAATTTCTTAAACTCCAGATATAAATTTTCACTGAAGATTTTAATCTTAGTGCATAGATGTTATTATTTTCATGAACTGCATAAGCAGTCAATATTGAACTAATCACAGTTTACATCTTAACTAAAACAAACATAACTGATAATTTTATAAGGCATATAATTTTAAACTGTGCCATTATAGGATCACAGTATACATCCTGAGGATTAAATCTAGTATAACTAATATAGCACGACACAAAGTAAAAAGCCATTGCCAAATTCCAAGCTGATCCGGCAAAAATATAAACCTTACATCCAATTTATCTGAAATAATCTTTTTGAAATCCATAGGTTTACTCACAAGAATTAACATTACATACTGCATGAGATTTGTTGCATCAAGGCAGACTACTTAAAGCAACATTTATTATGTAGTATCTTAGGATGTTCCAGAACATGATTTAGCAATTCTATTTGCTTCAAATAACACTAACAATACCTGTAATGTAAATTGAAAAAACTTTTGTCCTTTTTGCTGATTTTGTCAGATTTCTTCACACAAAACCACACTTCCCTCTTCCTTTAGTATCTAGAGAGTCAGACTCAAATAGGCACTAGGTACTAAGGCTCAACTTACGACAATTCCTCTCATCTGAGGTGCCATTATCATAACAGTTGTTTACTCCATTGCAGACATACTGAAGGGCTATACACCTTCCATTATTGCAAGTAAATTCTGTGTGGGAGTCACAGGTACGGAACAAGCAGCCAAGCTCATCACTGTTATCTCCACAGTCGTTGTAATGATCGCAGCGGTAATGATAGGGTACGCATCGCCCATTGCCACAGGTGAAAGCTGTTGGCTGACAAGTATGGAAAGCTGCAGAGAGTTAAAAAGAAAAAAAAATGTGGATAAAATATAATTGAAGTTCTCTGACAAAGTAACAAGTAAAATCACAATATTTTTACCTGCCAGGGCAAACACAGCTGCAAAACGGACTGCATGAAAAGTAAAATACATATTTGAATTAAAAAATTAGAAATTGGCTATACATGACAAAAATTCAATACTATAGTGCTTCTGGATTCTAAAGCAAACCACTAGTGATTCAGACCTCAAATCTGTGGGCAAGCAAGGGATCATTTCCAAACTACAGCCATAAGATCCATGATCATAAAGGCATAAATGTGACAGAGAATACAGAACAGGCAAGACAGTATACTCTCCAAAGCAGTTACTTCAAATGCTTACCACACACACTTTCCAATTCATCACTGCCATCACCACAATCATTGTCATTGTCGCATTTCCACCGCTCAGAGATACAGTGCCCATTAAGGCATGTGAAGAAACCAGTATCACACCTGGTACCATTATCCACAATACAGTGCTTGTTGTTATTGGCTAAATACCAGTGTCCTTCAGAAGGGCACTGACATTCTGCACCAGCTGGACCTAAATTTATGTTTGACAGTTTAAAAAAATAAAAAAGGACACAAAGAAAAGGAAACAAATTTAATATTGATGTTTTATATAGGGTTCCATGAAAGTTTTCATAGTTGTAACACTGGAAAAGGCAAAGAAATTTTCATAATTCCTGTATGATCTATTTACTTAGATGGTAGTATGGTGACTTAGCCAGACTTTTATCTCAGTTAGGCATATGCAAACCCATTAAAATCCACAAAAGTTACTTCAGAGTTCCTTAGAGGAACTGAGGTCAGAATTTGGAGTATCTTAGTATTTGCTTGTTGTCCAAATAGCTTTTTAGTGGCAGCAAGATGGTATGTGATGCTTTCAAATATCACAGCTATACCCACTGAGACTTTATTCCTCAAAATCAAAACAGGTGTTCAAAATTTCTTTCAATTGACAAACTGCTCTTCTCAAAATTAATGAGAAGTTTGAGTTGTTTTCAGGCAAGACAGATTTTTAATGGTATTTAAGATGCTACAAATGAAAACAGGCACCGAATGAGTTTTCCAAAGTCAAGGACCATAACGTCCAAAAATCTGTAACACATGAAACAGCTCTATAACACTTATGTAATAAAGAAATAGCAACCATACAGGTTTTTAAAATATATTGTAGGAAACACCTGATACAGTAAGAGTATATACTCCTAAGGTAAGCATATCCTGCAGCACTCACTTCATGTCTCATCCAAGAAAAGTTTAAACTCCAGAAAACAATGCTTTGGTTTAAGTTACAGAAACCCATAATTTTAAGTTGTGAGGATTCTCAGATACAACCCTTAGGTGTGTTGGTGAAATACCATGATCTTAAATGGCAATCATTGTGATTGCATTTTTAAATAAAATAGATATTAAAAATTTGGGAACACTAAGAAATATTTCAGCTGTCCCCATGTGCCTAGAATTGTTATAGTCTAAACTCTAATACAGGAAACAGTAATAGCTTATAGTCATCAAGCATAACAGCTTACCTGGTGCACAGATGTGACTGCAGCCACCATTGAACTGGTTGCAAGGGTTGATACACTGCTGCTGCTTACTTTTTGCCCAGACATGAATATCCATTGGTCTTTGTGGAAGATTCATGATCATTACAATCTGATCTGAACCATCATACTTATTAGCTCTATAAATGCTTCGTGTGTTCCAGTCCGTCCAATATATGTGCTGATCAAACAGTGTCATTGCAAATGGATGCAGAGCAGTGCTAACAATTACCTCACGATTTGTACCAGAGAGACTGCATCTCTCAATCTTCTGCCTACAATAACAAATAAATTATTACATTTTAAAAGAAAGAAGTCTTCTAACTTAGGTGTAAAACCATGCCCTAATTGGTCTGGCAACTGACATCCAGCATTTCAACAGTGCTCACTGCTGAAATATCTAGGATGCTGCTATGCTCCCTCACCTCCATTAACTATAGTTTGAAACAGAAAAGTGTATGTTTCATTTGACATCCTGAATTCCTCTTAAAATAGACATCCCACTACAAGTGTCTTTCCCTCCTGCATGCAGATAAATCCTGAAAACCACCTTCTCCACAGAAGATTTCATAGAGGAAGAGGCCACAGGATTTATTACATTACAGACAACACTCTTCTGATAGAGCAAAGAAGTCTGAAAAAGAACTTCTATGCTGAAGGAACCAGAAGCGAAAGGTCTGATTGCTGCAGTGGTTTCTCTGAGACCATGGGTGAATTTGAATGTTTAGAAAATTAAACTATTTTTTAAAACTTTCCTTGTGGTGGAAGAAGTACTGTGGCATAAATTCAAGGCTAGAGCTCTGTCTGGTAGGCAACAGCAAGAATATCAGGCCAAATTTCACAGGTGATAGGCATTAACCATGAGCAATGAATAGTGTAAAATGTGTAATGGGATTGTACTTTTTAAGGAAGACAGTTACTGAAGTCCTGAATTGCATGTAAGATAAACAAACTGACAGTGGGTACAAGTGCATAAAGCAGAGAACAAAATCTACCCTGTGACATAATATAACTTCTTATTGCAGAGTAGTTTCACATCAATATTAAAACTTGACATTGCACTGCTATTAAGTAACTCTAACATCCTATTATGCCAAGTACCCAATTCAACTGAAATACTGAAAATCAGTTTAGAAATTAGGAAAAATAAATAATAGAGCTATTAAAATATTAACCAAATGTAAACAAACAAGTGTCTTGTCAATACATACAGATTTGCATCAGCCCAGTACAGCTGCTGTTCTTCATAGTCCAGGGTAAGTCCATTTGGCCATACCAAGTTTGTGCTCACAACAGGTGTTCTGAAGTTTCCTCCAAGAGTAGCTCGTTCAATCTTTGCATTTGAACTCCAGTCAGTCCAGTACATATACCTGTCAATAACATGATTACATTTTCATAAAATATAACTCACAAAGCTCATTTGCTTTTGGTGGTATTTCCACCCTGGTGTCCCTCACTGAGGTGTGCAGTGCAAAACTACAGGAAAAGATCTTCTTCCTCTATTTTGGCTCACACTGACAAGGGAATCTTCTAGAGGGATCACTGGGGTCCACTGGAGGGAACTTCGGAAAACTTCTTCCAGCTCCTATGTGAATCTGCTAAAGTCAATTAATCTCTTTCTTAATTATAACACAGTATAACCAGTAATGAAATTAAAAGCACAATATAATACAGTAATGCCCCCATCCTCTCAGGAAGTGTTTTGATACTGAAACAAGGATTCTTCTGAAGCATTCAAGGAATACAACAGGAAAAGGGTTAGGGTTACAGGAAATGTCTGGCAGTCTCTGTCAGTCTAAATTGTAGTTTCACCTGCAGTCAAAACAAAGTGCAGCACATACCCTCTGCAGGGATCTAATACAATGGCTCTTGGCCGTGGCACCCGGGCGATCACTGTGCGGTTTGATCCATCCACAGCCATCGAGCTGATGGTCTGATTGAGGTAGTCACTGTAGTAAACTCTGTTGTTGATCCAGTCAAAGGCTATGCCATCTGGAGTTCCCAGGTCTTAGACACATGCAAGCAAACACACACAGGCTCAGCACGGTTTCCTGAGATACTGCAACATTCTTCATTATAATTTGGCTACATCAAAGACTTCTTTGAAATGCCATTGGTACCGCTGCAAATACATCCATTTAAAAACCTGGAGTACTAATACTTGGGACTCGGGCAGTCCTAGGTATACAATAGTGTTACAAAGACCTTTTCCTCACACAGACTGAAGTTCTGGTTGCTGTTCTTCAAGTAGCAGGAATCCTCCCTCACTCCATAATATTAATTTACTACACATAATTTTAATTTATCATGTATCATTTTATATACAGAATAATACCTATCCAGTTTTATATTTCCATTTCATTGTGATCAAGATGATATAAGAATCTCAGAAAAGGAAAAAATGAGGAAGCAAAAGGAGCATTTTATTAGACAGCTTAACTAAGTGGTCAATTTGACCTTTAGCATAAAAATCCAAGTTGAGCTAGTGTGAGGTGCTGCAGTCCATTTTTTTTAATATCTGATTACTTCATACGATAATTCAGTGCACTTACCAGATGCAATTACAGTTGGAGAGCCAATTCCTGAGTAAATACTAACATAACTTATTCTTCCAGTTCCTGAAGGATAACTTTGTGTAAAATATATTCGGTTGTTTATGCTGTCAAAATCCAGGGCCACAGCAGTCCTTAACACATTGACTGTGCGGAAGGGAGGACTGTGATTTTCAGGATCTAGGTGAATACTTCTGAGGGCATTCTCAAGAGCAAAAATTAGGTAATCATCTGTTGAAATGGAACATCTCTTGCCATCACTGCCTAGTGTTCCAAAGGCACAACCACATTTTGGTGTCTGAATGTCAGGGAGGGCAAAACAGAGGTGAGAACAACCTCCATTGTTGTCCAAACAAGGATTGTTGTTGACATCGAGCGGTGAACGTGACTGGAAATTACTGTTGTAAATTGTAACATCCCTTAGCCAATTGATATTATCTCTTATTACTGTTGGCTGATCAGTGTTGCCTGGCTGCTTGCTGGCTTGGAAGACTTTTTTCAGGTTTCGATCCACCCAGATCATGGAATTCCCGAAGATAGTGATACCATATGGAGTTGGATAGCGACTGCCATAACGTACAATTTCAACATCACCACCATCAGGCTGAATTCTTGCAATCATATCTAAGGAATCATCCACCCAGTAAACGTAGCCATTGCTGTGATCTATGGCCAACCCACGAGGTGTGACAATGCCCTCAGACACAAGAACTGTTCTGTTGGTGCAGTCAAGAAATGCACGTTCGATCTTTGGATTTTGCCCATAATCGGCCCAGAAGAGATATCTGTTTTTTGGGTCAACTACTATGTGCCTTGGCATATCTATGGTAGTTTTCAGAAGCACACGGCGATAAGTTGTGTTCAAACGCAAAACTTCTATAAAAGTCTCTGTCAGGAATGCATTTGTAAAATAAAGATTACCTGTATATAAAAAACCCCAAAACAAATCAAATCAGAAAAGCAAAAGAGAAAGTTAATATCAGCATCAATATCTGAGAAACACAAGCTGCTAAAATACCAAACCACAAAACGAATAGCCATCATAAATATGTTAGTAGTTGGAAGCAAAAGGTACTTGCCTACAATCTGATGAATTAGAAAGAAGACAGCCAAACTAACAGTAGTCAATTAATTCCTAAATCCTCATGGATTGTTATGGTTATCAGTAGTACAGTTGCCTTTTAAAACACTCAACTATGAAATCCATGTTAAGACACAGGACTGTATACAGTAACTAAATTAAATGTTTACAGCAGATGATTATCCTAAAACTCATCCCAACAAGCCTATCAATCAACTGAAGAACTTTTGCAAAGCATATATACAGTACACACATATATATATACACACACAAAACTAAAGTATTAACGGCAATTGTTGAGGAATACTTTCTGAAGAGTTAATATTTGAATTAATCTCTAATATGTTTAAATAGGACCAGGAAGTGCACATGTGGAAATTACAGTTCAAAGATAAAATATTTCTCCTGCTTTTTTTACTTTTCATTATAATATTCATACATAGAAATCTGAGGGTAGATAATTTTCTTATTTATGATGTCATGAGACAGGTTTTGTGCATTCTTCTCTTGTTCATGTTTTCACAATGGTAGTACACAGCTACTTAGAAATGTACAGACAAGAGAGGTCTAAGACAAATATTAAAGCATCAGGAGAGAAAAGGCTCTATACATCTACTCTGATAAACTTTCATCTTTACACATATATATAAAACGTAAGAGCCATTCATTACTTCCTCTTATTTTAAAATCAGTGCATTAAACCACAAGTTAGTTAGTACTTCCATTCAAAAGAGTTCCATTAGAATCTGTTTATGTTAGCCTAAAAATTTTATAATATGTAAAGAATAACATTCTCCTAAATTCAGCTGTGCTTACCTGCTACCCAGTCAATTGCAATGCCACGAATCCCATTTCGTCCTATTCCATTTGTAACAACATTTCTAAAATAAGAACCATCAGGTTTAATTTTACGTATTGCATTCTGAGAAGAAACTGTGCTACTGAAGTCACACCAGTAGATAAAACCAGAAGGCATGTGAACATCCACATGAAGTGCATTTCGTCCTGAAATATTTTGAAAAGTATGAATTAATGATTTTTTATATAAACAAACTTGCTTAAAACCTGTGCTGTGCCAGAAAGGAATGCCAAAATACTAGGCATGACAAGATTTTTTCCTATTATAATATTCACATACCTCTTCCTGCTAGTGGTACCATGGCTTCAGAGTGATCTGATGTCTCTAAACTAAATCCTTTAATTGCAGAGAGCATAGAAACAATTACAAATGAACTGTATGGGGAACAGGTTCTGTTATCAGGATTTAGCTGAAAGCCAGTAGCACAGGCACAGGAGAATAATCCACCAGTCACAGGCAGGCAAAGCTGCTGGCAAACTCCAATATTATTACTGCAGCCATTTGAGGAACCAGCAGAATCTGCAAAAGACATACATTGTAAAACAAAAATCTCAACTGTATCATCACAAACACCCATGGACATATACCCACATTCATACACTTGTATAGTCTTAACAATCAGGTGAAAAAATAAAGATCCTAATTGTGGGAGTGTGTTTTTGTTTGGTTTAGTCCGGGTCTCCCCTCAGGTTTTGTACTTTTGTA
The DNA here is from genome assembly GCF_017639235.1 of Corvus kubaryi. Taxonomy (NCBI): domain Eukaryota; kingdom Metazoa; phylum Chordata; class Aves; order Passeriformes; family Corvidae; genus Corvus; species Corvus kubaryi. The sequence goes on from NW_024581135.1 coordinate 19,441,871, forward strand.
TTTACCCAGTTTGTACCCTCCCAGTTCTCTGTCAATTACCCTACTTCCCTCCTTTGTCTCCTCCCTAGCCCTTGCCAATCGTGCTGGCACCCCTCCCAGGCTTCTAGAAAGCTCTGGCTGGGGCGTCGTGTGACTGGCCAGGGGAACAAGGTCCCTCCCTTCCTCTCCCATGGTTGGTTCCCTTATGCGCCTTTCATCCTGTTCACCACACCCTCCCCTCCTCCAATTGGTTATTCCTTTGATCCCTCCCTTGTTACCACCCTCCCATAAAACCTCCTGCAAGTGCCTTCTGAGCTCACTCAGAGCTGGGCATTCCTGGGAGGTGGGGTCTCGTGTCGAGGGGCTCAATAAACTTCCAGATGCCACCCAGATCTGAGTCTGCCTCCTCCCTCCACCGCCTGCCTCCATCACAGCGGTCCTGTGGAAGGACCCATGAGCCAGACCTCTGGTCTCCCGGAGTCCGGAGGCTGGCCCCCGCAGCCTGCTGCGTCCAGAGCTGACCGGGCTGAGTGGGATCCGCTCCAAGGGGACGCAGGGGCACCTAATCATTATACATTTTAGCGCAGATGTATTAGCAATGGGTTTGCTGGTCTCTTGTCATTGAAGATCAATGGGGCCACGAATCAGATAAAACTTGAAGCTAAAGTAACAAATTTTCTGAGTCAACACTACTTTAGTAAAACTACATGAGCCAATAGATGCCTTAATTAGATGGTGGAGCATCTCTTTACCAAAACCAGGCAAAATGCTTCTGACACTTTCCCTGAAAGCCAAACCAAAGCATTTCCTTTGAAAGAGTATACATTCTATGTCTAAGGGAAGTTCAAGTTTTTGCAAGGTGAATATCCTGAAACCTCTCTCTAGCAAATACTCACTGTCTCTATAATACACACGTAGGCTCTTCAATCTTGGGACGTTATCTCTCAGTACTACTTTGTTTGCGCCGGTGGCCTTGTCAACCCGTTCAATCACTTCATAATCTCGATCAGTATAGTACAGAAAGGTACCATACACAGCAACTCCCCAGGGATGAGAAAGATGAACCACCAGAGTCACACGATTTGTACCATCCACATTGCCTCTCTCAATCTAAGAAATCAGTTTAAAGAATATGATTACATTTCTTATAATAACAGTTCAATGTTATAATACAAAACTAAAATGCAACACACGCTACTAAAATCTCTTTTGTGCATGAAATCTTTATGTACAAGGTAGGAAGGAAAGGGCAGGCAGCGTGTGATTTCTGATCTTGTATTTTTGACGGTATTTAATAACAACAGCTATCCAGATTTTGCTTAGTCCTGTAACTCCCAATTATAAGAGAAAACTGAAGTAATAGAATCACTCATGTGAACCATAGATGCAGAAACAGGTAAAGAAGCAATTATTAAAAAAAGCCTCCTACCATTCCTGTGCTTGTGACAGCCCAGTACAATTTTTGTTCCTTAATGTCAATGGTAAGGAACTCTACATGGTCCAGGTTGCCAGTGAAGAGGGTTTGTATGCCTGAGCCATCCATGTTTGCACTGGCAATCTTTGCTGGAACTCCACTGTCAGTTCCCTGGTCTGTCCAGTACAACTTCCTGTAACAGACATCAGATATGTTAGCAAAACTGCCAAGAGAAATCAGCGGACCAGAGTCACTTGAGCATATGCTTAAAACCAATTCCTTTGTCAGACAAATACTTCAGCCCATGCTGAACAGAGCTCATGTTGAATCAAACCACAGTGAAAAAGAACTTATTTGAAAAAGAGAAAAATGCTTGTTCTCTCAAGAGAAGAATGCCTCTTAAATAATTTTTAGAAACCCATAACCTCGCCTATATCGTCCCGCTATAACATCAGCAGGTAAACACACTAGAGTATTATGACTATAACAAAAAAGGAGGAGAATAATAATTCTGTTTCACAGATGGCTGCAACATTTCAGAGTGGGTGTGGTTTCAATTTTCAATTAAAACTACGAAGTCAGAAAAAAATCTATATGAAACAGAAAAAAGGCAAATTGTTTTTAGGAGCAAGCAGCAAAATTATATTTAGTTCTTTTTATCATGTGACATTTTTCCCATGTAATGTGTGTTTCTACTATAGATAGGCTCAAGTCAGACATCACAAGATATTTTACAGAAAGACTTTGGAGTTCCCTTTATTCTGGGTTCCCATTTCTCAGGCATCTTTTCACAATCATAATATTCTGAGATTCTTTTTGATTAAAAAATGGTACTATACAAGGATATAGTAAACTAAGGAGAATGAACATCTATACAATAATTTAGGAAGCTATGCAATTATTTTTTACCGCTTAAAAAGAGTAAATAAATTCTGCACCAATATGAAACAAACAAAACAATGTCAAATCCAGGATGAAATTTGAAAACCCTGAAAAATTAAGAAAAATACGGAGAATACACTCATGAGCAAATACAACAGCAGTTTTGGAAACTTACCCTCTTGCTGGATCAACTGCCAAACCAATCGGTGTGCCAGCTCCCAGAGAGGTGCCATCATTGGTAATCAGTGTTTTCCTGTACATTATGTCACCATGCAGCTTCAGGACCTATGCAAACACTGAAGTGATCAGACCATGCAATGTAGAACTTATGGTACATTTTCAATTTACAGGAATGAAGCCTAAATCAACAGGGAATTGAAATTCAGAAGACTTTCTCAAATACCATGAAGAAAAAGCACATTGTTCTGTACTCTAACCATCGCCCTTCTCTAACATGCACCCCTTGAAGGAGCTGCTTGCAGCTCAGAACCTGCCTACAAGAAAGGATCCTAGCTATAAAAATAGTTAATCTCTCAGTCTCCATAATATCTTCAAGGCCTGAATGGGTTGATGAAATTCTGATTTAGGAAGGATACCATTTCATTTGCTCAAATTAGCTGCCTTTTAATTTAATAGTTGGCATTTCTATTTTGGAACAAGAACACTAATGACTGGGCTTATTCACAATCATTACTGTATTATATATTACTAATCCTCCAATTCCCTACACTGAATGACAATTTTATCCTTCACATACCATGAGACTTCTTGCCTCCAGAAAGCTACATAATATGTTATCAAAGCATTTGGGAATGGATCTCACTGCATTCAATGGCAACATTCCTTTATTATCACAGGCATTGGGATCATTGATTTGAAGTGAGGATAGTAACAATAGCAACTCTAGTCATTAGAGATGTTGGGCGTTAAATACTGGAAGCCAAATGAGTTTTAGGGGGAAAAAAAATAGAGATTTATACAAAAATAAAGTTTGCAGAATATATTGCTTTCAATCTTTCTAGCTATGTTCAAATTTAAGTTTCTGTTCAAGTTTGTAAAGTATTTTTCTACAGACAGATTGCACTTTAAAATAAATCTAATTTAAGTTTTTCACCAAATAAATATTACTAATTCCAATCTGTATACATAGCATTGAAAAATCTAGGCTCTTATTTTCCAATTGTCCCTCTCAAATAATTACCTCAATTGATTGTGTCCCCGGGTTACTGTAATACAGATTTGCAGACATCCAGTCCAATGCTAGACCAGTAGGAGCACCAATAACAGCTGCTGGAGCAAAAACTGTCCTGTTGGCTCCATCTGACCTCACTCTGTGAATTTCACCCTTGGAAAAAAAATAACAAAAGTGAAAAAAATGTCAAGAGCAGAAAACACTCTTCTATTCCAACTACATGAACACTTTTATACTGCAATCTTTTCTAACACTAGCCCAGTTCAAGGAGGGAGAAGGCAGAGGCAGAGATAGAGCAGAACCAGGAGTAAAAAGTGGAGCACATGTTGCAGTTGCCATCTAAGAGAAGGAACAAGGTAGAGTCAACTTTTAGAAAAGGATGCAGTGATCATTCCATGTATATTCTTAATTCCTTTGTTACCATGATATCAGTATGCCGTCTAAATATCTCAGTACAGAATTGAAAATCATGCTTCAAAAAGCAATCAGCATCTCAGCAAAAATCTGAACAAGAACTCCAGACAAAGCTTACTGCTGTCTCAAATAACTAAAATTTCTTAGACAGAAGTAGAGTGCTTCTTGCTGAATCCTAACAACATGGTGCTATTTGCAAATTAACCTGTCCTTGAATCCCCAGGCCTTCAGAAAAAAAAGTAGGAAAACGGGATAATTTTTGGTACTCTTTTTACCCTACTTTGAGAGGGTATTGCCTATTATTGAAATTTACAATTAATAATCTATGGAACAGGACAGTTAAAGATAATAAAATGTTGGAAGTGTTTTTCAAGTAGAATACGGGGGGATTTTTATCTCTCTTTCCTGACTTTGCTTCAGACAGGGTGAACAAGCTGATGCATGTACACTTGAACTCTGCAGCTTCAAATGATGCCACCACTGGAAGTGAGATTACAGCAACTATGAAAGTGTAGACAAATCCCAAGAAAAGCCAAACATGCAAGGATGGAGGAGGATGGATGGAGGCAAAATGTGGTGTTAAGGAAGAGGCCTTGAGGTAATAGACAAGCACTACAATTAAGAAAGTAGGCAAATATGCTTCTGTCATTAGAAACCAGGGAAATATCTTTTTTTCAGAGAGCAATCCATGACTGACACAGGTGTCTCAGCCCTTTTTAGGAGAAACAGAAGCCTGAGGCGTGCAGGTCAGGGATACAGTTAGAGGGCACAGCCTATAGTCACACATTTGTCAGGCTTTGTCAAGACCCACCTAAAGTAGAGCTAACACCTAACCCTTGGCCTGTGAAGGCACCTGCATTTCACTTGTCAGGATTTAACTTGCTGTTAATGTATGTATCAGCCCCTGACCTCCACCATTATTGTATATGCCAGCTGTATCTGCTGGCTGAGATCTGTCAAGAATATTTTCTCAGACTGCAGGGAAGATGAAACAGATTATCAAGTATGTAAGTAGCTTCTTGGGCAAAGGTTACCTTAAAAAGGTCTATTTAAATACTTCATTGAACTAAACATTCTAACTTTAAAAGAACAAATAATTAAACAAATTGTAATTTCTTTATGAGCGGCACAGAATACAATATAAAATTAGTCATTTTAAAAATTGTATTTACTTCAAAGCTGCAAAATGTAAAGAAAGCAGGTTGGGGAAAAAAGCAAAAATCTTGTGTGGATGAAACATAACAAGTTTGTGTGAATTGTTTCTGTCAAAACATAATTACGGAAATCTCCTTATCTACCATCATACTTCTCCGAGACCTAATTACTGCTTTTCTTGACAAAAAGAACTGCTTTTAAGTTTCCAAGAGTGAAGAGATATTGCAGAATCAGAAGTTTCCTATCACATCTGTCTCACACACTGCCATAGATTTTTTCTTTTGAAGTGTCCATCCTCCAAAAATTATGGCGTTTTTTTGTTGGTTTGGGGTTTTTTTTGTGACAAGCTAGCCTTATGGAACACATATCATTTCTTGATATGTGTTCATGTCCAGCAATAAAAGCACTTAAACAATTATAATTACCTATTAAAAATTAGTTCAAATTAGTTTTTAAATCTATAAGCCTCATATGTACTACCTGGAAATTACTCTGAGTTTGCAACCATTTTCTGTTTAAAGAAAAAGATGTCTCGCTCTATGATGTTACTTCATTAAGTGCTTAGATTAGAGGCACATACATTCAAACTAATGTTAAGTGTCACTGTGTCCAATGTACTGCTCCCATGGAGAAGTGTTCTGGCTGTGTTTGCAGAATTGAGTCTTAAGTCGACAGAGGACAGAGAGTAGAGTATAGCACAGCGGGGCTGAGAGTATGGGTCTGTCAGTGCTCTCCAATATTTCCTGTTCACATCTCTGAGGCAGAAAAAACATTAATCAGATGTTTCTGCTGACAAAAATAAGAACTACCTTACAAAAGAGATGAAGCTTCCTTACTTGTCCTAGGAGAAAAACCAATCAAAAAAAACCCCCAAAAAACCAACCCACAACAACAAAAAACCCACCACTTCATTCCTTTCTATTTATCAAAATTCTTATCAGCAAGCTCTCTAATATATTTCAGTCTTAAACACTCCTTAAAAATAAAGAAAACTTTTTTTTAATTTAGTGCACATTTTGAACACAAATACTAACTTACTGGATTTTCAACCCAATAAATCATCTGTTCAGAGTCATCGAAGTCAACATCAACACCATTTTGAACTCCTGCTATTGGAACCATAGCATCATTTGTCTTTTCCTCAGGGTTCAGAGAAATTCCGTAAATTATATTATCTCTTACAGCAATAAGGAAAGGGTGTTCAACTGTGAAAACAGAGAGTAATTCAGAGTTGCTTCTGGTCAAGAAAATGGCATTATGATATGTTTTCCCCTCCCACCCAAAAGTTCCCTGATGCTGAGAATGGTTCAGTACTACCAGCGATGTTTTGAAACCAGTTACAAAGAAGTTTTTTCCCTCACTAGGAATGATGTAATCAGTTATTGAAACTGTTGTAACATTTTAAGTTTCAGCAGCATGCAATCACAATACAAATTCTGAGCAGAAGGAAGTAAATAAGGCAGGATCACTCACTGCTAGACAAGAGAAAAAGGATATTTGTGCAGCTGCTCTAAGCTGTTTTTTCAAATCTCTGAGAAGGGGAACCAGGCAAAGCTCTGAGGATTCTGCAGGACCTGCCTGTAATGGGTTCTAATGCCTGTTAAGCAGGACACAAGCAAAGAACAATGTCACAGCAGCAGCTGCTGATCATTATTATTAAATGTAACTGCAGCACTGTTTTCTTGTTTTATCCCTAAGGGAGCAGACATACTCCCTTATGGTATATATACTTTTAGGTAAACTTGTGCCCGTATGCTTAAATCTTATTAACAAAGGGCAGCTCATCAGGTGATCTGAGAAAATGCATCAGAGAGCTGCAGAGTGAGGGTCAGCAACTACATTTCTCATCTGCTAGGGAGGAGGGGAAGAGAATCTCCTGAACAGGGATTCCCCTCTCCCTTGTGCTTTGCTCTTTGGAGAACAAATTCTAGCCTCTTCTTCCCGTAGGCACAAGCTACCACTGAACAGGGAACTGGGCTGTTGTAGCAGTAACCCATTTCCTTTTTTATAATAGATCAAAGACTTGGTTGGTTTAGTTTTGATTTTCTTTACTGGCTGCTTAATGCATTTATATAAATTTTGCAGTAAAAATTTTGACATAAAAAGCCACTAAACACAGCATCACTGCACCTCTCAAAAGGTATTCTCCATACTTCTCTCTGGCTGCTAGAAGTATTTGTCAAATTTAACTCGCTACTTCAAGTTTTACACCTATGCAAGTCTACACAGCCTGATTACTCCTCATTCTTATGACAGAAAACAGAGCAAATTTGCTGGGCTATAGAGATATAAAAACCTGTGTAGGTTCATCAGATTGGCATTAATATAACTTCTGCAATTCTTAAACTTCATACAATTTACATGACAAATAATAATCAATATAAAATTAATGTGTTGTTATATTAAATATGCACATGTGCCATGTTAATACAATATTTTAATATACACAAATTCTGTTGTTTCCAAGCCAGCTTGCTACATTACCATCTTTTATATCAACCTGAAATGCAACTTAAAATAAAATAAGCACAAAGGCAAGCTTTCTTCATCTTATATAAAGCTAAAAATGGTGCAATCCTAGAATCAATGCCTTTCCATCCACATGAAGTTGGTAGTATTTAACAAGCAAACAAAGTAGGCAGAGATCAGCAATATTGTTGTTTGTAGAGACACTGGGCAATCAAATGCATGCAGCTCAGTTTAATCTTACTTCTGAAAGATTGTGCTGGCCTATTAAAGTAAACAGTGACAGCAAGGATAACAGTAAAGATTAGCACGGAAACGGCAAATGCGTATTCATGTGTAATCATGGAATCATAAAATGGCCTGGGTTGGAAGGGTCCTTAAAGATCCAATTCCAACCTAGTTCCAACCTTTCTGCCATTGGCAGCAACATTAATCATTAGCAATTATTAAAATATTTTACAGTGAAAAGAATAAGTATATTTTTTATAACTTTTTCTGGTGTGCTGACCTTCAGCAAACACATCTTTTTAAATTACCCAAATCTGTAGATGTTTTCTACATACTGTTTTAACTCTATAAAATACATCTAAATAGAAAAAAATAAGTCCATATAGTTCAAAAGAATTGGGCTTCACAGAAAGATATTTCTACTTCTCTCTCAATTATGTCAATAAAAGGGCCACAGTTGTACCTAAGCAGACACAGGGAAATTTGCAACACGTGAAAAGAAAAGATAAGAAAAGTCAAGAGCTCAATTCAGGGACAGAATTGGGTCAACCTCTACATGTGCATGTGCTTCATCACTGGCATGCTCCATTTCTTCCATCATGATCCCTCTATAAACCTGCACATAATCTAACAAGTGCAGATTTCTAAAAGAATCCCTCTTTTTTGTAATAGCTTAAATAAATTCACACTTCATTTCAGATTATATAAATTGGTAATTCCCTTGCTGCTGACTAAGAAAAATGTGAATGCAATACAGCCCTTTAAATAGCACACTGCTAAGTATCAAGCAGGAAAAGAACGTGATACTGGCCTTTAACATTTAGACAGTTTTAAAAGTCTTAAAAGAAAAGGATTTTTTGACTGACAGATTTCTAGTGTTAGCTCATCCCAAAGATAATTTCTACTTAAATTTCAGTGATTTGAAGCTTCCTGTATAGGCAGGCACCAAAGCACACTTAATATCTGTACAATTGATGGAAAAATTAATGATGAATGTTTCATCTGAAAAAAGCAATGTGGTCAAATTTCTAGTCACAAATTGCCTACCACTAATTTTTGTGACTTCTTTTTAAATGAATGGGCTAAATGACTTCTACAAATCACTGAGATCTGTGGACTATCCAAAGAAAATTCAGTGGTATTTTTTGATATGAAGTTGTTTACAAAAGTTAGTTCTATTACAGCTGCATCACATATAATCACATGTAATTTTATGCCGTGTTTCCAGACCTTCTGCATTTGGCACCTTCTGCTTTTTTACACTGGAGAGGGAAAAAGCTGAAGATGAGAAATCTTGATCTGAATTCTAAAATGCATTAGTTCTGATAGGCTGAAGAGAGTGATAAGTAAGAGGAAGAACATCTTGCCTCATTAGAGGAAATCAAAAGATCATTAATTACTTCTTAGCAAAATACAGGCTGAGAGAGAGTGTGATAGTCACCTCAAATATAGACAAAACAAAACATACCAGTGCTGAAGGAGAACTACTGATGCTATTTATCCTGATGGACAAAAATGTCATCAGAAATGGGCATAAAATGGGGAAGGACTATATCTGAACAGAAAATTAGGTTTTCAAATATCAAAATTGTGAGGTTCAGTGATTTTAGGCGCAAGAACCCAGATTAATCTAGAACTGGAGCTTGACTGGTAAAAGGTTACATATGATGTGCAGTCGAGGGCAACAAAGAAACAAACTTCAGTGACCAAGTAAGTCCCTTCCAGTCCTGCATCCTGACATTCTTACAATTAGAATCCCTGTTTCCAAGCTGAATACTTACAATGAACACAAGAATCTGCCAGACTGTTTTCATTTTTAACTGATACTAAGCTCCTTCCATATGCATTCCAACAGCCAAACATTCCATGTGGTGAGAAATTTTAAAATGTGGCTTCTTTAAAATGCTTGTAAGAAAATTGATTTCACCCATTTTCTCCAAATGAAGCATCTGAATCTCTGATTCAGTTCTTTCCCAAACCTGTCTCCAAACCATTAGGCCAAGTATATTCCATGTGTCCTAAATGAAGTCTGTCTGGAGTGGCCCAAACTGATTTCATGAGCAGCAGCCCACAGAAGTATGCTTTTTGCCTGGGAGAGGGATGGATTTGACAATATCAGTTCTTTTTTATCATCACATTATTACTGCCCTACCTCTCATGCAGTTCCTGTTATCAGGAGAGAGGATCCATCCTGAAGGGCAAGCACAGGAAAAAAAAAGTGGTCCAGATGAAGAAAGTAAGCAGAGGTGGCTACAGGGGGATGATGCACAGGAGTTAACACCTGAAAATAAAAAGGAACTATTAGCAACTATAACAATATGAGCAACTAGAGAGAATATTCTGTCTCATTGCTACTGATAACATCAACCCAGAATCAAGACAGCTTTGCTATTTCTTTAAAATTAAAATAATGGAATTATTTCTAAGAACTGCAAGCAATACAATACACTTGTAACAGAATACAGTTTTCCATGCAAACCCAGTATCATTATCATAGTGATCTTTTCAACTTTTATGCATCATAACAAAATCTTTCAAACTCCATTTCACACTTTTCTTAACTACATGAGGAAACATGTGGCATTTGCAGTCCTTGATTGCAATAATCCTTCGAGATCGGGGATTTAAATTATTTGCTGAAACTTCTTGGAGAAACTAAAGAGAAAATAGTTGCAATGTCTTTTTCAAAGATAGTGGGAGTTCAATGCCAAATTTCTTAGATCATTTTGCAACTGTCAATCTAAAGTTGTAAAATGTAAAAAAACAGACATTGAAGGTCTCTCCCGACTGCTATTATTACTATACATGAAAATTCAACCTAGATCACTTCCACAAAATTGCTGCTAAAGAAGATTTTTCAGAATGAGTAATCTTCATAGAAAACAAAAATCAGGTTTTGAGTATATCCTTAGCAATTGCAGAAGACCTAATTCTAAAAAGCTTGGAAGTTCCAGGAATTTACACAATTGTTACCAAGATAAAAACTAACAAGAACTGGAAACAAACTAACATAACAATTAAATAATGGCATAAACTCAGAACTCAAACTCTAAGAAAATTGTTCATGTCATCAGTAAAAAGAATCTAAACTCTGGTTAGTGTAAGATCTAATGATTTACAAAAAAAGGAGAGGGGATGACAGTAGATGACTGCATCTGAAATTTCAATCAGCAAGTAATTATTTCTTCATTAGTCAACATCGTTTTGCTACTCTGCTAGTGCTCTATTCCTCCTTTTCCATCTGGCCACATAAAGTACAATAGAATAATTCAAAATGAAAAATTATGAATGTACTAAATACAATGAAGAAAAAGAAAAAAATTTCTCAACCAGTGATACAAAGTTTTTTAAACCTTGGGTTGTAAAATAAAACCTCTCAAACCATAATTATGATGCATAAATTAATGCTACACTCTTCTAACTGATCAATTTGCTGGGAGAATGCTAGATGAGTTTAGTTCTGAACATGACTGAGGAAGGTTTTGTTCCGAAACAAATGCAGCACTGAAAGTACTAGTGCCTAACTCAGATGCAAGTCTCCACCCTCCCTGGCATGGGGGTGTCTTTCAAGGAACAAAAACAAAAGGTCTTTTTAATATTTATTACTTGGAAACACTCCATACACAAGAAATATAACTAAAGCTGAAAGATAATATTTTTATCAATATACTTCCCACTCTTCAAGTCATGCCATGAAATAACAAAATGTCTGATATGAAAGATGTCTACCTAACAGAAAGAATTTTTTTTACAGTCTTTCAGCTGCAAGAGATCACCTGCAGAAGACCTCAGGGAGAATATTTAATGCAATGAAGGGGTCTATTTATCATTATTGTTTCATTGACTAAAATGATGTAGAAGTACTTTCAGAGAAGGTTGATGACAGTAATCTTTTCAAAAAGAATTATTAATGCACAAGAAATTGAATCTGGTATACCGCAGAGAGAAATTTTTTTAATTAAAATGCTTTCCAAAAATGCTTCAATTGTCTTATACAAATATTCAGAAGTGCAAGAAAATGGCACTTACCCACCTCCTTATTATTCTTTCTGGTTAGTCATTATCCTGAAATGCTGCCTAGATGGTTACTTTCCCTAACACCAGATTGAACAGTTGTAAGTCTATTATAGTATTAATTACTTGCTTGTTTTAACCCAATCCATTTGCTGAAAAGACTTGATGCCTGGTGTTCCAATGCATGACATTACTGCATGCTTATTTCTGCAATTACCAAAGTTGTTTTGATGAACTTACCATTAGGCTGCTTTACAGGATGGACTGCCACAAGACCCAATGGCTGGTGAATATTATAAATCATAACTGTCTGGTTTCCTCCATGCCATTTATTGGCCCGAATTACTCGATTAGTATAGCGGTCACTCCAGTACACAAAATCTTCAAAGACGGTTAGAGCATGTGGATGCTGCAATATCTAAACAGGCAAGGTTGAGTATCAGTTTAGTTCTGGAGATTTGTATATGTAAAGCTTGCAATGAAGTAACAGAGCTGAGCATAATTTTTAGATAAATAAATAAGGAAGTAACCATGTCTCAAAAGGTATTTTCCAGAAAGAAAAAAAGAAATATCATCTATTGTCTAAAAACAAGACATAAATTATGAGGAAAATATATTTTTTAAAAAACTAAAATGCTATCTAGACTCTGTGAGATGAAGAAAATGAGGAATTAACAAAGCAGTCTAACTACAGGGCAGAACCAACAGATGAAAACCCAATAGTAGATTTTCAAGAGCACATCGGGAAAATGTCTACTGAGAATTACAGACCTGTCAAGAACTTGCATTCCTGATAAGCTCCCCTAAAATTTACCAGGGTTCAAAGAAGGTAGCTTATCTAGATTTTAGATAACCAGGAGTGGAAAGATTGCCTTGGCTCCTATTTCACACTAATTGTCTCTCCAGGCAAAAGTAAAAGCCCCAAGAGTCAATTCTTGAAAACATTCAGGTGGTTATTGATACCAGTTTCTGTGTACCAACTGAACATCTGAACTATTGTTTTCATGCAAGGACAGTGCTACAAGCTGCCAGGAGCACTTCCCTGGGAGATAGCCTGTAAGAGGGATGGTCCTGATGGAGTTGCTGCATACACCAAGTTCCAGTAGCACAAAACCCTTCACTGCTGTCAACAATAGTAGCAATAGTCACCCACAAAAGACCAGAAAAAGTTTCTCCAGGCTTTTTGTACTATATTTGCCTACAGAAAATGCACCACCTAATAGCAGCAATGTCAGATGTCACCTTCAGATTTCATACATGCAGACAGAAAAGATGAGAATGATCTAAAGCACTAAGTCTACATGCAGCTCCAGGCTCTGCTGAAGATCTCCTGAGAGACTGAATAGGATATGCAATTCCTCTTTTTACAGCAGCAAGAAGAAGCTAAAATATTTCACATCTGCTTCACTCAAATATTTTGAAGAAAAATACACCCAAGTCTACGACAATGAAAATATATTTTTATGTACTATCAGCAGGGACATGCAAAAACAACAGTTCCTCATTAAAGTCTTACCAGATCACTTGCAACCACCTGTCGTCTGTTGTTTCCATTGTAATCACAGAAATCGATATAATCAAGATAAGCATCAGCAAAATAGAGAAGTTTATTTGGATAATCAATGGAAAGTCCATTGGGCCAGTAGATTTTATTATTGATAATCACTGTGCGCATTTTGCCATCCATGCTGGCTTTTTCAATTCGAGGGTTTTGGCCCCAGTCAGTCCAGAACATTACATGAGCACTGAAAAAGTAACTTCTGGTTACCAATCTGGGAAAAAAACCTAGCTGCCTATTGAGAAACATTACATGAAGACTCATAACCCAAAAAATAGAAGCAATCTTTCTAAGAACAGTCCTACACAATGATACTGAAATTATTTATTTTAGCAATATGCTTACATAAGATATTACAGTAATTTCTGTTATAAAAATACTTTTAGTACTTCTACTGCTGTTTCTATTTGTCGATAATAGCAGCACATAGGAGCTACTGGTATCACTGGTTTTTAATGTTGATTATAATCTGATTCTCCAGTTGCTACATAATAATTTAATACAGGTATGCATTGATAATGTTAACAGCACTAAAACTAGCAGTAAACAGAGTTCAAGGCATTGAAGACCTCAAAAACAAGTAAAAGTTTGTACATGAACAATTCAAATAATCATATTTCATTTACTCTATGCCACTTGCTGTCTGAAATGGGAAGGTGCTTTTGTGATAACAATACAATCTAAATAATTACTTTAGACTTGGGGCTATGAAGGTAGGCGTATGACATTAAATCACATATAAGCTTGTGGTATATCACCAACTGAAGTGATACATCATCATTTTGAATTAGTATTTCTTAACTAGGAAGCAAATGTATAAAAATCTTTTATAGCTAAAAAGTCATCTTGTTACACTGAAACAGAGCAACAGATCACCAGTAATTACCTCATGACTTTAAATATTAATCAGCTCTGCAAACACACTAAATTTTGTAATTTACAATTTCTATACAATTTGGCCATGTCCCAAATTTTAATAGTTACATCATAAAATAGGCATGTTTAAAAAAAAATTTAAAAATCTTACTCAGTTCTGGGATCTAACACTAGTCCTCTTGGGTTTGTTATATTTTCACTAATCAGCACAGTCCTGTGGCTCCCGTCCATTTTGGAGACTTCAATCGTTTCCAGAACAAAGTCTGTCCAGTAAAGGTTACGACCCACCCAATCTACCGCTATGCTTTCAGTCACGGTGACACCACTGTCAAACACCTGTTTAGTAACAAAAAAGTTTATATTAAATTTTACCCTTTGCATTTCTACAGATATGGAAAATGGTGAACCAAGTTTCCATATCTTCTAGGTCTGTTATGCAGAAGGAATCACAGCGTGCACATATTCAAAGTGATGGCAAAGCATAAACCCAAACAATCCTACTAACTTCAGTAGGTCTATTGAAGAAGTTAGAATTTTCTTATAGGAAAACCAGCTTACAGTTTGATGTTTAAAAAAGGGCTTCTTGAAAGCATTCAGGTTTTTTTTCAAACAGCTATATGAAATGTTAGCTTAGCACCTACAAAGTTGTTTCACTTTGTCCCTGTTCTCTCTCTTCTTACTATATTCGGATTTCCCTCTTCCTCTTTGTTAATTGAAGACACAGCATCTTCCATTTTCTTTTGACAAAAGACAAGAAAAACTTACTCAGCAAAACTTACTATTTTTCGGTCAGTCCCATTTTGATAAGCACTCCAAATTTTATCCTGTGTTGTATCAGACCAAAAGATACGATCTGTAATTGAATCAAAATCAATAGCCACAATATTTGTCCCATCCCGAACCAGAGAATAAATACTGTGTGACTGAGAAGTGATGTTATCCACAACGATTTGGTTACGACTTGCCACCAGCAAAAGAAGATTCCCAGATTCTGTCAGAGGAATAGAAATTAAAATAAAACCATGGGCAATTCAACAGTAACTGGGAGAAAAAGAAACATGAGTAATTTAACATGACTTTATAGCATCAAAGCTGTTGTATCTAAATATATGTATTGACAAATTCAAATCAATTCTTAGGCCAAGATATATTATCATATCCAGCCTGTCCATCTTGACTTTTAAATCTACCTTGGCTTTTCTCCATCACTCTTTCTACATACTTCCCTTCCAGGCTCCTACCTGGACCTTAGGTCCTCTTCCCCACTGTCTAACCAACAAAGGTTAGATTGCTGCTGACATCCAACACTCATTCCTCCATAAATCTCTCTCATCTCCCACTCCTGATTCAATCCCCAAAGTTTTTGCCATCTCAAATTAAACTGCTCAGCCTGGTCTTCCTCCTTTGCAATCCACCTTCTCTTTTTTCCCCCTTGAGACTATGTGGGAACAATGGACAAGAAACATATTACAGGAAAGCCATAGATTGCTGTAATTAGGTTGCACAGATAAGACGCCGAAAAACAACTGAAGAGTAGCAACCATAAAGACAGCAAGTACAAGAAACTCCCTATTAGTAAGGGCCAAACTTATGTGCAGGTAAAATGCAAGTGTCTTCTACAACCTGAGTATATCCTTAAACCAGGAAACCTGTACAGACAAATTCCACTGGGTATGTGGCTCCTCCACACTGTCAGCGTACCACATAAGAGATAGAGAACAACTGGCAGCTAGGCTGTATCAGTGATGTTTCCTCCTTACAAATCAGCAACGTACAGCATAGGCAGTAGGTAAATCTTATGAAAGGCTGGGATTTAAATACTTTGTGAGCATTGAACTTCATGAATAGCTAATTTTGGCCTATGGCTTACAAGTCTCTGACACTGCTTTTCTTCAAAACACTATTTTTGACCATTCCAGGGCTAAAAATAAGTGTTCATTTAAATATATTATTTCAATGAAATATTGGTTTCTAATTAACCCCTCAGCAGACAGTTTTAATTCTCAAGGTCATCTGCCATGAACAACTCTAAGTGGCTGTTTAGGTCAGCTCTTTTAAAAGAGAACAATATTAAAATGGCAAACTGTTGGGGGTTAGGATTTTTCCTTTTGTTTCTTTCTCTCAGGGAATTTTCTCCCATTTGTTGCTAAGAGACAATAACAACTGGTACTTAAGAAAGACAAAGGGTATAGCCAAGGAGAAGGGGGATGAGTGCAGCTGGCTGCACTATCGTAGCTGAGGGGCATTCTCTTGGGAAGGGCAGAGATACCATGAGATTTTGGCTGGGGGTGAGGGGCTAGGCTTGGTTCTTCTTGCTCTCCATCAGAGGAGAATAGTTGAGCTGTTGCTTACTGCAAGGTGAATTCACGGCCATTGCCAGAGCCCAGCCCAGCCACTGCTTCTTCCTTACTGTGGGTGAGCCTCTGTTCGTAAGAGCAGCCATTGGACTGGGACCTTATTAACACCCTACCTCACTAGAAAAGACCCTCACCATCTGCTCGGGTACCTCATGGGAAAACCCAGGACCCAGAGCCCCCTGAGCCACCTCCAAGGAAGCTTCTCCTGGCTGCATTCGGGAGGAGGGCTACCACTGCCCAGCCCCACCATTTCACTGCCACTGCTCTGGGTTTTCGCTGCACTCTAACCCTGCACCCTCTGCCTGCCAGGACACCCCACAGCTCCTGCTACAGCTGCAGAGTTTCTGACACATTTTATTTGCTACTCCGGGGTCTGCTTGTCCCTGCCATTCCAGCCGCTGCTCCGAGGTCCCTGCTGCAGCCCATTTCACCACCCAGCCCGCCTGCCATTACCACGTGAGGGAGACGCGGCGCCACAGCGCCCCCTGCCGGCGCGGGGGAACCATGGCAGGCGCCCTGCCCGGCCGGGAGCCAGCAGCGCCCCTGCCGGCTGTGAGCGGAACTGCCTGAAGGGGACCGAGCCCGCGGCCCAGGGAGGCTGGCACTGGGTTTGTGGTTCTGCTTGTTCTTGCTGCCGTTGTTGTTGTGTGTTTGCCGTGTTATACATATACATACTAGTAAATAACTGTTATTCCTTTTCCCATATCTTTGCCTGAAAGCCCCTTAATTTCAAAGCTATAATAATTTGGAGGGAAGTGGGACATATTTTCTACTCCAGGGGATGTTCCTGCCTTCCTTGGCAGACACCTCTCTTTCAAACCAAGACACAAAGATGGACAGTTTTCAGACACTGCTGTCATTCTTTAGACTGACATCAATGTTTCTCACCTGCTGTTTTACAAGTCCTCCCATTGGCTTCTAGAATGTATCCTTCATCACAATAACACCTAAAAGACCCTCTCTCATTGTAACAGTGCTGACTACAAAAGCCTGGAGGGTCACATTCATTAATATCTTCACAGGTCTTGGAGTCATTTGCAAGCTGGTATCCAATAGGACAGGTACACTGAGCTCCAAAAGGTCCTTGAATACACTCATGAGTGCAGCCAGCATTATTGTCAGAGCAGCTCTCCTGATCTGAAGTTGAGTTGGGGAAAGAAAAAAGCAAACAGTCAACAAAGGCTTCCTATGATAAATTTAAGTCTTTACAATTGCATTCTTAGCCTAAGACGGCTGCTAAAATGACTGCAGAATCATCAGTCATGCAGTGTGAGACTGGACTGTGGTCCTTATGCAAAATATACACAGTGCACATAAAGACAGGTAACAACATTGCATGTACTGAATCCCATCAAACTAATGCCAAACAGAAGGCTGTCAAAGCATGTACAACAACTTTTTCAAAAATAGCTAGAAATAAACAAAAATTTACCACTGCAAACCTAAAACTGTATAAATAATAATTTAAAATTGTTTATAATCGTACCTGGCTGGGGTTCATCTGGGAATGTGCATTGATTAAAGGGAAGAAGGAGGAAAGAAGGAAAGAAAAAGATTATATTTAAATCAATTCATAATCAACATAAATACAAATTCTGGCTGCACATGAACTTCTTGATTCTAATCATGATTCTTAAAGTTAGAAATTTAAAATAGAATATTAAGGACTGAATCGTCTGAATTTAAAGCATACTATGCTTTAGTGAATGTGTTCAGGAACACAAAGTTCATTCCCATGTAGTTGTATAAAAATCTATATTTAAAGTCAGTGAAAGTCCTATTGGAATTCAGAGCACAAGATTGGACACAGATAATGAATTCCTCAGTCATCATTGTAGTCTCTTTTCACTGCAAGTAAGTTCCACTTAGAAATTAGAGCTCTAATTACGCTGTGCTTACATATCTGCTAGAAACATTGTGACACTAAATAGAGCATGCTGAATATTCCATTTCTTTCAGCAGACATAACACATAGTCTGTAGAAGATGCATGAACAGTAACTTACTGCACAATGGGGATTCATCAGCTCCATTAGGACAATCAGCAGTATTATCACATACTTTGCTGAGATTCACACAGATACTGTGACCTGGACACTGCCACTGCCAGCTGGGGCACCGGAAAGGTTGAGTCGGACAATCTCTCTCATCGCTCATATCCCTGCAGTCATTATCACCATCACAGATCCATGCTCGATATACACAGTTGCCATTATCACAGCGGAAAAGCGATGGAGGACACGTTCTGGCAGGGCATCTATGATGTTCATCTGAGCCATCTGCACAATCAAGATGGCCATCACATTCCCAGTTATCAGGAACACAATTGCCATCTGATTGACATTGGAATTCATTCTGGTGGCACATCCCTGGTGGTCTTGTAGCTGGAACAGTGACATTCAACAGTTCAGAAGCTGTTTCAATTTTAGATTGAGAAGCAAAACCACTATGTTCAGTTCATCTCTTAACATTGTAATAACTACTTACAATGCTATTAAGAACTGTGTTGCTTTTAGATCAGGCCATAGAATCACAGTCAGTCAATCAATCTACATGACATTTCAAAATGTGACCAATTCAGCTCTTACTTCATAATGTGATCAACAAGGCTATTCAACTCTTGTTATACTTTGAGCAAGCACATATTGATACCTATGTACCTGTCCAAAGCTACATGAAATCAGGTCGGAAATTTCCACCACCCCGAGTGGTAACATTTTAACTAATTTAAGTGTAAAAAATTACTCAAGAAAAAAGTTTCAATCTAACTCTCATATATACCAGGTTTTCTGTTTTCTGGAGTAATAGACTTAATTTTACTTTAAAATCCTGAGTCTGAAATGCCAAGTAAAAAAAAAAAAAAGTTATAGCCAAAAGGAATGCAAACTCTCCTCTTTGCTTGAACAATCTAGTCTTGCCAGCACAATCTGCTTAGTCTAGTCCAAGATGATTAGAGGCATGGAGCACGTCTCCTATGAGAAAAGACTAAAAAATCTGAGATTTTTCAGCCTGGAAAAGAGTAAGCTTAGGGATGACCTAGTTGTGGCCTTTCTTGTAGGCTCCCTTCAGGTACTGAAAGATGAGGAAAGACTTTTTACAAGGGCATGTAGTTACAGGACAAAGAGGAATGGCTTCAAACTGAAAGAAAGTAGCTTTAGATTAGATATTAGGACTAAATTCTTTACTGTGAGGATGGTGAGGCACTGGAACAGGTTTTCCAGAGAAGTTGTGGATGCCCTATCCCTGGAAGTTTTCAAGGCCCAGTGGGATGGGGCTTTGAGCAGCCTGGTCTAGTGAAATGTGTCCCTGCCCATGGCAGGGGGGTTAAAACTAGATGATCTTTAAGGTCCCTTTCAACCCAATCATAGATTCTAAGAATCTATGATACTCTTGAGCTGGAACCTGTGTTTGAAATTCCTGCTCAGGAAAATGATGTAAAGACAAGTTTGCCTGAAAAGAATATAAAGGTTTCAAGGACAGTATTTGACATAGCAGATAAAGGAAATTTCCAGAAGCATCACTTAATAATGAAAATCTTTCTTTCAGCATCAGTATACTTACGGCAATCAGCCTCATCTGAGTGATCATTACAGTCAAAAACACCATCACACTGGTAGTAGGTGCTGATACACTGGTCTCCACTTAGACACTTAAACTCTGTGGCACTGCAGTTATATACTACAAAATTAAAAAATATTGAATGTTATTTATTTACTTTACAGAGCTGGACTGCACCAAATTTACCCTACAGGTGCTTAAGTCTGATATGGTATCAATTCCCCTGAAGACCATAATTTCCCGGAGACACAGAAAATGCAGTGACTTTGGAATTCACAGAAAACAGAGGAAACAGATTTCAGCCCTCCATAAGCAGCTGAGAGATCAAAAGCATCACAATCAGGGTTAATTATGGAAAGGTTTATTATGCATTCTGCTGTCTTGGGGCTGGTAATATGAGATCACCAAAGACTGCTTTGGGGGCAAGTATGAGGAAACAATAAAGAGGCATTGAATAAAGAAAGTTACACTTACTGCAGTCATGCTCATCAGCACCATCTATACAATCTTTGTCTCCATCACAGACATAGAATAGGTCAATACAGCGATGGTCTGGACATTGAAATTGCCCGGGTTCACAAGTACCTGTGAAAGCTATTAAGAATGTCAATAAATGCAAATGTGCTGCTTTCCTCTCTTTTGAAATCAGCACATTGCTGAGAAAGTAGAAAAACATTATCCCTAACTTGCAGCATATAATGCAGCAACTAGCAATCATATAAATTACAAGCACTAATAAATCAATATCCGGTAATTTTTCATTTATATGTAGGCTTGGGCTCATGGAAAATAAACAGAAGGTTCCAGGTAGTGGATAATAACTCTAAAGAAAGTATATGAAAAAGCTACTCTCTTACTTCTGATAAAAACTTCCAGCCTAAATTAGCTGACTACACCATTAGCCATCACTGAGATCACTTGTGAAGTATGTGTTTAGGACATCTCAGCTCTAACTGCTTTTCGCTAATTACAGTGGATGATGATTATGCAGCACCATGATTATCACATTTGCTCCTTTTTTTTTTTTTAAATTATTTCTCTGCATTCTACTTGGCCCATTCTACTTCAAATTAGATGAGTTTTCCACATCGTAAGGACTACAAAATATCAGTCTTAGATACTAGTCCTTTTTTCCCAATTTCATTTATCCTCCTTATACCAACATATGTATGTATGTAGATATGCACAGTTGATTATGAAAACAACAGGCAGTCATGATACTCACTGCAGTTTTTTTCATCTGAGCCATCACCACAGTCATTATCAGTATCACATAGCCAGATTCTTGGAATACATCTTCTATTATCACAGGTGAACTGGGTTGCAGGGCATGAAGAGGGTCCTTGTGTGGGACAATGCAATTCATCGCTGCCATCAAAACAGTCATTATGTTTATCACAATGCCAGCGACCCGGAATACACTGTCCACTGGCACAGGTAAAAGCTGAAGAAGCACAAGTATTGTCTGAATAAAAGAAAAGAAAAAAATCTTTATAAATATCTCCAAAACTTGCCTTTCCTGCAACAGTAATCAGTACAGTCATTACACTTTCAGAATGCCTAAAATATGCATCAAATTCTAAAATGCGCATTGCTTAGAATTAAAATGTCTGTTATGCAACATGCTGCAGAACTGAACAGAATACTTACAAACTTTTTTTAAACTGCAGGAAACAATAAAAAATTAAACAGTTAAGCACTCCAAAACTATCTAAAGAACAAGAAAAGTAACTCCTTCTAGTAACCATTTGCTTTATACTTTTCCCCAAAAGATATTCTAGTTATTATAAAACAGTCCATTAATAAGAAACAGTTTATACCTTTGTCATACTAGTTAGTCCTATGCATTAGGAACACATTTTATTACTGTGTCCTATTTTCTTGTTCATGATTCGAAAGAATTAACTCTGAAGAAGCATCAGATATGTCATAAAAGCCTCTTCAATATATTTAGTATCTTATCGTCTCTTCAATGCCTTATCAGCCATGGTTATCCCACTGTTCTCTCAATTTACTTGAACAACAAAATAGTTTGTGTGAGACATTTTAGTGTAAAACCAGGAAATGATCCAATGTGCTTTTAATTTACTTCACTGTTAAAATCCAGATGTAACAAATAGATCAGCATTGCCCAAATATTATCAAAACCAAATTTTTTATTCTGATGTTAAGTGAAATAAAAGGTGCTGCTTTAATCTTAGAGGAAGGTTAGGCAATGTATATGGTTTTGTTATTTTTCTTATGGTGCTATTTTTTAAGTGTCTTAGTCTTTCATAAGATGGCTTGTTCCTCTCCGTGCATCCAAATTAGGCAAGCTATTGATATTCCAGTATCTTTCAAAATTTACAAAAACTTAAGAATAAAGACAACCTTTTTCTTTAGAAAATAAATTTTTGTTACTCTGTATATTTAATTTTGAGAATAGTGGGATATGAATATTTTCATGCATTGTTTAGGTGGCTGATACTGAATCCTGTATTACTATGATATAATTTCTGAAGTAACTAATTATTCCAAGTTATTTCCAAAGTGACTAATCTCCCAGGAAGATTTCAGGATTTATTCACAGATGCAACCCTAAAAAACTGGAGTTTATTCCAGTGAAGCCATACTGACTCATTAAATTTCCTGAACTGCAAACAAGGAATACTAACTGCAGATTACAAGGATTACTTACTTAAAGAACCACAATTTTGTTCATCACTGTTATCATGACAATCATCAACACCATCACACTGATAGTGTCGAGGCACACATCTTCCATTACCACAGGAAAATGAATAGGAGCCACACTGCAAAGTGGGTGGCTCATTGGATGGATCTTCAACACATGTCAGTTGATTTGGAGCCAGCTTCATGCCGTAAGGACACCCACAAACTCTCTGGAAGTTTGGTACTGGGAAGCAGAAATGGCTGCAGTCTCCATTAGGATTTGTTCCTCTATTACAGTAGTTAGAGCCTTAAAAAGTGATAGAGAAGATCAACATACACACTACTGATGACATCTTGGGAACTATTAAAAGTACATAATAAGTATAAAAAAAGGTGCTGTAGCAAGTCCTGGTTTTGCATACACTGCAAAACAAGGTCAAGTAGTAGCAGTAGTAGCAATAGTAGCAGTAATATATAAGTGTCGCATTCCATATACTCTTCCTTGACAGAAATGTTCATGGAAGCCAAAACCATACTATTAAATTTCATACTATTTTCTGGAATTTTTCAGCAACTGTCTGGAAACAAGTATACTACCACAAATGAGAACCTCTGTCTGGCCAAGGCTGGGAGACCCAATCCAATCTTTGGATACCAAGTAGTCAGTGAACCTTAGGTTTAATCATATGTTTGATGAGAGCATTGGGTGTTTCACTAAATTAACTACAATACCAAATCCTTGGCTTAGATCATAGAATTGCATAGAATTTAAGGAAATAGGAAAGTCAGAAAATAAGAAAAATTAGTGATTTATAAATACTAATTACTTGAAGAATAGTAATTTGATTAATAAACATTTACCCAATTCATCAAAATAAATAGTTTAGTTTAACTAAAACTTCTACCAGGAGAGGAGAAATACAAAGTTGTAGTTGCTGATACAATTACACAAACCACAATGGAATCATAAGTTCATTTTGCTTGGTTATTAAGTACAGTAACAGAAAGGGTAGAGGGAAATTGCACCCAGTCACAAAGCAATGAAAGATACAACATGTGATTGCAAGTGTCTGTGCTGCCTCCCTTGCATATCAGTTACGATTCAGTGAAGCCATTTATAGAACTGAAACTGGAAATCTGCTGTCCTGACATTTTGTGTCTTATTCCCTATTTCACATCTTTCCTCTGTACAAGAAAAGGGCTCACCTATTTGGGAATGAGCATCGTATGCTTTAACATGCATAATGTTACTAATGCCCCTCCTAATGATAGTCATTTCTCCTCCATCAGACTTCCTCACTCGGACTATTCCACCAAGTCTCCAATCAGTGAAATAGGCATAACCTATTTTGAAAAATATTTAACATATTATAGAGCAATATGACATAAAAGATCAAGCATAATAAAAAAACCGTAGAAGACTTTTCATGTAAATTTAACCATTTTTCATAATTGTTTCATGAAAAAGACAAAAGAACCTTCACCACTTATAATGCTGTCAAAGTGCTTCAGTCACAGGCAGACATAACATAGGAAAGCCTTCTCAGATTTTACTGAAATTGACATATAACAAACCCAACCAGCATTTCAAATTCCAAGGCAATTTTAAGTCATTCATAAAGACTACTTTCCAGAAAACTTTAGAGTATTTTTGAAGATATTCTTATAAAAATAAAAATCAAAAGGGGTCATATATTGACATCTTTCTTCACAGACAACATAAATCCAGTAATAAAATCTACATATAATTATTTATAAACATAGAATTATTAAAAATACATATAATTATTAAAATCCTGAAATGCTGACCATCCCTGGAATGGTGATTCACTTTGTCTGTTCAGTATGAATAGCCCACCTTGAAAGCTATAATTAGTACAGCATATCTGACTTGTTGCATTACATGACCCACCCAATCTGTCTAAAATTAATTAAAACCAAATATACATAGAAACGAGCAAGAAGTACTGAATACATATTTTTAGTAGAAATTTCCAGGAGTGCTTTTTTGGGAAAACCAGTATTAAAAAATCTCTGTCATTTTGTGTCGCAAACTCACAGATCACCATATGAAAAGAAAAATCGGTGATAATAATAGATAATATTTTTCAATGGCAGACTTACCTCCAAAAATAGTAAGGCCAAATGGGTGAGTCATCTGAGTAATATGTTCAAGAGTCCGTCTGTCCAGCCCATCAAAGGTGCTGTGCTCAATTTTATCAAAAAAAGCATCCACCCAGTACAACCTCAGAGAACTAGAAATAAGGAAAACGTCATAGCTCTTTAAGTGACATTATGTCCATTAGGAAGCACTAGCATTTTCTTAAATAATAATCTTAAACCTACAAGAAGCTGTTGGGGTGTGTGGGGAGGGATTCTGAGAAAACCTTACATTTTAAGGCTTTTCAACCAACTGAAAGATAAGGTCTTCAATAAGAGTGCTAGTGCAAGCAATCTGACATCATTCCTTTGTTTTTAATCCCTAAGAGTTTAAAGGAAGAAACATGCTGGCTCAAAAAAACCTTCCCTGTCTCCTGCGTTGCCCTTACCTCCAGTCAATGGCGAGGCCATTAGGCCAGCCTAGCGTTGTATTGACAATTGGCAAGGCATGGGATCCATCGCTCCAGGCCCTCATGATTTTTGCCGGACGGAACCAATCTGTCCAGAATATATACCTGAAAGGACACATGTCAGAAGACACATAAACTAAATAATATAATGTGATTAAACAGAGCAAACATTTGAAACAGCGTTAACATTTTTCTTTGTACCACATCCTTCACATAACTTCAACAAATACAATTTCATGTTGTCCCTCTTCTCAATTGGCAGTGATACTGACAATTAATATTTATCCTGTATACAATTTCCAGAACCTTTTGAAGTGTTTTGGCCCTTTAGATATAAAATATCCATAACTTGGTTAAAATTGTTAAGGTTCTCATGTAATTACTGACAGAGAAATAGAATCAATCAAAAATGCATCTTCCAGGTAAAACTTACAAGCAAGCATGAATATTAAAAAGAATTTTCTCCTGATCCATTTGACTTATGCTTACAGGCAAAGAGTTGAAGTTAATGTTAAATAATTTTATGAAGCAGCAAACAAAAAATGTTGGGATATCCAAGGATCCAGGTTCAACATTATTCTTAGGAGATTACTTTCAAAATAGTTTATTTGGTTACTCATGAAAAATCAATATCCAAGAATTAGGAAATTCAGTAGTACGACATTACAAAGCCAAACTATGCTGTGAAAGAAACACTGTTTTGGCATTGGCAAAGAACACAGAGTATGGAACTTGAAAGTAAGCATTTCCATCAAAGAAAACCAGGGCTTTATTTTATGTATGGAGTCACATATTGTAAAGTCTTTATGAAATACAGACAGTAGTATCCAATGTGGTTCAAATAAAGAAATTCAGAGAGAGAAAATGATGGAACCAATGTCAGCAGTCTGGGAATTGAAAGGATATTAAAAAACAATTTAGCAAACTTCATCTTTCAACTGTGAGAAATAGCTTTCTAAGCTGAGTGACACAAAGAAACCAAGTTCTTTTGCCTTTTTATCAATGAACAGAAGTAAAAGAAAAAATACATGGTGCTTTTAAAGATAATTCTTTCGAGTGCTTCTGTCACATGGATTCTCTCTCACCTTGCCCTTTCCTCTGGATGCTGAATCCTAGGCTGGAATAAAAGAAACAAAATAAAGACAAGACAACTGAAAAGGGATGGTATTTTGAAAAGAACAGAAATCCAGAACCAGATGTAAGTCTAACCTCATCAGTTATGTTTAAACCATAAGTTTGTACATACAGTTTAAAATGAGAATCTAAACTTACCCAATAACAGGATGAACCACTATTGAGCGAGGATTATTTAAGTTCTGAACAATTGCTCTCCTGGATTTATCTGCCAGCCTCATCACACTAATGCTTCTGTATCGAGGATCTGTCCAGTATAGGTTCTTTGAGATCCAGTCAAAGGCCAAATCCTCAACACTTTCCACTCTATTAGCAGTCAAGATCTCTCTTCCTAGAATTTATAACACACATAATGATTGGGAAGGTTTAGGAACTGGGGAAATAACATGAGTGCAGTATTCTATTGACAAAACTTGTGGTTCCCCTCAGTAAAAGTGCTACCTCTGTGCTACTTCATATAAAGACCAATAACCAAGGGGAAGGAGGGGTGCCCTTTGCTCTAGACAAAGAAGGTGTATGTCCAGGAGCTCAGCTGCAAAAGAGGAGAAATAAAGACTAGCCAAAGGTCAGAGAAAAATCTGTCACTAAGTTTACACTGAGAGTTTTACCAATGAAGGTCAGTAAGGCCAGTGCAGTAAGGACGTCTTGCTCAACAGCCAGACTTTACTCTTTGCATAGTAATGGTCAGCTGCAGTCTACCATTAACCTGACCCAAGGCAGCAAACAAGTGCAGAAGATTATATGCTGACATTTGATCATTATAAATTGGAGAGAAACATTCTGTACATTAGCAAAATAGGATTTCCAAAAATCTCACAAACTAAATGTTCTTTTTCTGTATTACAGTATCATAGCAAATATCCTGCTCTCCAGATAGGGAAATTAAAATAGAAACACAGTTTCCTACTACTGAAACGAATACTTGTCTGCATAAACAGACTGGTGAAGGCAAATAGTAGTTGTGTGAAGTACCACAAATAGTTACTTCCCAAATACATTCAGAAAGTTTGTCAAACAAGAGACTTCAACAAGTTTAATATTAGTTGAACAAATATTTTTGAGAAACATTTTCCACATTACTGGGGTTACACTGAGATTTATCTGTGTATCTCACAATGTGACTTTTCACGGGTTTTTTTAGAAAAATATACATTAGTCTCCTTACCATAATTACTCTGCAATTCCCAAGCATGATTCTCACCTGAACCATCAGTTTTCTGTTTATAGATCATGTCTCTACTTGTGTCTGAAAAAAAAATTGTGTCATCCTGAGCACAGAAGTCAATTCCAACAAAGTATGAAGGGCTCCCTGTTACAGGGATGATCACATCTTCCTGGGTGGAGAGATTGAATGGGATTCCCCGCACTGCCATCTGGGATGAAAACAGCAGAAACTGCTGCACAGCTGTGAAAGGAAAAATCAGACACAGACTTTACTTATTCACAAAGAGAGACACCTGAGCATTAAGAAAAGATTTTAATTTGACAACACTAATAGCCTGGAAGTGGAAAAAAGAAGGATGAGAAAATAGGGATTTAAATACTCACAGACCTAAAAACTGAAGAAGAAAAACAAAATCCAATCCAGAATATTAGGTGATGTGGTCAAGTATTCCTCTCATTGATACAGTGGTACTATACACTTTTAAAGCAAGCATTATCCCTATGAAAGCAGAAATCATCTTCTGTACTTCCCTCTTTACAATCATCTATAAAAAAATAACTCACAGGCTCTGTGGAGCCTCCATAAAACAAGGCTAGCCAGATAAATGCATAGCCAAATAGTAAAATTAGAGACAACATATATGACTTAATTTGTCAGTAGACAGTCATAGTAGACCTGCATCTGTGACAATTCTGCACTCAAATAGGAAGCAGAAAATTGCTGATGGAAACCTACAGCTCCAAAACTGAATCTCATATTCTTGCCATATGTGTTCAAAGGGAGAAGACCAACCTAATCTGCACATTACTGCACAGGAAAGCAGGCTTATGTGCTCAAAATAGCACAAAATCTGCATATTAGCAAGTATTCATGCTTGATTTCAGGATTAAGAGCTTAATCATACAGCTGTCTACATGTATTCCACATCTAACTCTCTTAAAATCCTCATTAAAGGAGGTGAGTTTAAGTTGTGGCTTGAAATGAACATCAGCAGAAATGATTACAGTTAAAGCTGTCAGAAACAGTTGTGAAAAGACGTGAAGCCCTCAATATATTGAAGCTATTGAAGAGAGGAAGGATGTTCTAGAAGTAGCTCTAGAGCTAATGGAGTAGCATTATTTCCAAGGCATTTTCTCACCAACACAATGTCGTCCATCCACATGTAGGTCAAAGCCCAGAATACACCTACAGCGATAACCTAGGCCATCGTTATCTGTTTTGTGGCTGAGAACGCAGATCTGTTCACATCCCCCATTATTGCTTCCACAAGGATTTCTTACTGGAAAATAATACAGATAGAATTAAAACTTCTTCTATTAACCTAATGACATAATTATCTTGATTTTTCAGGATTTTTTTCAACATCCACAATAAATCATGTGGACTATGTGAGAGTTACATCACACAGAAAACATACCCCACCAGTTCTACCCTGAAATGCACTGAAATCACATCAGAGGTAACCATGATTCAAGGAATTCTGCTCTGTACAGAGACACTCAGCACACAGCATTAAGGACATAATTTGGGCTATAGTCTTCTGCACATAAACCTACTTCAGAATTGTATCTCGCAGGATTCATTGAATACTGGTAGCATTTTCATTGCATTCATTGCAGTGTTGAGGGAAAAATTTCCAAACACTAATACTGCTCAAACCTACAGGTTTGACTCCACCAAGTATCAGTCTATTTATAAAGCTCCCCCTACTCTTAAATGTTGCATTTGACCGTTCATTAGCTACAAGAGTTGGATGAAACAACTGTGTGATAAAAATCAGCCCAGTTTTACAATACAAATTTATATATCATAATTATAGTTCCTTACAGCAAAGTAAAAGTCTCATAATTTTTACCAGTTTTTGGTAACATAGTTCCTAAACCTCCCTTCATAATCTTACTTATGGTCTTACCAAATGGCTGCCTGGCAGCATGGTAAACTGTCACTCCATAAGGTCTCAGTGAAGACTGGTAGATCACTTGAGGGTTAGACTCTGAAAATTTGTTAGCTTTCACCACTGCCATTTTGGTCCAATCAGTGAAATAAACATTGTGTTCAAACAAAGTGATTCCATACGGATGAGGAATCAGTGAGCCTCCATGAGCTACTGTTCTCCTGTTATAAAGATGATTTAAAATTATTTATGAAATATTACCTAGAAAATAACATTATTAACAGAAGAAGGGATACAGTATTTTTAATTCATTCACTAGCTTTTGCTTCAACAGAGAAGCTACTAAAGTACAAATGAAAACGACCAAATGAACTGAAGAGATAAAGCTAAACATACACAGTTCATCAACCTAAAGGATACAGCAGTAAAAATAGAGCAAAAGGGTTAGAAAATTCCAAGAAACACAATGAGCGAGGATGAGAGGAGAAAAGATACCAACATTAATGTTATAATTTAATAAATGAAAAAATACCTTGAACAATAAACATGTCAAATGAGCAGAAGACTGTTTTTCAAGTCAATACATAGAAAGTATACTAAAGGGGACTTTTTTTCTTGTGTTTGAGTAAGTGATACTAATCACAGAAGCAGAGATAAGCAGGCTTCTAAACAACACTATGCTGTAAGACACAGTCCCATAAAAACTCAAGGACTCCCTTCTTGCATGCTGTCATTTAGTCTCCCCAGCATCATAACAGGGTGAATGTTGACTTAATTTTTGACAGCAAAGACATAAAATGTAAGAAAAGCATTTAATACCTATCACACAAATTAGTGTTTTGAAGTGGAGTATTTCCTATAAATTCATTCAGCAAAAAAAATGCAGAGATTATGATGGAAGATAATGAATATCATTGAAATAAATGCTTTAAAAGCAAATGCTTTAAAAATATGTACTGTACTGGTGGACTATAAAATGTACATTATATAATAAGGGCAAGAGGTATTCAAGGTCAAAAAATAGCAAAGAATGATGAATTAAAGACTGTCTAGAAGTAGCATGACACAATAGAGACAAAAGTGCATCACATTCATTATGTTGTAATTTTCATCCTTTGTGTATCTCGTCTTGTTAGACAATCCTTTTTTGAACCAGATACAAAATAATCAGTGTATCTGTAGCCTCCAAGGAATAATGTTTCGCCTACCTTTGAAGTCCATCATAAGTTACAGTCTCAATGTAATCAAACCGGCTGTCAACCCAGTAAAGTCTCTTTGACACAATATCCAGAGTTATTCCAGCAGGCCAGCCTAATTTTGTTTTTATCAAATCCTGACGATTTGTGCCATCCATGAAGGCCCTTTCCACTTTAGGATCACCAGACAGACTGTCCCAGTCTGAGAAAAACAAATAACTATAAAGAGATAAAAAAGAAAAAAGGTCACATTTCCTTGAGATTTTATACGAAACCCAGTGTTTTACATGGAATTTAAAACCAGCACTCTTTCAGAACAGAGTTTGTTTCTCAGCTGGCATACTATGAAAACATACTTTACACTTTTTACACAAGAAGTAATTTGCATTTTCTTTTATAGAATAAATCCATAAAGAAGCATGCTTTCACCCAAAAGACCTCATTAATACTGATATTCCTTATTAAATCACAGACTTAAGTTTACTGCCAGAAATAAGCCAGTGACAAATAGTCATATCATGAAAGCAGCAGCCATGAAAACAAGTTGCATGAAATTCCTCTTCCTGTTCTCTGAAGATCCATGTTTTCATGGCTCACATATACTTCTGAAGCATATGGGTTAGAAGACACTAACTTTCTTAGCTTCATTCCATCTCTTTATTTCAGACAGTAGGACATCTGTGGATGGTATCACAATTGGAATCTTTAAGGATAATGCTCCTCTGCAGGGCAATTCCACAGGTCCCATTTTCAGTGCTGCTCATGCACACACAACTCCAGCCATGAAACAGATCCCACACATTAGCAATAAAGGCATTGTAGAGCTCTCTCATAATTTAAGGTGCAGAATAGGTTAGGATAGAATGCAAATGTTTAAAATATTTTATATCTGGTTCTAAAATGATCACTCTTGCTGTTTCTTACTTGTCTTCCTTTTACATGGGGATAAAGGAATTTCTGACATCTTTTACCATTATCTGATAAGTATCACTTACCCAACAGTTGGATCAAGTGCTATTCCTCTAGGATTTCCAAGATTTTCAGCAATAAGAGTCACACGGTTTGTTCCATCCAAGTTAACCATATCTATTCTGTTCACACTGGTTTCAACCACATATAGCTTATTGTTAACCCAA
Source organism: Corvus kubaryi (assembly GCF_017639235.1). Lineage (NCBI taxonomy): Eukaryota > Metazoa > Chordata > Aves > Passeriformes > Corvidae > Corvus > Corvus kubaryi. The sequence goes on from NW_024581135.1 coordinate 19,473,710, forward strand.
TCCACTGCTAGATTTTCAGGTGTGTCAACTGAAACATTCAAAACTTCTTGGAAATCAGAGCCATCAATATTAATAGAAAAAACCTGAAAACAATACATACATTGTCAGTGCCCACATGATGTTTTGGTAATCACAAGACACATGGTATTTGTCTTTTATCATCACATTGAGCACAAATCCACAATTGGCCACCAGATACAACCAAGTTACCCTCTATGTTATTCCTTAGGTTAGGAATTTTTGCAAAAATCTGGAAAGCAATGCAAGAATTGCAGGAAGCTTGCCTTCAACTAGCATTTCTGCAAAATGGACAAGATAACCAAGTGAAATAGCCTTGTCCTTTAGCAAACGTGACTAATTGCTGGTTAAAAAAAAAAAAAATGAGGAAAGTGCATTTGCTTTCCAGGAATCTAGAAAAACCCAGTATTTTCATTGATTGAAAACAAATGAAAATGTTTTGGTAAAGCTCTCAACGGTGGCCAGAAACAAGAGGAGGAGCTCTTACTACAGCAACCACTAAGGGGAAATGGCAAAATGAAGAAAGAAAGGGAAAGCTCTCCATCCTCACAGAAAGGAGGTCTCCTTGTGGTCTCCTTTATCTAAGGCTAATTTTAACAGCATCCTGCCCAGAGGAATGGTGGTGTTATTTTACAAGGAAGCTCAGAGCTACATGAAGCAAACAGTCCAAACACGGTAATTTTACATATATAGTAATTGTGTGATTATAACACTGGGTAATAGGAAAATGTAGATTTTTTTTTTTTTTTTTGAACAACAGCATGAGATTTGGAATGCATTTAAATGAAAATACAGACTACCAAGCAAATATGCACAAGAAAAATAAGAGCTGAAAGAGTTGTATCATTTCAAAGATACTTCAGTTCCAGGTAACGATAATCAAGATAACCACGTAACTGTCTACTCTGTTCTTTGGCAACCCTGTTGATAAAAGAGCTTATGGGCATTAGGTTATCACGCAGTACACTAAATGAGATAAAGATGATGCAAAACACAACCCACAATTTTCTGGTTTACTTTACATCTTAAGCCTAGGGAAAAAAAAGACAAAAAAATGCCTAGTAATATCATTATTTTAAGACATCAGGTGGAAATATTCCTCATTTAAGGAAATTCTAAATGCGATTGTCTTCATCTGGATATTCTAGCTAGGATTTAATTAGATTAATTAATCTTAATTAATTAATTAGGATTAAACTATATTGGGGCAGATAAAAAGGCAGTCCTGACCACCTGGGGTGTGCAGTGAAAAACCCCATATTATCTTTTATTTATACCTATTATAAAGACAGAATAAATCTCCTGTCTCATAAAAGTGCAGATTTGACTGTGACTAAATTCAGCCATTGACAATGGGAAGCAATGGGAACCTACTACAGCCTCAATAAAAATGCCAGAATTGTGAACAAGTCAAAAATTGTGCATACAAATCTTGTCCTACTTGACAGCCATGCAGTGAATGTTCTTTCCCACAGAACCAGCATGGAATTGTAGTGAGAACTATATTTTTTATTACATGTCTTATGTGTGGATTCAGAATAATGACAGTGAGACCAAATTGATCCATTTAGTGGTGTCAGCAAGAGCCGGGTCACAGATTCTCCTTCACACTGCATGACAATCAATGTGAGGACGAATATTGTGGAGTTTCAGCATTTGACCTAAGACTTTTTTGGTTTCCATCAGTTATGCACAGAGAAAAAGAACAAGGGTGCCATCCAACTTCCACGAGAGTCTCCAGACTGTTTTTTTAAATTACTCTGCTCTACTGTATCTCGAAGCTAAAATAATCTCTCTTCAAAAAAAAAAAAAAAAAAAAGAAAGAAAAAGGTAACACAATATTGGCTCATTACACAAAATACTGTCAATATTTGTTATTCAAGCTCAATTACAGTGCCATTTGAAGTATATGAAGAAATCTGATTTTTATCATCTTGGAAGGCACACAGCTTTTACATTTTAAATTATCATGTTTCAAAAATTACCAAGAAAAATTTGCTTCGTTTTGAAAGAATGTCTACTATTTCTCTTAATTAGTTTTTTGGACTGAGTCTCATGTAAAATTAAAAGTTGCTCAAGACATTCCCATATAATAGGATTCTTTGTTTAATATGTCACGTGTAATAGTATAGTTGAAAAAATGCAGTCATTAACATAAAACATTTCAAGGAGCTTTTTTGTTAGAAAACAAAAACACAGCCAGCTTTGGCTCTCAAAAATGAGGGCCTATCAACACATTCTGCCTCTTGCAGTTCTCTACTTACAGATACACAGAAATATATTCTTCTTGAAATTTCTACCAACCTTATCTTGCACCGTATCGGTCCAAAAGATTCTGTGCAGGTAAAAGTGAAAGTCCACTCCAACTGCAATCCCACGATTCTGTGACTGCACCAAAGTACGAAAATTTCTTCCATAAAGATCTCCAATCAGTAAATCACGGCCATTGGAAAAAATAATTGATGCAACACCAGCTGAAAGCAGGGGTGACAAAGATACGATTACTCTGCAGGCAAGATATTTTGCAAAGGGGCATTGCAATACATACATACTGGTTCATACACACTGGACAGAAGGTTTTAAATAGGTACTCAGACTACTATCTGTATAAATGTTTCTATTGTGAGTACTATCTTTCTGTGATTTGCCTTTGGTTTGTACACTCAGAGCAAATCAGGCAGGAACAGCTATTTAAAGCCCTACCAGATAAAACTTTTATAAAACCCCTGTGCATCTAAACACCAAAAGACGATTTCTATTAAAGCTAAAGTGACTTATAGCAGGTACAAAATTCTCCCATTTATAAGAGAGAAATACTTAGAAAATTGTGAGATGAAGACTGGTCCATAGATGTGGCTGAAGAAAGAAGGAAGGGGAGGGAACTGAGCAGTTCTTGCTTTTCTAAGAAAGAAGACTGCTAATCAGCTATGCAAGCAGGAACTCCCATTCCCACTGATCTTCTGCAGGCAGGGACACCTGCCTTACACAAAAGCCTGTTATGACATTACACCTCCACAAAGAAGAGTTTCCCAGGGCCTGCTTTCAGAACAGACCAGGAGGTCAGGAGCAGCAGCCTACAGCTGATGAGGAACTATACTCTTGAGAGGCAAGTACTCTTGCAGAGTTCAGACTCTGGGTCACTTAAAGCCAAGAGCATGGCTTCTCTCACAGGCAAGTGTTCGATCTCACCATTCAGCAAAACCATCTTCTGGCACAGTTCTAGAAAAAAGAGGTTTCGTGATTTCTTGATCGCACTACGTTCCATAGAGAGCATGACAGAAAACTGCCTCCCACAGAAACAAGAATTCTTTTTGTTTGGGAGTGCTCTGGCAATAACCTCCAAACTCTGCAGAAGTCAGGAGTGATGAAAAAGCAATGGAGCCTAGAAGACACTTGTTGATTAGAGGAGAAGCAGCCCTGATGAGGCAATCAACACCAACCTACTCGTCAGATGCAGAGTTCTGATATTTGCCCATATTCTCGAAGCTGTCCTGATCATAGGTCCTTAGGGGCAGAGTTAAAATCAAAGGGAGCTGTATGGCACAGACATGGAAACTACCCCATTTTACCTAGCTCTGTCTATTTGCTCAGCAAGACACTTGAAGTGCACTAACCTGAAGTGTTGGCCCGACAGTGCCGGTGATGCTCTAGGAAATAACCTTCTACACAGTGGCACTGGTGATGTCCCACACGATCCTCACACAGCTGGTCACAGACACCCCACATCTGACAGTCATCAAAATCTGTCAAGTGAATAAGGCATATTTATAAAAAATTTTGTGTATAAAACTGATGTCATAATTAAGAAGCTGCAAGTTTGTCCTCTCTGCTTGCTTTATATCTACTTGCAAAACTACAGCATGAAGAGAGAGGGTTTGCATGTTTTTTCCACAATGTTTCGTTTTGTATTTCTGGATAACAAAAAACCTGTGTTTCCTGCCCAAGGAACTACCTGCACTTCTGCCTCCCCATCCCCCCCAAAAAACCTAGCTAACCAATCAAAAAAAATCTAAACCACACCTTTCAGGAGAAAAGGAAAAATTGTTTGAAGGGATGTAATTGTCTACTTTCCACAATGCAGAATATGTCTACGCAGTATTTTTCCTGCAACACATTTATACACTTGGCACACACCAAGACTTGGCTGGATTTAAGCTCACTTTGAAGGTGAGCACCATCTTTATGTCAGTGCAGAGCTCAAGTCTTTAAGTCCTACTAGAAGGCAGTGCTTATTAGCTCAGGTTTAGTACCATGCTAACAGGTATCTGATTTACAATTAAAAGCTGTCTGTGTACCAGAACCAGCAAGCAAAAGTTCCTTTTGGCATGCAAAATACCGTATACACAGAGTACTAAGATCTGGAACTATACAGTACTGACTGTCAGCCATTCCTTCATCATAAGTTTTGCTCCGATGACAAATATATGCCTAGATTTCAGCAAACCAGAATACATTGACTCAGATTTACAAGCCAGAGTCAGATAACTAGGTTTACAGGGCAGTTAAAAAACAACAGAAGGCTCACTGAGACTGCACCGGGTTTGGAAATGTATCCTTCATGTATTTCCCACAAAAGTGTGCAAAAATGGAGGAAATTTTGTGCCTTATTTCTCTGTCTCTACAAAGAGCAACCATTCTGCCATTGCAGCTTATACAGCCTTAGGCCACTCAGTAGTCTCAAAAATACAAAAATCTCATTAAAGACTGAGCATCTGAAATACTTTTAATAAAAAAAACACCATAGCTGGGGTTGAAAACTCATAACAGATATTTACCCTGTTTACTTTATTAGGCAGTGCTAACTTTCATGATACTGAAGTCACTCTATTTCCAGCTACTGAGATAAATCATTTGAGCTACCAAGTTACAGCAGCTTTACAATTACCTTTACATTCTTGTAAATATTCTTCTTTTTCATGTAAATTATGTATATACTGGAATCCCACAGAAGACACAGCCTTTCCATAGTGCAAATACAAAGCACCCTTTTTATTTTCAAGTCTAATGTTCTGCTGTCTTCATATACAGCCACTTTCCAAAAGTAACAAACAATTTAACACCCTTAACTGTTTTTTCAGGCATACAACACACATCGCTGAGGCAGAAACAAACTCTCTCTATGTAAACACTTAAAGACCAGAAAAAATTTTGATAATAAACCAGCAATCCAATAGTACATATTTTTAAACCTAATCATGCCGTCACTATGTCTTTAGGTGTAAGTGAAAAAGGTCTTTATGATATCTCTCCAGTTTGTTTCTGTGTCACCATGCTGCCATTGTGCTACTAAAAATTTTCATACATTTGCTGACTCCTGAGATTTTCTATTTGCTAGTACGTCCACCCAATTCAAATTTACTTGCCTTCCTGGAATCCAAACTTTCCCAATGAGTTGTGAGAAGGTACTAGATATCTCTAATCACTGGACTTTACTCACCAATACAAGTACGACTGTCATTGCTACTTATTGTATATCCTGCAGGGCAATAGCACATCCCTCCTAATGGAGAGGAATGACAGCGATACTGGCAACTCAGCGCAGCGCAGCGTGACACATCTGAAAGGGAAATAAAATATTTCAGAAACACACCTATTACCAGTAGAACAGCTTTCTGACTTAGTAAGAGTTACAAAATGAAAACATTTCGATGATGAGCCTTCGATTTCAAGTACAGACTCTTAAAACTAACCAACAGAGAAAATTATGTGCAAAGTTCCACAAAATCACACATATTTACATACATGCAAGCAAGGGCATGGAACACAGAAGATAAGGTACTGTTTTTAATAGGTTTTTAGAACAGAGTTAAAGGATAAGCATCAATCTTATATGAACCACCAATGGTAAGTGCTGTGTATAAAGGTGAACAGAGGAAGCCATCTGCAATGCACCAGAACTCACAAGATCTACTTGTGAGCAACATATCCTTGAGCTCCATCTCTTGGCATGTAGCCTCATCATTTACTCTTCTATGCGTAAAACCTCTACTACGTTATATTAAGAAGAAAATATATATTACTCCAATATATTAGAATATACTGTTTGCATTGTGTTCATAGAAAAACACTTCTTTATCCTTTCCTCCTCTCTCTCTTTCTCTCTCTCCTTTTTCTCTTTTTCCTTCACTACTTCTCCTTTTCCTTGTACTGCTATTTAATAATTCAGTGATAGGCAAATAAGTTATGATTATAATACATTTGAAAAAGTAGGAAGTGGAAGTCAGCATTTTCCTTTTCCTCAATTTCTTCTGTTAAATGCCTTGCTTTGCAGTTCATTTCTTCTGTAACTACCAAACCACTCAGCAAAACAAGGCGTGCTTTTTTACAATAAGGTTTCATTTCCTCTTATTTTTTCTGCCCTCTTATCCCAAAAAGGCATGATTTTGTTCATAGGAATTTTTATCTTCCTAGAAATTAAAATACATCAGTCCTCGTCCTCAGAAGGATTCAATATTCGTAGGATTAGAGTGAAATTAACAGGAACTATGCATGCTCATTTGCATCCAACAGAAAAAAACAGTGTACCACTAACGGCGTAAACATACATCCCAGGTCAAATATATTTTTTGAAATTCTAGTCTTTAAAGTGAATTAGTCAAAGCTTAGGATATACTGATGCAATGCTGTGTTCTGATCAGTACAAAACATTACTTCTTACACAAAGGGACAAATAGACATTTAAATACAGAAGGGATATAGCACACCTTTCCCTGACTTTGTGAACATATTATAGGGTACGGAGAGCAAGTTAAAATCCTTATTCGAAAATTTCATGTAAAAATTTTACAAAAGAAATGGTCTTTTGCAGCATATATGTCTCTTTCAGATCATCCAGTCAAAACAGTGCCAGTGAAAATAGTGAGCTTCCGAAATTTCAGTATTGTTTAGGAGACAAAAGGTGAATGTAAAAAGATATCAGTACTGATATTTCTGCTATTCTGTGTTTGTTTTTTATTCTAATACATACTGCACTGTCTGCCTGCAGTGATGTTAGTTTCATCTTCTCCTTCAGGGCAGTCTACAGCTCCATCACACACTTTCCCAATTGGAATGCAATGCCCTGATCCAGGGCAAGCCCACTCTCCTGGGTAGCATTCATGGCGACCACTTTCTAGGGAAATGAAAAACAAGAATAATAAAGAGTCTGTTTCAAATATTACTTAAAATTTCTTCTCTAACAGCTTCCCACAGCATCTCTATCCTTCGATATTCAGGTTTTTTTCTTGCACACAGTTGGAAAAGACTATGAAGAAACATTACATATACTTACTTGTCATGCTTTCTTTTACGTTCAAACTACAATGCCAGCGATACTTGAGTAGACAACACGTGAATCCCTTTAGCTTTCTGTTTTGTTAGAAATGGTAACACCATTTAGCTTTAAACTAACTGGTGCACCAGAAATGGAACTATAGTTTTGTGGTTTCAAAACACATAAATGCTGTCTGGATAAAGAGAATAATGTTCATCATAGAAAAGGACAATGAAAAAGAACTCTCATTCACACTTTCATTCATTAAAATTTCTCTTTCTCACATAACAAATCTTGGCAGGATCTGAGTTAATTTCATTTTGAATCAATGGGTTTTGGTTATTAGAAGCCTCATGTCTCTTAACAGATGACCTGAAAAATCTCCACAGGCAGAAGAACCAAAAAAAAATATAAAAGAGAACATATAAAAGAAAAAAAAAAAAGATATTGCTATATGCTAAACTTAGTTTGCATCATACTCAGTATCACAATAATTCTCACATACACAACAGGAAAATATTGCCAAAGTGAAAAAGATAAATAAATTGAAGCTGGAATTCTAAGGTTTTAAAAGAAATGAAATGTATTCAGAGTATCTTTACTGGTCTAAATTTCATAGATGTAGCTTAGTGTCATCTTTCTCTGAAAATACTATTGGAAGTTAGCAGTAGTATTTACCACATCCTCTTTCATCTTCATTGTCTTCACAATCATCGTCTCCATCGCAAATCCAGCTCTGATGAATGCAACGGCCACTCGGGCAAGTGAAGAAGTTGCCTCTGCAAGTTGCATAAGCTATGGAAAGAAACATGAGAACATCTAATGGTTCTGAGCAGCTAAAAGGTTAAAAATAGCAATATTGTCTCAGAAATGATAATTTATTACATCTCCTAAAAAACTGAGGGAGTTCCATGTCTTGTATATATTGCAAACACTGCTGGTTTCTTCTCATTTAGATATGAATTACCTTTGGTTCATGCTGAAATTAAGACGATGACAAAAACATAAGTGTATCTATATGTATAAAGAACCAAACTGTCACTCAATCCAGCAAATTCGAATAGTAACCATGTACCCAGGAACTTAGCAGCAAAAAAAAAGTCTATCAAAGTAGCATAGCAATTTTCATCTTTCTATACAAAGGAGTACTTGTAGAACAGTGATTAGCTTTTGATGTCTGTATAGCTAAACAATCTGCTTCCTTCTATCTGCTTAAGCTAAGTCTTAGTAAAACAGTTAAAGAAAGTGGGGAAAAAAGAGAAACATCATACTGCAAGAATTTTCATCACTCCTATCTCCACAGTCATCATCATGGTCACAGATAAAGGCTCGTGGGATGCACTCTCCATTAGCACACTGAAACTGCATACTGGTACATCCACGTGCTGAAAGAGATTGTAGCACAGAAACACATACAGAAAATCTGTCAGAAAACTACAGTGTTTTACTCCAAAAGAGGCTCTATAAAGCAAATTTGTTTAGGATCACTCCACACATGGGACTTACTGCAATTAGCTTCATCAGAAGAATCTCTGCAATCGACTTTGCCATCACATCGCTGGCTGGCATTAAAACATGCTCCATTTGCACATGATAACTGTTCACATCTTGGGTAGTCTGAAATAAAAAATCCTTTAGTATTAGCACAAATGTCAACAGAATATCTTGATTTAAAGGAAAAAGGGAAAAACTCCATTACTAGTAGTCCTATACTAGTAATCCATTTATACAGTATACTGTATTCTCCAACAAATATTCAAGAATATTCTCTAGATGGATGCTACAGAACCTTGTGAGCAACAAGAGAAAAATTAAATGCCTTCCCACACCCCAAAAAGATTTGCAACCCAAACAGTTTACAGTATCATAGAAAACAATGGAACACAAAAAGAGAGCAAGCAGTGAATATTTGTTTTATTTATTTGTACCTCAGTTTTAAAGTACCCTGATCTTAATAAAAATGTTTCGTTAGCAAAGGAGTTCCTGAAATTTACAGTTCCGAGGTCCTCTTAAAATGCCATGAGTTCTCAAACTCAGACACATCAGGCTTTTATGGTTTTGCTCCAATTAAGCCAAGAATATTAAACTTCCAGGTTCCATGAACAGCGTTAGAACCTCTGGTTTTTATTTTTTGCTCCCCCCTTCATGAAGGAAAACAGATTCTGCAGAAGTAATGATTTTTCAGGTTTTGCATATTCTACATATATAGATGAATATATAGGCAAATATAAGGGATTATTTCAAACAACTTAAATTGAATTCTGAGAATACTTATGCATACAAGCAGTCAGTGAGGTCAGTGGAAGTATCCAACAAATTAAGCATACGCACATGCTAGAGTTGAGTAGGAGAACATGAGCTCCTAGTTTAGTTCATTGGCATGTAGACAAAAATTACACCTTTCAGTCAAATGGCAAGTAAGAAAGCAAATAAATGTTAATTTTAGAAATGAGATTTATTGAAACTTTGTCTCTATATAGAAGATAAATGAACTCAAGACACAGAAGAGCCAAGTTACATTTTGCACCTTTTAGATTTTCAGTTTGAATTCTTATCCCATTTTTCTTCTCTAGGAGTTAATAAAACAGACAGAGAAGGGTCTCAGGCACATTTTCATTCATACTCTTGGAATTCAAAACTTGGGTTATAAAATTGCTTCAAGTAGACCTCAGAAACCTGCAATTTTCCCAGACACTGGCAAACAGTTTTCCTTGCTTCTGCGGTTCCGTGTATTATCACATTCTCACAAAACTTCAATTATCCATGGAATAGGCTTACATGATTTTAACTGTTAAATCATTAATATGAGAGGATAAGCAGCTGTGTTCATGTCCACCACAAGTCTAGCCAGACTATCTCCCCAGCTGATTCATTTCCATTTCATTTGTTTTCACTGCAGTTAATATAAGGTGGTATCCTGCACGTAGGAACAGTGTGTGCCTAATCAAAGAACAGCAGTTGCAGATTAGCAGGGTTCCAGCTACAGCATTACTACTTGTGGCTTTTAGTCATAGTTCCCCATCTTCCATTCCAAAAGTCTGACAATGCCAACACGTGCCCTAAGCATTGGCCCCACTTCTCAACAAGACAAACACCTTTCTAATGCAGGCTTCTCACCCTTTTCTTGCTTTGGTTAGGCTTAGAGAAAATTCATAATGCTCTGGAAACAACATTGTTTCTGAAGTGTTAGCTCTGCCTACAGAAAGGACTAAAGAAAGGCCTGACCTGGGACCATGTTTTATGTTCACTCTGGAATTATGCTTCTTCCCTGTCTGAAAACAGAGAAGGCATCACAGGGAGGAGCCATCAGGAGTTCTATGGCCCAGCAGAAACAGCTATGGCAGTACAAGAATACCATGAATATTGTAGGGCAGATGGAAGAAAAAGAAGAATACAAGATATGTGCTTGTAAATGCACTGAAGTAGAAAAGCTTCCATGGGATTTATAATGGATAGTTTTTATCCATTTTAAGTAGTAAATTTAGTAATTTCCTAATTAATTTCCTAATTTGGAAATTTCCTAATTAAATTTCCAATTTAGTAATTTCCCTCACTTTTCTTCATATCCCACAGAAATACCTCCATTGATGTTCCAAAGTGTTTTCAGTGGACTGATGTCAAACAAATAAACAATTGAACCCTTTGCCTTGTACTGCCTGTTTCTTCAAGAATGCCCAGGCAGACGAAGGATCTAGCCAGTAATAAGATTTTCTCAAGCTTATATTAAACTCCCTTTACAAAAAGGGAAACTTTGTCAAAGTCTTCTCTCCAGCAGCAGGCCCGGAAATACCCTCAGCCTAGCAAAATCTTTATTATATTATGAAGCCTAGTGTCTTGTATAAATATAAATCACTATAAAAAAATACCAAGAAGAGCCATAAGTAAAGATGTTTTGAAGATACTTCAAAATATACATTCTGATTAAGTTGGTGTTTTGCTAGAATGTGAACAAATACTTTTTTTTTCTTATTCTTTTTTCAAAACTGGTGTACAGATTCTTTATTTTAATTGTACGTGCACAAATAAGAACATTCTTTGAAAAGCCTGATGGAGATTAATTTAATTTTTTAACTCTGTACAGGTAATCTCATTTCCAATCCCTTGAAGTTAGTAAATTATAGTTCTGATAGCAGCCTGCTCACTGATCTGAAAGATATTTTTCACTGCATTATGCATTGCACATTGTACTCTTTGCACCTTATAGCACATTATTTTAATAAATTGGTTTTAATTATTTGGGGCATTAAGAACTGAGCCTCATGAAAAATGGCAAAGCTGTGAGCTACACCAAAGGCTGCAACCAATGAACTGCATGGTTCAGGTGCATCTGTGCCATCAGGACAGTTCCACAGTAGCTGGGTTAGTTTTATGTGAGGAGAATTAGAAAAGGTAAAAGAACCAAGGAAGAAACGCTGGCTTCTGTGAAAGCTCAATGCTAAGAGCATGAAGGAAGCCAAAACAGAACTTCATAACAATACTAGGATATCTGAAAACAAAGGAATGCCTATCCTTGCAATTGCAAAAACCCCAGGACTTAAACTCCCTTTCTTTCTCTCCAAAATTTAGAAAACATTAACCATGAGGTTAGTTCTTCTACTCCTATCACCAAATGGGGAGTTCTTAAAAGGAAAAGAAGAATCTGAACCTTGGTAGTGAGAGGGTAGGAATGGGATAAACTCACGAAACTGAAAGACCTGCACAATCTAGCTTAATTAAAAGCTCTTCAGCAAAAAAAGTTGCAAAGTATCTCAACATTTTTAAATAAAAGTGGGAAGGTCTTACATCAGTCACTGTATTTGGGGCTTGTAAAATAAACATTTCCTAGCTTTTATTTGAATTTTCATTTAAACTAAGATTTCTCTGTACACACCAGATCCAAGGTTAGTGCATTTGAGTATGAAACCCCATAGCTGTGCAAGAACTGATACCAATCAGAGAAATTGATCGTACTGCCTCTGTTGTAGGGGGCATATGGAAAAAGTGTCAGTGCTCTATGAATGACTTGCCGGGGTTCTCTTCCAGGCAATGAAATTTTTTTTCTTTCCAGGTTGGTGATAAATGGACTAGAAAGAGCAAAAAAGGAAGGATAAGGTTCTCAGTTAAAAGGACAACAAGGTAGGTAGTTTACACCTAAGGAGGTCTGGGAATACAGCTGTACAAGAGAGAGTGAAAGGAGACAATATGAATACAGCATTAAGAGAAAAGTGAAGGGACAGAAAAAAATAGAAATACTGTTTTCTTTCACCTTGTTTTGAATGGTCAATAGCCTCCAACATAAATACTGTTTCCTTTACCTTTTCCTCCCAAGAACCTGTAGCTAATTTTACAGAAAACGAAAAAGAAGAAATTTTTCCATAGTCATGACAATTCCTATAAGATGAGCTTTGTGAAAACAGGGAATGTTTTTCACCTATGTTCATTCCAATGCTCAGGAAGAAAGGGAGCTCTTCTTTCTCTCCCCTCCCCATAGGCATTTTCTTAGCCAAAATACTTTTACACAATCTGTCTTCCTGATGCATACCAACACTTCAGTTGCAAAATATAAATAACTGGCAAACACCAGCACAAATGACAGATGAAGCACCCTGCTCCTTGTAACTGTTTTGGGGCAACAGTTGCAAATATATTTAAATGGCTTCTTTCAATGGACAGGTGGAAGATGCTTAAAATCTATGTCACAGGAATTGCGAAATCTACATCATTTTGCGCTCTGCCTAACACTTCTGTTCTGCAAGCTGGAAATAAATCCATACAAAAACAGCAACAGGAAAAAGTTGCAACTACTACTTGATTTGGCACAAGCTGATTTCTGTCACACGGTCAGCCGTATAAGCTTCCATAACCCTAACCCATGTTACAAGAAGGAGAAATAAAAAAAAGAAAAAAAAAAGGCAATTTCCTACTAACAAGTGTCTTTTATTGCAACATTTGAAAACATTTTACGAAATAAAGTTAATTAAACGTGTTTGACTCACTGCCATGAGTCACCACCTCACAGTGGTCAGACCATTGCCCAGACAGCTCACATCCTACCAGAGACACCAGGAGGGAGACTTACTCCAAGCCCAAGAGTTCTCTGAGCTACATGATACCAGGCAGTGTTCATAGCAGAGATGCTTTCAGATCTGGCAGACAGACCAGACTCTCATTCCTGGCCTTAATTCCTGATTTTTATCCCTGAGACTCTAGTCTTTGGCTGCTTGCCTTAGACTGCTCCAGTTTTGCTACTTCCTTGTCCCAAACTCTTCCTGGTGGAGATATTTCCTCAGCCTGAAGTTCTCCCTTGTCCTATAGCTGCTACATGTCATTTGTCCAACATCCAGAATATTAGTCTCTGACTACAGTATTTTTCTTCTTTCTTGGACTACTTCCCTCATGATCTCTTCAGTTCTTGATCTCTGTTCACTTTCACCCTGGTCTCCGCAAATTAATCCCAGAGCTGGCTGCCCACTTCCTGACCACAGCAGCTATTGAGCATAGCAAACAAGAGGCAGGAATTTACAGGTTAGGCAGCTGACCTATGGCAGCAACTCAACACCAAAATTAGAATCAAAAATACAGTGTCTCTTGGCCCACACTCAGTCCACTAGCTTTAAACAACATTTCTTTATATAGTACTGCCCCTTTCTCCCTCACAGCCTCCGTGTAGCACTCAGCTGCCAGAGCAATATCCAGAAAGGTTATTCTGTCACAGCAAAGCAAAATGGACGTGGCTGGGATTTTCATTTTTCAACTATGAAGCTGAGGCAGAAGAGAGAATTCTACCTTTAACTGAAAGAAATAAAGTATGTAACACAGAAAAATTACACCAGTGTTGGCTACCTACTCCCAAAAAGCATTTGCTATGCCAAATGGTCTGCCATTTCATTCTATGTTTCTGAAGTTTTAAAGTATTTGCTAGCTGCTGACTATTCAAAAAAAAAGCTAGAAAACAGTCCAATATGTGTATTTAAAGAAAATTAAAAGCCACAATTTTATGAAATCGAAACAGCTTCAGTGCACTAATTGTATAACCTGTAGCTGAAACATTGTTCTGATATTTATCTTAGCCTTTGCATGGGTAGTTTTCCCTTGCTGTTAATCCCATTAGCAATAAAATTGACTAAGGCTCTGAATTCTTTTGTTGTGGTTTTTTACATGTTTAATTAGACAGTTACTTTATAATGGTGACATTTTGCATTTGACTACTCTCTTAAATAATGCAGCTTATTCGGAAATAAAACTTTATCTTCTTTACAATCTAAATCTGTTTCCAGGAAGATGAGTGAGCACAAAGCATAAGTAAAGGGACCTAAGTTTGCATTTTGTTATGCTCCGTGAAACACCAGAATCAATTATAGTTTTATTCTTTGGTTGTTCACGGATGTTTCATTGTTATTTATGAAAACTTTCAGTTCAAATTAAATAAGGGAAACTTAGTGACAAGGGAAAAGGCCAAAATAGTGCTATTCCTCTTACATTTATATCAGACAATGTGGAAAAGGTAATACACTAAACCATGGGAAAAATGAACATTCAAAGCAAGTCTTAGAATCTGCTACAAAAATTGCCTACACTAATCTGTACTATACAGTTAAACATAAAATCACCAAACTTTAAATTTTATTTTATGGCTTCTGTTGAAAGTTCCAGGCCTTGCAAAGACAAAAAGGCAATAAAATTAACCAGCCTTCCTCAAGAGTCTTGTTATTACATTTTTCTTGGATCCTCTTGTCTTCAGCACTGTCACATTTCTTTAAACTAGTCCAACCTACTTTCAAGGTTCCAAGTCACAGTCATTCTTCTGTCTTAGAGGGACTGTCAACACTTATTCTAATAAACTAGAGTAGAGGCTGTTGAATGATAGGAGGCAGTCCCTCTCCTTGGGGCTAAACATGCTGCCCCCACAACAATCATGGAGCCTATTTGCTGATGCAGCAGTGACTGGGTTTCCCCCACAGCAGTAGAGTGCTACAGTTAATGAATCTAGAGGGCCCTTTCCTAACTGCCTTTTTAATTTACCTAGCTGAAAATATTAAACTTGAAATAAAATGTGTACTTCAATTTTCAAACATCACAGCAGCTTCTAGCTTGAAAAAGGAGCTTTAAGTATAATCCTTAGGACTCCACTGCCAGCTGACCATGTAGTCTTCCTTTACACAGCACATGCCCTTTTTTCCCCTAAGGGCAGCCATTACCAATATTTTATTTCTTGCTTCTTCGTCCATCCATTACCACCCTAGCCTCTTCCCCCACCTCCCACCTTGGGTCTGGTTCTAAGTGAAGTTTGCAGCTAGATCTTTTTCCCAAAGGCACGCTATGTTCTAACAGCTGGAATAACATCTTTTATATTAGATGTCACTGAGGATGTGTGAAGCTTTTCCTTAAGGCTAACAATGAACAGACATGCCTGTTACACACTGTTGTGTAGGTATTAGACAAAAATATTTCTGAAAAACATGGCCTCTGTTCTGTGGCCAACTTTCCTTTCCATCAGTATTCAACCTAGGCCAGAATCTAGGGAGACTGTCACCAGACAGGCAGCCTCAACTCTGGGGAAGTTAGAGTGAAAAAAACTACTTGCCCATCTGCATTTTTTTGGCACAATGTAAACAACTTATCTGAATACAATATGACTAAATCATCTCCACAGGAAGCTGCAGTCTAGAATACAAATGCTTTTGAGAGGACCAAATCTCCTCAAATAAGTCACCTGGAGTAAAATTTTGCTTTTCTGTACAGGTTATAACTACTACTGATTTCATATGGAGTATGCAAAAAGAATATGAAAGAATTTGGCAGTTAGCTCCAAGTGTCCCAAAGCTATAAGCCAATTAAACATGGTTGCTTCTTTACTGTGCAATATTAATTATCTTTCAGACAACAAGAAACAGTATGACCTGTTCCTGTAGTGGCAGTTTGCACTCGAGTGCTGTGATAACAGATCTGTATCAGAACTTCAGCTCTAATACACAGAAGAATCTGAAATTAAACTCTTGCAACAAAAAGCATATTGTGGTCATCCTGTCTATCAAGAAGCCCTTTAATCTTACAAATGTATTAAAATGCCACAGAGAGCTGAGATGAAACCAGATCTTGTGCTAGGAGTTAAGACTCACGGCAGACTCTTTCATCTGTTCCATCAGTGCAGTCCTCCACTCGATCGCACCAGTACGCGCTTGGGATGCACTGTCCATTGGAACACGTGAACTGCTGGCTTGAGCATGTCCTTCCCGCTGCAACAAACAGGCACACAATCAGTCTTTCCTACCAACCAACACTTTTTTTGAGGAAAAATATTTTCCTTCCTCTTTAACTACTTCATCTTTCTCATAAATATCAGTATAACACATTCTCCCCCTGTATCTTGGTGTACTCAAGGGGGTTAAAGAACACTTGACAAGCACACGGCAGATAGCATAGCTCTGTGGGGGCTCCCATAGCCTGCAAGGTCACTGCTTTTCTCCACAGAAGAATTGACCTCTAGGTTAAACATTACCTCCCTATAATTATTCTGCCTAAAACATTAAATTACCAATTCTCACTGATTTAAAGTTTTCTCTGTTATTTTATTTACTGGGTCAAAATCTGTCAGTAACTGTAAGTTATTCAGTCAACCAGAATGTTACAATGTAAACACAAGAGATTTGGAGGCAAGGCACTGCTTTCCAATACAGCCAGGGCCTCAAGTGTCAGGAATAGTTTTCATATATAACTTTATATATGGAGGATTGAGAATGATTATGTCTCTTCTCTTGACAGCTGTCAGTAAAAAGCAACCACATCAATTCCACTGTTCAATTCCACTTTGATTCCACTACAGCTAAATTACACTTTCAGTTCTTAGGCAAACTAGTATGAATCTGTGAAGATATGGCTGAAGGGCAAGCTGACTAACTTTTCCTTCCCTCTGCCACCTGCACATTTGTTTCTTTCAAATGCATGTTATATCTCAACATCATCCCAGTCTATACACTGGCATCTTGTCATCTGCTGCTCTACAGGGGCTCTCTACGCCTTCTTCTGTCAGCAGTGTTCCCAAAATAAGATCAGCTACTGGGATATTAGTGTCATGAGGAAAAACAAGAGCAACACAGTAAAGTAAATCAACTTTCTGCATGTATGACTTCCAGAGCTGTCAGCCAGTTTTTCCAAGAAAAATTTTTAACGTTTCAAGGAGGAAAATCTCTAGCTTTCCCAAACACTGAGATAAAAAGTCCTTTTAGAAGAACAAGAACAAATACCAGGAGATGACTCAAAAATGGCAGCAGCACAGTGCCACTGTGTAGATACTAACACTCATGATTAACCAGTACATGGTGAACAATGTTACAGTGACCCAGTTCAAAAGTCAAACCCAGAGCTGTTGCTCATTTTGCATTTTGTATTTACAGATTCCTTAGTTAAAATATAACCAGCAGCTGTGCTGACACCTTCTCAGAGGACGAGGGGAGCAAAAGCCAGTTAACATCATTCAGAATTATCCATGCTCAGTGGATGAGGATGGAATCAAGATACAAAAACAAAAACCAAGTCTGTGAGCAAAATCTTTCCAAAACAAATATTTTAACCTCCCCAGGGATTGGTGAGTAGCTCCAGAGCTGTTCAGTTTAAAGAAGTTATCAAAAAATTATACACACAATCAACATGAAAATAGATTGATCTTATCCTCATCACTTAAAGTAAATTTTAATACTAGAAATGGCAGAAAAAACATCCTTCAGAACACTAGAGTTGTTCTCCTGTCTAATGCAATAATGCAGAGAATGTAATTAGGTGCAGTAATCATTCAGTTCACTGTTCAACACTTTGACATGTACTTATAGCCCTTCAAATGCTTAGTCATGAAATTCTAAGCCAGAGTAACATATTTTATTTCTCTATTAATACTAAAAAAAGAGCAAAGCCTGTGGCTGTAGCAGTTAGGCTGTTAAATTATTTTCTTGATCTAAACTGTAGAGAGAACACTAAACACTTTGTTTGAAAACAGCAACTCAAACATGAATAATACACTGTTTAGCATGTTTAAAGTGAAATACTAATCAGAATTATATTCTAAGTTTAAGTTGTCCAAATGATAATTAAAGACTAGACTTTTACCATATAGCAAGACCATAAGTATTTCTCCTCTCTGAATGTGAGAAAGAACAGCTCTGGTAATTCTAAATAATAATGCTACTAAATAACACTGATGAAAATCATACAAGAATATTTATCAATGGTTGCTGATCATTGATAAGTCCTCCTGTTTTTCATACAAACAAATTTCAGAGTTATCTAGAAAGAAATAAATTTTGTTATATATGGTTCTGAGATGCCACTGTGAATTTTGTTAGCCAATGAATAAAGCCGATATAGTATTATGTCAACTTCACCATTTTTGAAATTACTAGATTTTGTATCAAGTATAAAACTAGTACACACTTTATATTTTTCTCTTTTTAATTAAAGGAAACATGAATAATTTTCAAATTTCAAGACCCGGAGATATCTTTTTAGACGTATTTTCTGTATTTTATCTACTTCAGACTTCAGATTATTTCATTTCTAGAAACACTTTTGAGAGACTTCAGTACTTACAGGCTTGTTTCTGTATGTTCTCAATATGCTATTATGTAAATTATGTTATTTCAAAAAGCTGGTATAACACTGCAAGTTAAAATACTTACGACATTGTTGATGCTCATCTGAGCCATCTTCACAGTCCTCTTCATCATCACAAACCCATGACTGTGGAATACATTCACCATCAGTCTGACACTGAAACTGATTTCCCTCACAGGTAGGTTGTGCTAGTGTAAGCAATGAAAAAAGATTGTCATTTCACAGACATCTGTGAAAGCGTTTTCAAAGAAAATAATTGCATAAGGGAAAAGAAGGTCTAAGGTTCATGTGTTACGGTTCATGAAGCACATGAAGCATTTAACAGAGGGGAAGTTGGACCAGCAAAAGGATGCTCAAAGGCAAAATTCAGCTTAGTAAACTCCTGCATAGAATCTTCAGCTTTATATCTTCCCCTGGAGACACAAGTTCCTCTAGAAGGCAGACCCCAAAAAATTTTCAGGTTCTGAACTGCCCGCTGGCAGAGCCCCTTTTTTTCACTTATGTGTAGAGTCACACTAGCTTCCCTAGTCTCACAGGGGGTCTGTTCAATTGCTCTCAATCCACCTCAGGTGCTTTATCCCTTGTAAGAACATGGTCTCCCAAAACAAGCTCATAATTTTTGCCTGTGAATTCATGAGGCAAAAGTGAGGGTCAGATCAGAACAATCTGAATATTGTTCCAGATCCACTCTGTACTCTTCAAATAGACAAACAGGGAGCCGTCAAAGAGAAAGATCAAAATAATTGTCTGAAACTGTGTCACAGCTTACTCCATCCGCAGTTAATACCCCTGGAAGAACCACTAGTACAACACAGCCCACTAAACAGGACCCTGGTCTTGACCATCTCTGTTCTCAGGATTATGTCGTTGCAGAAATACAAGGTTAACTTGAAACACTTTGTGCTCACGGGATGATATGCAAGCACAGCTACCAATGTAACCAAAGCATTGAGGGAGAAAATTAAAACAATTTGTAGATTTAGAGTTGAAAAGTACAAAATAACATCAGTAGTAAACTAATCAGAGAGATAAAATTGATCACATACTACAGACATGTATTTCATGCATACTCTTTTAAGTCCTGCTTCAAGATCCAAAGAATAATTCTTTAGCATGATTTTAACCTCAGACCAGTTTTATACTGTTTAAAACTATCTTGCTAGGCACTGATGTGCTCCACTACCTATAGCACATTAACATATTGTTTTCAAAGGACAATTAACTCAAAAAAATGAAGCTTAATTTTCATTATTGCAATGGGACAACACCATTTTGTTTTGCCCATTTAAAGACATTCTTCACCCAGCACTACACTAGTTTTTGGAGCTAACTAAAGTGCCAAGCAACAAATCAGACTGTCAAGCTATGTCAATGGCCTCCAATTATTACATGGGTAAAGCAGCAAAGAAATAATACAGTGTGAAAAGGACAGATATAAATTATTCTTTCTCACTACCTATCAGCTGAGGGGCAAAAATTGGCCTAACCTGTAAGTGGGCTGATAATTGCACCAATCCACAAGACCTCAAAGAACACTAGAACTAAGAAGGTAAAATACAGGCAAGTTCCTGAAAACAGACTGTGGAGAGAAATTCTTCATTTTCACAGCTTTTCCATTCAGCTTGAGAGAATCTTTGTGCATGGATATTACAGTTCATATGAATAAAACGGTTGTTCGTCAGCTGCTGACACAGCACAATCAACTCTAGACAATTAAAATCAACTCTAGACAATTAAGTATGACCCTACTTCGGGCACATTAGATACAGTTAGTTGTCCGGGGTCTGAAAAATCCAAAGATTTGGAGCACAGGTGATACTAGTGGCAGCTGTATATACATCCAATGTTCAGGATTACTGCAGTAATAGAATACAATACACTTCTACATGTACTTAGAACATTAGTCATAATATGAAACTGCATTATTGGACAGTCAGATTTTTAAGAAAAGTTTAAAGTCATGTTAGAAGCTGAGCTCTACTTGATTTTCCATCTACCAAAGCAAATGAGCTCATGGAATATGACTCAAATAGATTCTGCAGTATGTCATGACTACTAATAGTTTTCTCCCAATTCAATACTCATTCTTGTACCATAGGTACAGTGGTGCATATTGGAATCTCCTAATTTCTTGTATTACAAAGGAGTTGCTCTTTATTTGTTTCACTTACGGCAGCCAGCTTCATCTGTATCATCTGAGCAGTCTCTTGCCCCATCACACCTCCAGTCTGCAGGAATACAGCGACCATTGCCACATCGAAACTGTCCCCGCTCACATCCTGTGGTAAAACAGGGAAACAAGCAGCTTAGCAGTGCAAGCACATAAAAACAGACAGTGAAATTCATCAACAACTCTAGTTTATCCATCACCTTGCAGCATGGAGAGAAAATAATACAAAAAATAATACAAAAGATAATACAAAAAACATTAAAAAGTATATATATATAAAGAGCTCTATATACCCAGTCAAACAAATAAAAAAAAAAGCGAAGAACCACCTTCAAATATTACAGGACATTTCCAAATAAATTGCTAGAAAATTCCAATAATTTTAGTATTTGTACTATTATACAAACAAAACAAGAAGAATTATAAAAAAGGAAAAATAACACAAACAAGTCTAGAGTACATACACTACAGAAACCTATTTAGCAGGAATGTATCAATTGTAAATTCCCAAGCAGTATAGATTTTAAATAAAGGTAGGCCATCACTTTCCACATTATTTCCAGGGGCTTAGCGTGCTAAACATTAGTACTCTCCAAAGTCTATGAGGATTTAAAAACATACAATAATAATCTCCTTAGCTGATGCAGAAATCTTGTTTCAGTGGTAACTGCTTGAAAGTATAGAAAAATCTCAGTTTTGTTTTGTTTTTTAATAATGCCCTCATACTTAAAATATTTCCTCTGAAGTACAGGAAAGCATGTCTTGAGTCAAGATTTGAATAGCAAATAATTTTAAAAGAAATTAAGCTTTCAGACATTTATGGCTGATCAAAAGCTATCCTGCTGTCATTCTCTCCTGCTTGATCTACTAAGGATTAAGACCTGATAAAGAAGCATTCATTCCCAGGTGTAAATACAGCTGGATCAGGCCTTTATTAGAGTCAACTAATGAAATCCCCCATCCGTAGGAAAGAGAAAAGGCACTGTTTATGGCCTTTCGTTGTGACCACAGCCTCATAAAAAGGGAGTGAACAGTTTTATAGATCCTCAAAACAATGAGCTACAACATAATTAGGTTCAACAGAGCTCTGTTTCATGTTAATCTGTTGTCAGCACCTCAGAGAGGGGAACACTGAAAAAACGTGAGGTAGTAGCAAAGTCCAACTCTGAAGGAAAGAAAATCCTGTTTCTTGATTTAATTAATAACCATATGATAAAATTGCATCTTTCAATTATTCTGAATGATTTGTCCAGAGAAGATAACCTCAGTATACATAAAGCACAATCACCTACTTCGTGAATTCATAATGACATAAATAACATGCTACCTAACTTTCATGTAAAACCAGGCATATCAACACTGTCACATAAACACAGTTAAGTGATGTATTCCTTAGGGATATAGGCAAGCTACTTTATGCAAGGAATGTTCAAATCTGATTGTCTGGTAGTGACACCCTGATTTATAATGTATCCTGCAAATGGTCAAAAATTTCACTTGGATAAATGGTGGTACGGAGTGGTACAGGAGTATGTTCACCCAAATACCTTCTATAGACTAATGCATGATGGTGGTTGGTGGTGCAGGTCTGGGGTTGGTGGTGCAGGTCTCTTATCAACTACCTTTAAAACACAACAACCTCCCTTGCAAAAATGCCCTGAAGGAATGTACAAGTTCACTCTGGAATCCCAGGCCCTCTCCCTGAATTTTGCCCTACAAAGCAACATTTTCATATGAGATTAGCAGTTAAAGCTCTAAAAACACAACATATAACCCACCATTTATCAATTGCAATTACTATGCAAAACAAAAACTGAATCTCCTTGTGTATTTAGTACATTATTGCTATTCAAAAATATTCAGTCACTTACTTAAAAAAAGAAGTTACAATATAGGATTAAATCTGCATCCACATGATTAGGATTTTTAATGAAACATGCTTATAAACAGGCAATATGAGCAATTTGTATATTATTTCTAAATAATAACTAGCTAAAAAAAATTCAAGCACTATGTACAACAATTTATTTTGTCTATCTTGTACTAAGTTCTTATCATTAAAACGTACCCTTATAGTGATTAAAATGAGGTGATAACACTGATTAACTTTTTAAAAAACAGTATAAACACAGCAGTCTTTGTACAGTATCAGAAATGGTAACTGAATGTTAACAGAGAACCTGCAAGCCACACAGTTCTGCTACACTCTATAATACTTTTCAGAATTATAATTTAAGATGCTCACACCTACATACAGTAAGCACCGTATCAATGTCCATTTATACAATTCTTCAGCAGACCTGTTATCGTTCATTTAATTATGGCATTAAGCTTTACAATGTTATCTGCCGTGCTTATTTACAACTGAAGGCAAAGAGCTCTGAAACACCTACAAGTATTATGAAAGACTAATACTTCAATTATCACTGTTCTATATCTTCTTTAGAACAAAGAAAATCACCTAGCTGATAATTGTGTAAATTCATTAAAAAAACAATCTTCGAAAATCAGTAATATGAAAGAAGTAAAAGTGATCTGCAGTATCAAAGGCACTTCTCACAAAGATTCTAAGAAGCTTGTGTTTCTTCTGTGAGCAAAAACAATTCTAACTTTGATAAAGGAGAAAGTAATCAGGGGAAAAATGCATGATTACAAAGTTACTGCTACAAATACCCAGGAGAAATATCCAGAATGAAAGAAAAATAACCATGTCAGCAATAACCAGATTTGGTATATTCTATGCAATGTGAGCCTGCAGCACCTGGGCTTCAGCAAGAGCAGGAACTGTCAGAAAACAAGGAGTATAAGCTTGTTTATTGATACTATTTGAAGCCTCAATTCACTGAAGAATTAGTCATTAGTAATTTTACAGAAGGTTTTCCTTTCAATAAATTTTTGTGGGGTTTTTTTAATGGTAAGGTGGCTCAATAATCATTAATACTAATAAGCTAATTTCCATAGAAATTCAGATTTACTCTGACAAATACTGATAAAACCAGGCACTTTTTTGAGGTAAACAGAATCCTATTAGCAAGATTCCTGAAGGAAATAACCACTGAGTTTAAAAACAAACAATAAAGTAATCAGCCTTAACTTCATGCTTAAAATTTGTTAATAGAACAGAATTTGGGTGACTTCTGAAAGTTCAGTTTTCAGAAATGATTGAATTTTTGGTGTTGCTCTACCATTACTATAATTCAGTTTTAGTCTTCTGACTGTGATTGAAGCACTACTAAATTATGGGCTAAAAAAATGCACAGCAGACCTTAGGAATCACAACAGAACATATATATAAAAAAAAGAATCTCTGGGCATTAACAAAAATAATTTTGAAAGGTAAAATCTGCTTCTAATGCTTGATATTCACGAAAACACCAAAGAAATAACAAATATATTATATTGTCTTTAATATAAACCAGTCTAATACTGAATGCAAAGCAAAGATCAGAAGCATCACTGGAAAAAATGTAGACCAAAGTGCTATTTCTAAAGTTCTTGTTGTTCTTGTTAGACTTACTATCTTGGGGCTTCATGCTAACTTTGTCACTGGACTTTATATTGTTCTCTGTGTCGGGGATTCTCTTGTAAGAGACTCTCAGTGGATGTTTAAGATTCAGAATTTGCTCAGGTAAAACAAGAAGGCTTACATTACTAGCTCTGGGAAAGCTGCTTGCAGAAAGGTTATGTCAGGTAGTCGTTTTCCACCGGAATAGAACAACATAGTAGTGGTTTTATCAGAGTAAAGATTGAGCAAATTGCTAACTAAACAAAATACTTTCTTTCACTTTTAATTTATTCAAAATAAGCGCATCTTCTACCACTATTCACCTTATTTTCTGCAACAATTGTTGCCTGTATATGAATGAAGTACCCTATGGTAAACCACTGTCAAAGACAAACCCCACTGCTACTAGAGGATGGTCGACAACCTTCACACCACTAATGAATGTTACTCAATGTCACATTAAGTGACAGGGAATTCCAGCAGAAGAGTGAGAGGTTAATAGCATCACGAATTTCACAGCACAGTGCTTTAACCCCTAGGGCTACAGTCTTCAACAGGAAGGCAGTCCATTACACCCTCTCTACCTCCACTGGGCTTCACTTGTCCCCAGGTTTGTGTAGGAACATTTAGCTTCAGAATTAAAGCTAAAATTCAAACCAGAAGGTTATGTTTGGCTTATAATAGAATCAAATCAGCCTTACTCTCCACCCCTCTGCATTACTTTTGACTCCTTGCAGTTCCTCCCAGAACAGTTCTAGTCTTTTGTGTTCTTTTCACACATTTTCCACCTGGTCATTTAACCTTGAAGTCCCTCACACGTTTAACTCTGACAACAAATCTTCTGAATTACATTTGTCATCCACAGATTAAGGGCCATGACTGTTCATTCTGATTATACAGAATAGGCCAAAATTCGTTCTTCCTTCCTTGTACCCACAATGCCTTTGAGAGCTGCTAACACTTCTTTAGCAGCTAAGCCTGAATGAAGAATTTAAAGTAATGAGGAATGTATTAAGTCCAGGGTAGATTGTACCACTCTCAAACTGTCCACTCAAAAATCAAACTTACACTGCTGCAATTACTTTACACTTCAGGAATCAAATCCCTCAACAGATTTATTTGCATTTAAAAGAGTAATGTTCTTCAAGGCAATATTTTTTCAGCTGAATAGTTCCACTTGTAATACATCTCCAGGCTTTCAACAAGTAAATGCAAACACACTGAGCATTACAAATGTCTTCGACATAAAATTTACAAATAGAAAAATAAGTGACAAGCTCTCTTTCTCCCTGCCTTCCAAAAAAGGGTACTTTCTTTCCCATTTGGCCCCAAACAGAGCAGCCCATTCTAGGGGCCTTGCAGGTAAAAGAATCCTGGAGAATCGCCTTCCATACGCTTTGATGTCAGATTTTTGCCGAGCTTAATTACATGTCAAACAGCCTGAGGTTTTGGCATGCTCAAGGAGGGAAGGCTGAACCTCTGAGAATTCCATCTCTGTTCCCCCTCACTAATGTAGAAAGAAGTGAAATCCAAAGTTTAGGAAAAACCTTAGCTTATTTTCAAATAATGCCCTATGACACTGAGGAGCAGTCAGCTAGCAATTATAACAGCAGAATGAACAAATATTATTTAATATATAAGAAAAATAGAGTCTGATGAAATTATGCTAACTTCCATATACCTCGAGATGATATTTAACCTTCAGTCTATCTACAGTCTTTAAACTTCATTATATTTAATACAAACTGTGCAGATTTAAAAAAAAAAAACAACATAGATCACACAAACATTTATAGGTATTACTGTCCCACAGTATTACACAAAGCAGTAAAAGATTTACCTGCAGTTTTCAAGCCCTTGCAACACGAACCATCTTTTGTACCTATGTGTCTCTAAATTAGATTAAAGAAATAATTTTTACTGACAATATCAACAAAAAGACAGTACAAATGTACATCTGCACCCACTTCACATGACTGCAAGACCTTTGTAGACAGATTGATAAGAAAACAGAGGACTAGTCAAGGGACAATCTGATGCAGAAAAGCTGAAGTGCCAGAGAGACAGCAATACATTGTCAGTAGGGAAGTGTAGTATTTCTTTTACTGAATTATCATCCGATTGCATATAACAAGATCATTATTAGTAAAATAGCATCTACAGACTCAGCAGCTGATCAAGAACTCCTTGTGCCTTGCACCATACAATCATGTAACAAAAAGGACCATGCCCTAGGTAGTTTGCAGCATAAAGATGACATGCTCTTGAACTCCCAGGGGTGCCCCGATGCCAAGAGGCCATATGGCCCTGTTCTTCCCTTCACCAACACGCATTCACATTCTATTTTTAATCTGTTAGCACTCAAAGTCACCATACATGAGAGGCACACTGCTTTGCTGGTATGTTTATCAGACAGTACAAGAAACATTTTGATTATTTGAGGGTGGGAGGCAGGGGACATTGGTGGAAGTGATAAAGGACTGAACTTGGAGCAACTGATCCTGTTCTTCACCAGTACTAGCTGGACTTATTTTTGAGTAAACCACATTCTGTGTTCAGCAGAATGACAGGTATCAGAAGCTGTAATAAGTGGGTTCTACTCTGACAGGTAAGATCCAATATCAACATTTGAAATTTTTACTCAACTGATTTTTTTTTAAAAAGCATTTTAAAATTCAAGACCAAAAGTGAAACTATTGTCTTTCATTATGGACTTGGAAATACCATGTTTCTCTGCAGCATCAGCAGATTTTTATGGTTTGCCTTTACTTGCCAAGCAGGAAAAACACCCAGCAAAATCTACATTATATTATGTGCTTTGTATCTGCATGTTCTTGCACATACAAATAGTTCTCAACTAAAGCAATTGTTAAAACTAAAGCATCAAATATCATTTTAATAATGCTCACATGCAAAATCTTTGATAAAAATACTTTAAATAATTGTATTCAAAGTTAAACTATTTGTTTTCAGTTAATAGTTACAAAAGGACTATAGATTAATTTCTGCTAATGCCTCAACATAAATCCAAGAATTAAAGAAATTAAGGATTTTAATCTACTGAAACTAAGCAGGAAAGCTTTCCTGCAAAGAAAAAATGGTTCAAGTCTCCTGCAGACAAGTTCAAAGGAATGACACTGTAAATGCTTCCTAGCAACATTAAAGATATTCATAATCCTCATCCTCATTACCTTACTTCAGCTTTATTAATTGAAAAAGCAGCAAATGCAAACAGCCTGATAAAAATAGAAATGGTTTATTAATTAGTTCTTAACAAATCTATTCAATTTTATTTTTTTCAAGTATAAGCCTGAACCAATAATAAAGAGAACAAGATCCTAATTTTTTGATATACCAAATATGGACCTCCCAGGAAAAAAAAAAGTCCCAGTTTTAATTTTTTTCTTAAAGCTCTTGTATTCAGAAAAAAATAACAATGGTTTCTATATTACCACTTCCAAATCAATTATTCTGGGAAAAGTTAAAAAAAAAAAAAAAAAAAAAAAAAAAATCAAGATATTCAGTCTTTTTAAGTTATCCACACTGATCTTAATTGTAAAAAACCTTCTAAATTTAAAACCATGACAGTTTATTTATCATACATGCTCATAAACAGTACATATCCATACTATGTACCTTTTCCATCATACAGTACTACAAACAAAATAATAAAAATTAAGTTCCTTTACAATCTTGCTTCAACTCACACACTTTTTTAAAGCAACAAATAAACTTTTACTATCTTTTTAGTCCTATAACAAGGCAGGAATAAGAATTAATCCTTTAAAGCAAGGGCTAATTCTAATAGACAGGAGGTGATACTCCTTTCTACTGATAAAGTAGATATTCTTTATATTGAACAAACCAGGTTCCTTCTTTCATTTAAGTCACTGACAAATTTCTTGTACTTCAGTGATAACTGAGGGTCAGCCATTAATTTTTCTTAGACACTTTCTTTAATCTAAACTGTATATAAAGTATTTTCCAGGAGGACACTAACAAAAACTATTTGTACTCCTTAAAGATTTTAGTAAAATTATTATCTGTATGGCCAAATTCACGAGAACCAGTACTTGCAGTGCAGCTGAAAGATTAGCCTTCTCAACATAAAAATGTCTTTCAGACATTATATGTAAAGAACATGTTCTGCCTTAAATTGGATAACCCCAACCAGTTGTCTTGACATTAGGTGTCTTAATCCACATAAATCTGTTGTGATTGTGTTAGCTGGGGAAGTGAAGCAAGCACTGTGGATCTCTAGGGAAGCACACATACCCCAGCTCTCCTAAATCTCAGTAGCTTCTTTTTCATGAATGGCACATTAAGTATGCAAAAATCTGTTCTAATTGACCATATGACAAAAAGAGGAAGAAGAACAGGCAAACACAGTAGAAAAAAAGACACCCTCAGTTACTCACAGAAGGAAGCATCCCAAGCATTTTCATAAGAATGAACCTTGCTAATGGCCCCAAGGCTGCTGTAGAATAGCAACTGGGTAACAGAAGGTGGGGGAAAATATGAGCAAAAGAGGAAAGTCTTCAAGACTAGGAAGTATTTACAACTACACAGTGTGTGGAAAGTGAAAAAAAAAAAAGTGCTTAAACAACTTAGAGAGAACAGGTACAATACATATATCACTTCGAAAGTCAGACAGATGCAGTAGCAGATGATAAAACAACCTCTCAGGAAGCTTTTCTCATTTTGAGAGCTGTACAGTTTTTTAAATAAATTTTCCAACCAATGTGCAGTTCTTTCTCAAAATTAGATCGTATGCTGAGATGATGACCTGCATTCAATTTTGTCATGCTCTCCTAAAAGCTGATGCGTCATTGCAGCGCTAGGAACTGGCCTCAGTAAGAGCCTTCCTGCGCAGTTCGTGACAGTGAAATCGTGTCATTTTTGTATTTCTTTTCTGTATCATTGCTAGAATGGAAATGGCTGTGCAACATGTAACATTTTGCTAAATTATAAACCTTACCATAATTTTATATTACAAGTTGTTAAATGAAAAATGAAACCTGCTGTGCAAAAAATAAACCACTTTGCCTTACAGATAATAAACATGGTAAGTGCAAAAAATAAAAGCCGTTTCTATCTTCCCACCACAGAACCCATATCCACCCAAAGCTTCACAGGCCACTGGTCATTTTGCACAAATTTCAAAAATTGCAATAGTTACTCACTGCAAACCAAAACTGTGGGAACATTGTCAGAAAAGCAGAACTGACGTGTCAGTACAGAATAGATAGACCACATGCTACAAGCACCCAGTGTGTCTAGACAGACATTCTAATGCTGCTTACTACTGCCCATGACACTGGGAACTACATATATTCCTTCGGATGCATTGACACATCACATTTCTCCCTTATTCAGTAGTGACCCTTTTTCAGTTAGTAGCTAGTGGCTGGTCATTCCTTATCAAGCTTCCTGAAAAGGAAATTCTGTATGTCAAGGCCGGCCTGAGTAAATGAAGGATCATAGAATCATAGAACGGTTTGGGTTGGAAGGGGCCTTAAAGATCATCTAGTTCCAAATCCCCTGCCAGGATCACCTGAACTGAAGCAACAACGTGGTCCGATGTGCTCACACAAAATGCAGTTCTATCTTAAAGGACTTGGAAATGAACAATAAGAATGAAATCATCCTTTGGCTGTTTCATTTCTAAGTGTAGCATATTTTCGTTATAGATTTTAGTTTAAAAAATAATTTTAAAAATCCTTTTATGCAATAGCAATACTAATAAGTGTGCCATATTAAAAAGACAGTCCTTGAATTCATCAGAAGAAGATAAATACAAGAAATACCATCTTCTCCTGAAACATTACTCTTCCTGTCAACCCCAGTGGAAGCATTTTACTTTTATTTTCCCTAAGCATCCAAATTCTATAACTCTCAGATTTATTCATCCACTTTGACTTTTTAAGGATGCTTGATTCTGCTGTGACTTCTCTTCATTGGTGGCTGCTGGGCACAATATTGTAAGTAATTCTTTACATTACATTAGCTAGCTAGTCTAAGCAGCGTGTCAGACACAGAGGTTAACAGTAAGGATGAACTTCTCTAGCCTGTATAGCTGCATAAGCCCACAGTTGCTACATCGTTGGAAACAAAAGCATGCACGTACTCCACACTATATCCTTACATCCAGAAACAAGCACAAAAAACTACAGGAAAGCCATACACTGTCTCCCAAGGATCTCAATGGTAACACACAATATACAAATGACATTGCTCAGAGGACTGCAGGCATTTGTCTGCAGGCCTGCAACCTTTAACTTGTAATCCCTTCCTCATAGCAATACTTTTCCATCAGTCTTTCACAAGGTCTGCTAGGAGACAATTGCAACCACAACTGTTATATTGCTGTTTAGAGTCAGTACCTCCACATAGGTTGTTTAAAGACAAGATTTTTCCTTTAACAGGGTGATCATTTGGGCTTCTCCCTTCCTGAACTGCCTTGCAGGATTTAAGTCTCTGAGAATTCTTAACTCCTATTAGAAAAAGTTGCATAGGCCAAGAATTAAAAAGTTTTGCACTTATTTTCAGTGGGGCTTTAAAGTGCATTCTGTGTCTGACTTCATACAGAAAATTAGTAACTGCAGAGCTAACAAACACAGCTCAAATATTCTTATGGAAGACACCACAGACTTTGTCACTCATTTCAGACAAACTGGAGTTTGTTTCACATGAAATGGTTTTTAAAAGTATCAGACCTTGCAGTAGTAAAAGTAATTTTTATTACTACAGCTAGAAGGCCAACAAGAACTGCAGCAACATTCCATCTGATTGGTTATCATCCAATGCACTTATTACATTGCAGGTTGAGAACAGCCCTACAACTCTGCTCAAAAGTGAACATGTGAGCAGCCTCATTCAAGTCAAGCCATCTGTTTACACAAGACACCTTTACAAAAGGGTTTCCAGCAGCGCTAACACTTGTTCACCCTAGCCCTCATAGGACTACTCTTGTTACCAGCATGGTAAGGTTTTTAGCAGTAGCATTACACAGTGGTTGCATGGCCAGCCCTGACTTACCATAGGAAAACAGAGTGTGTCTTTCTCACCCTCCTTCAAACACCTCTCCTCGTACTTGCTGCCAAGGTTCCCTTTCTTTTCCAAACTCCAGTAACTACCAGGCCCTTCTGCATGCTGCTCAAAAATCACTAAGCTATAATTCCATAGGCCTGGTTTAATTCTCCCACAGTGAAAACAGCTCAGAGAAGGTCCAATGAGCAGTGGCACAAAGCAAGTACCAACAACTCAAGGTTGTCAGCAACACGGGCATGGGACATTGGAAAACAGAGGGAAGATGAGTGGGGGCATCCTGCTTCCAGGAGCGGTGAACTAACCATTCACATGGCTCATCACTTCTCATGAAACTGTACCCTCAGATGACAAGATGTGACAAGGGCTTGATCAGATCAAAATGGGTATTGAATGATATGAACTTTACATAGTAGATTTCCTTCTTTGGGACAAATCTGGGAAGGGTTATTTATACATGGCTGTATTCCAGTTCTGCAGACCTTATACTTCCTCAATGTAAACTGAACTTTCTATGGCATAAGAGTTGATAATGTGTACTATGGTTTCTGAAGATAAAAAACATTACCTAGGTTCTAAATACATCAGTGAATGTATCAGTTCCTGGGATATCTTGCGGACTACGCCTTCTGGTTTTTTTTAAGAGATGCCACAGCACAAAACTAAACCCCCGGCCTTCTTGCTCCACAAAAGCATGACTGCAATCCCTGTTAAAGGGAGTCCCAGTTGGAATGGCCCCCCATTCTCTGACTTGACTCAGCAGGGTGTAGTATCATGACCTGCCTGTGCAGAAAAATAATTGGGCAGACACACTGCTGCTGTAAACAGTGCCCTTTTGCTGAAGATCTGACTTCTTAATTGTAAAATGAAGGCAACTTATTCATGTTTAAATTATAAAATAGAACAGGTCATAGAACCATTTCAGTCAACTTTTATATGTCGTTTCATTAATCCAAAACAAAACTTTTAACAGTGATCCTTAGATCTCTAATCCACTTTAAGCATTGCAAAACAAAGAAAACATTAAAACCCTTGAAACCAACAGTAAAAGCTTAAGGAATACACTAAAGGCTATCCATTTCATTCAACAGTTCTATGCTTACTTATTAAACTTCATTTTTTAAACTGCTCTATATGTGTACTGAGTTGAGGGAGCAAAAAGTTGTTTAAAAAATTAATGTCATCATAACAAAATGGGCTTCAAAATTAACATCAAACAACAAAAAGCTATTTAAAGAGATGTTTGCTCTTCACTGAATCATATTTTCTGTCTTAGATCAGTACAACTCAGGCTAATTTCTTTAAAATTAAAGGAATAGCACTGGGTTTCTCAGAAGAAACCTTGTTATTCTTTCATCTAGAAACAGCTCAAGGTATTTTTAAGAATTGTGTATTACTATCAAATTATGTAAAGAAGCACTTCAGTTTTAAATATTTTAAAAACAGCTCTTTTATCTGCCACAATCAGTGTAAGCTATTAAAAAGAAACTGAAAACTTATGATTATCATCACTAATTAGTCACAGTGGAATAAAAACATCCACTTCTCTTTAAATAGACAATAGATCCTTAATTAGAAGGAACATTTAATGTTTTTCAACAATGACAACCTCTAGAAAGTGTAACTTCCTTTGAAACATCCAAAGTACTATATGGTTCCAGTATGGTTTAAGTAGAGCTCTGGAAGAGGAGATACAATTACTGCTTTAAAAAGTGATAGTACAGTGTAATTCAAGTTACATATTTGTCTATCTGAAAAGTTATCACAACCCCTCAGATCTAAAAATAAGTATTGTAGAAGACTGAATGGCTTCAGTATACATAGATAAAATAAACTATGCCTACGATGTGCCTGCTTACTGCTCAATTAAAAAGAAGAGTATTCAGATTTTAAAAAACAGTTCTTGCTGGAAGAATCACCAGGTTCAGTGTTAAAGAATGAGAAGTTAAGAGTGCAAGAAGGCGTATGGAGGGGAAAGGCTTCAAACAGTGCAGCTGATTTCAAGTCAATCCAGGAAGCCCAAAAGGAAAAGAATTAAAAGGCTGTAATGAAATTGCAGTCTACCTTTCCCCCAAATGAATCTTTGCTATTTCCTGCAAAACACATGGCAAGTAAATCTGGATTAAAGTAGGATTTCATAGCTCAAATTTCCAATCAGCTCAATATATGAAAGAAGGTTTTGGTTTGTCTTACAGGGAAATAGAAGCGTCATACACATCACGTATTTATCTTAGTTGAAATCTCCTTGGATGCTCTGTGTCTGTTTGTCTTCACTCTTGTAGCTTAATTATTTACTGTAATTCTAGCACTTGGCATAGAACCTAAATCTAACCAGGTGTCATCCAATTACTGCTTTCAATTTTTAACTAAAATTCTAGGGTTTGACCCATTCTTTGCTTTAGCTGATTACTCTGCAAATACCTGATACGCTTTACTGAACAGAATACAGAAAAAGAGTGAATTATTAAGAAAATTCAAGAGATGTACTAGAAGTGGGCTATTCATTAAAAAGAACAAAGAAAAAAAAACCAAAACCCCTGTTAGTGCACAGAAAAACTCATTAAAATGTGAGAAGACTATATAACATGTTTCACTGACAGGTACTTCTGAATTGTCAGGCCTCAGGAAGTAAACCAGTTTAGAAGCCAGGTAGATGGACACTCAGTGCAATTTTTGCTCTTGATTTTGTGTGAGTACTTCTCCAAGAGAAACCAAGAAAATTGTACCAGCACAGGATTATGAACACTGAAGCCCAAAGGTCATGCAGAAAACCCAGTAAATTGTATGTCAGGATTGCATTGGTATATTCATATTTCTTGCCATCCTTTTTCCCTTCTCATTACTTCCAAATCCTCAGTTCCCAGTCACTCAAGTCTTCAAACACTAGGTCTTGGCAGGAGTGGAATCTTACAGCCAGGCTTCTCTGTCATTTAAAAGTGCACAGTTCTGTACAAGGAAGTATGAATAGTGACTCTGGCCTGTCGCCTCTAGCAATGTCACTGTACATCATCCTACAGACAAATTAAATAGTTTTGAGTGAAGAAAATGTCTAAAAAACACTGAATTATTAATTTGGAGATTGAACTATTACAATGCCTGATGGAAAAGCATGTTTCTCCATGACTTCTAGAAAGAGCTGCTGTACCTCTTCTCTACTTGGTCTTACCATACCAATTTCTTAATGGCCTGCCACACTGCATGTTAATGTTTCAGATTTTTGA
This sequence comes from Corvus kubaryi, assembly GCF_017639235.1. Lineage (NCBI taxonomy): Eukaryota > Metazoa > Chordata > Aves > Passeriformes > Corvidae > Corvus > Corvus kubaryi. The sequence goes on from NW_024581135.1 coordinate 19,508,506, forward strand.
TATATCTTATCACACCATATGCATTCATTCTTAGAATAGCCTTCATTCTCAGACTAATAGAGACCTCATAAAGGTAGTCATATTTGCCTGGGATGTATCAAGGTGATGATTCATCATTGCAGAGACTTAGGATAACAAATCAAATTTGGTGAACTAACATCCATCCATTGTCTCTAGTTTATGACTGAGTGTGAAGCACTTCGATATTCCTCAAAACAAACATGAACAATAGTCCTGTGATGCTCCTGCTTGACACTACCTTCATTTAACAATTTTTTTAGAATCCAGTTACACTTTTTTCTGACAACAATTACTCCACACGCAACAAGACTTACAGAGTAAAGGTTGGAGAAACAGGCCCTGTACTGCAGGCAATTACAAAATACAGCATTTTTATTCCATTTATGAGCACTATGTTTACTCCCAGTAAAACTAGAATTAGGTAAATCAAGGAAGAGTACTATCATTTGAGCAAGTGCTTAGGTGAAATACTCCTAGAAACATCCATCTTATATTGGGAACACTCAGATATTGCCAACAAAAATCTCAAAAAACATCAGTGAAGCACCTTTGAAAATACTGAGGATTAGGCAAGATAATAGGTTTTCACCATTTTCCTTCTAAGGCTTGGGATTGCTTTCATGGTTCTCCAAATTTTCTTTTTAAAATAAGTGTCTGACATGATCTCAACATTCAAGGAACTGGAACTTAAGCTTACCAAATACTTCACTATCATAATCACAGTGCAGGCAAAATTGCTATCCAGGTATTTTGCTAGTATCAGACACCCATTACCAAAAGTATACTGCTTGATTTCCACAGTTATTCTACTGTGGATGCAGCGGGGGAGGGAAGAATGGGAGAAAGAGGGGGAGGAACACCATAAAAGTAAAAAACTTCTGTACTTCCACTACCTATGGATACTAGTTCAAAGCTTCTCTCTGCTTATTCTGTCATGGAATTTATCAGATACTTTCTGGACAATCACAAGCAGCTGTAGAACAAAAAAAAATAAATTTTTGATCTGCACTGCAGCTTCCATTCTGTCCAATGTAAAATAATAGTGCATAGCATTAATTCTGACCAGTGTGATCTCCTTGGCTGGAGGTTTTGCAGGTCTCCTGCTGCACATTAGCTGTCTCTTATTTCCCTGTTCATAAGTGGGAGCTGCTAGCAGCAGTTGCTGTATAATTACTTAGTTGATTCTGTCTAAGGAGCTTAAACTAAGAGTTGAGCAAAGAAAGCAGATTAACAATTTGAACACACACGTAATACACAGGCACACACAGAACCAGCAGGACTGCAGGTCAATACACGGGGTGGAGGAAATGCACTTCAGCCACTCTTGCTCCAACAAGACAGGCTTGATTTTCAATGCAAGGCAAATAAACAGCGTGAAGAAGGAGAAGGCAAGAAGAGAGGCTGCAGTCACAGGCGGGGGAGAGGACTTGGGCACACGGCTACTCCATCCCCAGCAGCCAGATTAGTACCGGAGGAGAGGCACTCAGCCTGCTCTGCCAGTCACATGCTCCTAGATGTCGCCTAGCAACAGTAAAGCCCAGAGAAAAAGTTCTCCCTCTCTCAACTTCAAATCTGCGTCTGAGACCGACTGAGGGGAGCTTATTGTGCTCTAGACTAAGCATCTGTTTCTTTCTTATAGCCTTCTGTAAATGACTGCATATACCACACGTACGCAAGCATGTCCACGCATAACCCCCATGCCCCGGCCCAACCTGTCTACGTGCAAGTGCTGCAGCCTGTGCACGCCTCACCAAAAACAACTCTAGGTACAATTTTAGTGGTCACCAAACCAGCTCTAGGAATGCAGGTGAACTCTGCTCTGCAAAATCACCCGTATTTCAGTCGCAAGAAAGGCACAAAGATCGCAAGGAAAAAATGTAAAACGTCTGGGGTGATTTTTTTTTTTTTTTTTTTTTTTTTTTTGCCTTATTCACAGTCAGTAATCAGGACTCAATCACAGAAAAAACTGCCTGCTTGCATTTCTGTAAAACCGTGAGTTTAGACCGTGGAGTTGCAAAGTCTGAGATGTCCCTCAAAATTTAGCCACATTTGTGTGTTGCTGTCTTACACAAATAGAAAAAAAAAAAAGTTTGTACAAACCAGAAAAACAATCAAAGGAAGCATACTAGGATAATTTAAAACCAAGATGAAGTGAAGCTAAAGAGCCGATGGTGTTTGCAGTGCTTTTAAGGCACTATTCCTTTTCCACAACAGAAACCGACTCCACCAAATGACTCCTGGAAAGAGCCAGCTGTCTCCCCTAGCTATTGGAAAGACCTCCTTGAATCAGCGCCCGTTAACCCTCTACTTTCAGGAACTTCGGTCTTTTTCTTATAGAAGTCCCCGGAGTAGGGATGTGCTCCTTGCGGTGCAAGTCCCATTCCGGAGAGGCTGGAGCATAGCGCTTACCTTGGCAACTGCCCTGCATTATGCATGCAGCGAATAATATGAGCAGTTTGCAAGCAGTTGCTGCTCTTCCATCCATCCGATGGTGAGGTCCCATTTGGGCTGGGATGCTCCAGCTTCCTCAGAAGCTGGCTCCTGGACTCCGGGGTGCTGATCTGCACAGCAGCAGCACAAGGACCCTGGTGTCTTTTTCTTATCCTGCTAGTTGCAGAAGAAAGGCGTGTTCGCCTGTTGAGACATCGCGTTTTCTATAAACTCCCACCCTCCAGACATTGCATAAAGCTCTTTATACCCGGCGGCCCCGGAACTAGCATGAGGGAATCAGGCACTGCTCCAGGCCCTGCAGCCACAGGCTGCCTCTGCCCCTCCTTCCACACTTCGCAGGATAGCCAAGATGCTTCCAAGACTCTACACTTTGCAGACTTTGTTTCAGAGTCCACTGGCGCTGTATTTAATGTGTTCGTGTATTTTGAGTAGTTCCTAGAATTGCAGGTGGCAAGTGAAATGTGTCACAAGTTTTAGTGCCCCAAAGGCATGCTCCAAATGAGAAAAAGTTTTTTTGATAACTCTGAAAAAAAATCTAACATCTACTCACCAATGCAGAGGTAAAGCTTAAAACTTAGTACTCCTCACATAAAACCTATGAAAGGAAAACTGTAGGGATGAAACTTACTTTTGCACTTTCTCAGCAGATAAAATCAGTTTGGTAAAGTGCTTTGGCTGTGAATTCTAAATATGTCAGCTGGAGACACTCTCCTTTAGTTCTAACTCTCCAACAGTGTGTGCAACACACAAAGAAATATCTCCCTGTGTTTTACTGCTGCCATTTCAGGAACCATATACCCACTAACAAGGGAAGAGCAGTATGTAGGATCACAGGAGAAAGATAAAGATACCCTAATACTTCAGGCTGGAATGCAGCCTTGGTAAAAAGGACAAACATTTTGGAGGCATTGCTTGCAGGATCAGAAACATCATATATAAAATGTGTGAAGTTAAATCATTATTTTGTTTTATATTAGCGAAAAATAGTCTTTCATGTAGAAAATTTAGTTATGCCAAGCTGTCCTTTCTTCATTTGTGTGCACACATACACGTGCATATCAACAAGGACTACTGTGCATACAAACCATGGGAGAAGGATAGGCCTATTTGTCTTCCAAGAGGCTCTGTCAGATTAATTTTAATGACACCACCTTTATAAATACCACATATCTTTTGCATTAGCATCATGCCATGCTCATTATACTGCAATAGCTGTTTGCTGATGCTGCAACAGAACTTAAGCAATCTTTGAAACCTTAACTCTTCTTCTTTTTGCCATGGACTGCAATTGCAATAAAGGAGTAGAGGTGCCTGTATTGTTCCTGCAGAAGTTGCACAGGAACATGTTGCCGCTTATTAGCAGACTGTGATATCTTTCCAGGTCCTGTAGGACGCTAATCCCTCTAAACCTTTCCGTAAAGGCTTTCTATCTATCAAGATAGTAAAGAGGGGGGGTGGGGAGAGAAGATGTGGAGCATAGGCTTTTGCAAGGTTGTGATTTATGCAGGTTCAGGGCTGTTTGGTGTAGTGGTACGACACAGCACCGGGGTCAAGCCACAAGAAACACTGGGGGCAGATCAGAATATTCAATTAGCTTCCTGGCACCTCTGAATCACAAAGAGAGGATAAGATCTCTCCATCACAAGATCCAGAGCTGCCGGGGGAGGGGGAGACATGCCCTCTTCAAATCTCCCTCCTCCCTCCCACCCTCTCTCCTTTCACTGTAGGGGAATAGTGCCTGAAACATTCCTTTCTGCACGGAAGGTCTTTTCCTATTGTTGTTTTCTTTGTGTTTCAGTGTTGCCAACTTACTGGAATTCTTGTCGTGGTTTCACAGCAAGGCTCAGGCTGACCAAACGGAACCAGCTGCGTTTGTGTATGGGGCCGCTGCTGCTTTAATCTCCCAACAAGGCCGATGGGGAGGGAAGGCAGGATCCTCAGAGGGGAGCAAGCAGATCTCCTCTCTACAGATGGGTGCCTGCAAAGCCAACACACAGACTGAGCGTACTTAATTAGAAGAGGACCTGTTTAAAGCAGTTCACACCTCAGCAACACGCAGAGAGGGTAAACAGTGCTTGGGAGCTGCATTCCAGGTTGGGAGCTATGTGAAGCCTTCTGTCACTGTATGCTTGAAGTGACCTGGATGCAAGCTTTGGGAGGCACCTACCTGTTTCACTCCCACATAGCTGGCAGCCAGGTGAGCTCCTACCCCATTCACCTACATCTACACATCTGTACCTCCCACAGGTGAGATACTAGAGGAATTCTCCAACAGGAATGGTGGAGATGCTGTTGATGTGAGCTGAGATGGTGGGTCATGCCCTTCTCACTCATTATTCTTTACACTCACAAGACAAAATCTACATTCAGAGACAGATGAACTGATAAGCCCAGATATTTTACTGCTGAATGATAGTAATAAAGGAGCCAGCACAGGACAATGCTATCCTCTGTTTACTTCATCTAAAATTTTCTCTTCTCTGTTTACTGTGGCACCTCATCATCCAACTACAGGGACCCTGCCCTGCTGGACACCATTAAATGGGACTTCTTAGAGACTAGAGGCTTCAAGATCAGAATCAAAACTCTTCAAGGCTTTCCTGTAACTACACCCAAAATCGCCCATGTGGGTGTAAAACATCTCTTTCTCTCATCTTCCTGTTGACTGTTCCTGTTGGCAGCTCATTATTTCTGACTGAACTAGACCTAGGGATTTTTAGTTGATTATTGCATGTTTAAGAAGATGCAATCTTCTGTTAGAAGGTTAGAGGGAGAAAACATAGGAAATGCTGTTGTCCATTGAACTGTACTTTCAATTCAAGATACAGTTAGGGATGTCTTTGCTTGCCTGGTTTTTAGTGTAAGCAAGCACTCAGAAAAGCAGTTAAAGGTGTAATTCAGAACTAACAACTATGCCGCTTACATATTAAAGATACCCGCTAAGCAAGGAAGTTAAAAATTAAAAGGCTTCATTTTTGACCAAGGTTCAGTCTAAATTGGTGTCCAAACTCATGCAGTTCTTCACAGACAGATAGAAACATCAGGGTTGATGTATGACTAGATAAAGACAGAAAGCTAATGGTTAAAAGAAGTAAAAAAACATATATACACTCACTAGAAGGAAATGTGGGTCAGATCTGCACCTGTAAGTTTGTCTCTTCTGAAATTCTTGGAGCTAGGACAGTGTACAGAGGCTAAGGATCTGCCCAGTGCATTATCCAATAAAGCTGTAATTGCCATTGGCACTCAGTAATCTTGCAGTCAGTCCGTCCCTGGATAAACCCAGGTGTTTCCACACACAAAACATTTTAAGTTACAAGCTGTGTTTCCAATTTCACATTTAAAGTTTAATCATTAAATCCTATGCCTTTATCATGACAAGCTTTTTCGTTATTTTTGTGTAATCATACTAAAGCAAGGCTATATTTTAAACATACTAAAGCCGTGCTCATTTTTTGAGAGAACACTGGTAATAACAAGTCATACAAATCTAAACTAAAGACCATCTCTCTGCCTGGGTAATAATGTAAGTACCCAACAGCAGCAATTAACTCTTCAGATTTCATCCATCTTTCCTATTCTACAATCTAAAGTGTCCCATTTCTTTAACTGAACTTTAGTTTTACAGCAAGGAACAATGGGGGTGTGGGTGTGGGGGGGTGTGGGTGTGTACGTTAGAGGCTTCCTTTCTTAACAGGCTATTAATGGCAGGAGGGTCTCTTCAGAGATACTATTTTTGAGATATTTCCTTCACCTAGGGCCCACTTCAGTTTGCATCAAAGCCATCATACTTCAGAGAGAGTAGATTTAGCTGTCTTCATGGGGACCCACAGTAGCAATGTGTATCGGGACTTCACCACTTATTTTTTCCAAATTCATATGTTGTGAGCGGAAGTTGCCTTAAAAAGTCACATTTTAGGGAACATGCATCTTATACAAAAGAACCAGTATTAATTTCAACTCTACAATACATGAAAAAAAAACAAAACAAACAGACAACAGCCCCAAGTTCACCAAGTTTCTCATATAAGCCACATCACATTTCACAGTATCTAAAACAATGGAAATTATTTGCCAGAGAGGTATTTTCTTCCAAGGATTTAAATAACAACAAAAAAAATTCACCTAATCTCAAACTAAGAAAAAGAGAGCCTTAGTTGATATAATTCCCAAACATCTAATGCATATTCGTAGCTAAAGCAGAGATTTTCAGAAGACTGGATCAAAGGTGGGTCTCCAGACCACATGAATGTGAGAAACATTAAGCTGAGGAGATGTGAATTGGTCCAGAACAGAAATCACAGAGTTAGAATTGCACAGTGCAGCTGGCACTGTGGTCAAAAGTTTCCTCAAGGTCTTCTAGTTAGTGACATATTACACCTTCGCTCTTTCAACCTGGAATTATATTACTGGGTCCTGGAACAAGAAGCAGGAACATGGGAACCATGTGCTTTTTTGGTAGCTGCCACTGAACAAGTGAGACTAGTAGAGTCAGTAAAGGAGCTTCCAAAACACCCCAGGTGTATTTCATCTGCAGAAATGGGCCTGTGGTGGAGTTTAAGAGTAACCACTTAGAGATGAGAGAGTTTATTTACCTGGAAGGCAGGAAAAAAGTGGAGAAAGATTAAACAGATTCCAGTTGTCCTCTCCAGTTGTCCTTTGGTCAGCACTGTCCCTGGAATTCCCTGTGCCCCATCCTGGAGACACAGTCACAAAGTAAGGGCAAGCATGCTCTACATCAGCTGTATCTCTAACTACCAAAGATCTTGCTAGCTGCCTTACTTGCAAACAGATTTCTTTGGCACTTTCTCTGTCTCCAAGGAACAAAAGTCCTCATTTTTGCTCCAATTCACTGGCCCTTCAGTGCCATTCTGCCCTGCAAGCAAGAGATGGAACTTGTACTTGAAAAGGAATGGGAGGTAAAGAAGCATTTTCAAATTACTTATGATCTAAAAACTTTTTAGGGTATTAACAAGGAAAATAGGACAGGCTGGAACAACTCTGAATCCCCTTTACTCTTTTCATTGGTTTACTTTCCTATTAATATCAGATATGAGGTCTGTTCAGGAAAAACACATGCGTAAGTGGGACTCACAATAAAAATGGTTAGGTCTCATTCCTCCAACAGCTAGGATGAAACACTTGAGAGATCACAAGAGCAGTCAGTCAAAAGACCTGAGAAAAGATAAATAATAAGACTTCAATAGTGTTAATTAGAATTCCAGACCAAATGCAGGGTAATAACAGTAAAAAATGAGAACATGGTTTAACAGTATAGGGATTGCAGTTGACAGATTCTCACAGTTTTGATATGTATTACAGAACATCAGTGATTAACCACTGCTTACTTAATAAGAAAAGTTGAAAATATGGCCTAACTGAATTTTTGAACAAGCCTCCACACTTATTGAAAAAGACAACAAGACATCAATAGGCCTATTAAACACCATCTTTTTAAGAACAAAGTTACTCAGTGCATGGTGAAAGTATAGCTACCCTGCAACACCCTGTGAATGACAACCACTGATTTGTATACAGGGATAGTATAAATATATTTTTTATGTTAAACTAAATGGAAAAACACAAAGAAAATTATAGCTCAAGATAAGCCACACAGTAGCAATTCTTAACTGATTGCTAAGGAACAATACTCAAAATATTTGGTTAGAAAATAGCACCTGATTCAGTCAACCTGCAAAACTACTTTGACAAGAAGAGACCAAACTCCTGAATGCATGAGGTCAAAAGGATTACAACAATTAAAAAAACCAACCTCTCTCCTCCTTGGGGGACTTGTTCACAGGAATGAGATATAGGACAGTTCAGTGAGCACAAACTTTGGTAAGGAGGGTGACTGGTTTGAGTAGTCCACCCTTCCCCCTTTACCCACTTTCCCTCAGAGCTGCAGCACAGCCATTCACAGTCCTTTTTGTCCCCTCAGTCAGCAGGCCCCTAGGAGAGCACTGGCCACTGTGCCCACTTCACAGCACAGTCCCACAAGCACACCATAGAGCCACAACTGGCAGTGGGGACACAACACCTCAAACCTGTTCATGCCAGCGTCTCAACAGATTGTACCTTACTAGCCAGGAGGAACAAGATAGCATGCCTGGAGAAACTACCTCCACCTGAGCTATCATGAAGAGAGTATATAATGTTATTTTTATAGTCACTTCACAGAATACAAAATTGTGAGGTAGAAGTTTGCCATCAAAAAATTGCTTGATGGCATGATTTGTACCTTGCAAGATGCTAACTGAATTCCCCCTTCCTCTCAGCATTAATTTTTGCATTCAGAAGTTATTATTGTATAATCCAGTTCCAAAATTTAAGATTTTTCCTAATTAGCATACTTCTAAAGACCTCAGCACAGCAAAGGCTACCTCCTGTTGCTTTACTGTATTGAATACATGGTGATCAGCATTATGAAGTATGAGATCTCAAATTAAAAGCCACATGGAAGTTACTTTTCTAGTAAGAAAAGGAACTTCAAGAAATTTCAGATATGCAACACTTGAGCTTGTAGTGCAGCTGCACAGTACCATAAGCTGAAGAGCATGTTCAAGAAACTGAAACACATTCTTGACTCCTTTTGCCTAAGTTTTCACTGGAACAGTAGTTTGTGAGTTCTAAAAATATGTATGATAACAGCTAAGCAATATACTCACTGTAATTACTGATGTCTTAAAAGGCTTTGGAGGGGTTGTTTATTGCTTTTTTTTTCTTTAAGATAAATAATTGTGCTAAAGTATCATTGTAAGCCAGAGACACAAGCTATTAAAAGGAAACAGGAGGTTACACACCACATCCCCTAGTACTAAAACTTCTTTGTTCCTTAAGAATGACTTTAATACTTAGCCTTCTAGCTAAACTGGAGCTATGTCACTTTGTGTCAGACACTTCAAGAGATACTAATGAAAATGCCCTCGGCCCCCATAATCCTCTGTGGCTGATTAGGTACAGTAGAAGAAGTTGTTTCATTAATTTGAAGGCCATTAGCTTGAGCCCTCATATTGACCTGAAAGCAATGTTTTATTCATATTGTAGTGTTGTAGTCAAAACTCCAGAAATAATTGAAAGGACAAGCCTCAAACCTTAGACCTTTGATTTATGAAGCTGGATACGCAGTTAATTATTGCACGATGAAAAAAGGGGAGTAGGGAGCCAGCAGTCCTGATATATTACTATTGCCATGTCCATGTGAAAAGCTGATGGGTAATCAAATATATATCAATAAATATGTCTTCAATTCCACAAACACTCCAATTATTTACACAGATCACAGTGAAAAACTTTCCTTCAAAATTAAAAAAAATATATATAGACATTAGGTTAAATTCAGGCTCCATTAGACTTTGGGGGCAAAAGTCCAAAGTTCAGTAGTTTCAGCTAAGATTCATCAGCAGTCAGTGAACAGCTACCCATAGCTATTCAAATGAACCACAAGATGCCTGGATCTACTACAGGAACAAAAAAGAGTATTTTTCAAATAAAACCTATGCCTGACTTTAGAAATTAGGTTTCTAGTTTTTCTAGATATAAGCAGGAACTCATTGTAGTCAACAGTCAGTTCTTCCAGTCAACCTTCCAAATAATCAGTCCCCTGAATTTTTATTAGCTGTTGTTTGAGTGGTGTTCAAGGTTTGATACCTTTTGAGTGTAATGAAATGATTCAACGGGAAGTGCAAAGGCACACACATATGAATGGTGACGTTCTCAAAAAAAAGTTGTTAAAAATCTGTCATCATCCAACAGGCAGATAGTGATATTAAGAAATACTGAAGTAAAGATTAGTGAATAGAAAGTCTGCTGATCAATGTTTACCTTTTCCAGCAGAAGTATCTCTCTCTCTCTCTCTTTATATGCAGCAATCAAAGAAATGTAGTGAAAATTCCAGACAAAGATTTACACCCTCTGTAGTCAAAATGGGCATCCCATACCATCCCTGTAGTATGATTTGGTCATAACTGTTCCTTTATGAACCTCATTGCCAATAGTCACTGTGGATTCCATCTTGCTTGGGCCTTGACGAGTCTCATGAGTGTGACAATACATTATCTTTAGATGAGCTTTTTCATATTTTAAATCAACTCAGATAAGTGAGCTTCAATGAAACTTACAGAATACATTCAAAATATGTGAAGCTCTTCTCACGTTTTACTGTCATTCAACTTTTCCATGTCATCAGACTACAACTGCTTCAAATACTGAAGCACTGACTACAATCAGCAGAGATTCAAATAATATACAGTGTTAGTGTCAGCATTCTTCCATTTCTGCACCAAAGTCTTTTTGATAAAAGAGAATATTAAACCCGAATTTTACTCTTAGAGCCACAGCACCAAGAACCATTTACTGTTCCCTTAATGGACGTCATGGTCTTCCCTTTATTTCTGTTGCTATACTTGCACTTACCCCAGTATGGATCACATATTCTTCTACATTGCTGTTTCTTTTTCCTTCCTTCACAGTATATTCTGTTCTTCCTAATATTTCATTGCAGGCATTAATATGCTTCTTTAAAGATTAAATTACAAGAGACAGCAAAGAGGAATGCAAGCAAAACCAATATAATCAATATATGCAGAAGTCCTTACTACTCCACTTATAAGCAAAACAATTGCTTTTTATGTAAACAGACATATTGATCAAGTTGCAGTAGGAGATACAAGGTCAGATTCACAACTATGAAACTGCTGATTTGAACTAACCTACCAGTATAAGAAAAACCATACAAACTGAATATGGTTTAAGATCACCAGAGCAAATCTTCAGCACACAACTAGAGTACATATCAGAAAGAGATGAAGGTACAACACTATAACCCCTATATTTTCCTACTTCACAGGGATCCCTGGAAATTATGTGTGAGATAGAGCATTTCATTGACTACTTACTATGACTGTAACGTTTAAATCCCCATAAACCAGTATTAGGAAAGGACAAAAGGTACTTTAAAGACACCTGTCATTATCTCACGCTCATCCTGAGTTAAACAGTGAAAGACTACGGACTTGTGGGCAGTTTTCCATTTTAGTTTGACCTTAAGGTTTTACCAGTATAAGGTTATATTAGAAGAAAGCTATTCAAAATATCATTCTCTCTGGGATTCAGCTAAGGGCTAGAATAAAAGAATAAAGGATTTTCCATATTCTGGAATACCAAAGAGAACCATTATTATTTTTGAGAATATAAAAGATGTCACAAATGACTGATTTTCACAGGGACACAATTGCACTCCATGCCCTCAATCCTGTGCTGCAGGAGGTGCCTTTTTTTTCCCCCATAGCAAAAGGTAGTTTCTCCTGGGTCACATTTCCAAAACAATGCTAAGGAATCTATCATCCCTGCTGATGTTTCACTGTTTCTAAATATAGAAGGCATAAGGCTATTTCAAGTAAAGTTTTTCATTAAAACATACCATCTAGGAGCCTAATCATATTTTTACAATGTTCCATCCAATTAACTCTTCATTCTAATTGAACTTTTGTGTGCCACTATCCAGTGAGCATGTAAAGTTATTCTTGTAATTGTTTTTATTACTAAGACCTGAATAATAACTGCACTGGAAGCCAGAAATTCCAGTATTTTTATGTAGTCTAGATATTAATTTAAACTTTGATTTTTATGTATGGACATGCACAGATTCTAAATACAAACTTTAAAAGTTATCTCTCTATACGGGAAACACAGTAATACATTAACTGATGCTTGCAACCTACTTACACAGATTTATGATAAAACCATTCCACTATCATAGCAATTGCTACCTAGCTAAGTTCCATCTATTGTTTTCAAAATTTCAAAAGCCAGTAATACATTTTAAAGAACTATTAGTGATATCTAAAAACCAGATAAGCATCTGTAGGGTAGGGAAACTCAGTTCACACACTAAGATTTAATTCTGGTACCAAATCACTAATAGAGAACTAGGTTACAAGATACAAGATGACTGGTATGATTTACAGGGACTATGGGAATTGAAAACCCTTCAGCCCTTCCTTCCTCTTGCTACCTCTCTTCCATGGCATTCCCCTCCCAACTACTGAGCAGGGCTCAACTGTAAGCAGCTCTTAAAATGTGCTTTATGGCTACAGACAACCCAGGAACACAACTGTATTTCATGCAGTTTAACTGAAAATATCTTCATTGGGTTTGATTCATTGTGTATTTGTAAAGAACAGACAAGCAAGCAGACAAGTAAGATGTTGGTTCAGAATACAAGTTCAATTATACCAGTAAATTTTACAGAAAAGAGCATAGAACTAATCCAGTGATTTGGAGAGAAGAGTAAGGAAGAAGAAAAAAATGTGGGTGCATCTTCCAGTGTCTCCAACACAACCTACTCTCCCAGATACGGTCAGTCCGAATGTGCTATATATAGCACAGAGACTCCCATGTCAGATTCCCAAACAGAAGTTTTGCCCTTGATTTAAACACCTACAGGAATAATGCATTTGATAGATTTTTGATACATTGCTGGCACACATGATTGCAGAATCAATCAGTTGACAGTAAGTATTGAGCCTTCTGTACAAAAAATATTTTTAGGGACATGTAACTCATTGCTCATTTTAGAATCCAGTCACAGAACAGAGAGGCCAAAAATAAAGGCAAATTTCTATAAGCAATTTGAATACACTAAATATTGGTTTAGTGGGTTTACCCTAAAAGATAATAAAATATTCCCTCTTAGTTTTAATGCCATTTTGACCTTTATGTCTGCATTCCCCTATCTGCCAAACAAAGCAGAGATCATAACTCCTGTCACTTGTTTTCTTAAACTAAAATAATAAAACACCCCCATCATTAGTGAGGAGCATTAGAGGTAAAGTTTTCCAGAGAACATTATAATTTACATTTTCAGACTACTTAAGTTTGCAAGTCTAATAATCTGTAGAATTTAGTTTAGGTTTATTTAAACTATCTGGAAGAATTCTCTCAGATTCTGGTTTGCAGCTCTTTTAGTATTTGATTTACACAATTTTCCACAGAGGATGGATGACAAAAAGGAATCAACAGTCTTTTCTATCAACTCAAATGCAACATCAAAAAAGAGCTTAGTTTCACACACACATTTGCCAAAATGAGCCCTATTTTCTTTAAATTTGCATTTGTTTTGTGATATGTTAGAAGCAGACTCAAATTCTGCAGCTAGAGTCTGCTCCTTTCCTCAGAAAATTTCTTCAGGTGAAAAAGTGGGAGATGGTTGGAAGGAAGGCTGGTTCTTTTAATCTTATCTAAGCAGTCCTGGAAGGAGTTGCAGCTGAAGATAAGGGACGTCGAGCCACATGCCTTTTTTCCCTTAAGACTTTGTATTGTATATGGGGAATGATCCCATTTCTGTAACACCAATTTTAAGCTACTTCAATTCCAGCACATCTTTACAGGAGATGTTCCTGATATGCACAAATAGGAAGAGAACCAGGCATAGTCATAACATTTAACTGTGACAGTAAAATTAAGGCTACCATCTACTGCCACTGCAACGCCATGTAAAAAAAAAATAAAAGCCATGCTTTCTCTTTGAAGTGACCTTTACTCGTGCTGCCCCTCGTTAAAAGAGTTTAAGGGGAGGAGGTGAAATTTTTCTTCATCTCTGAGGTGACATTTAACAGACCTGGGAAACAGACATTAGCTGTGCTGGACTGCTCAGGAAGGGCTATGGCATGAGTGACTTCTAAAAGCAAATAAAATAGTAATGCATTCAGTACATTTAACATCTCATTCTTTGACAAAGGACTTCTTCCTTCTTGACTTTATCTTCTTCTTGATAGTAACTGTTACTAACAGGGCTGGGACGGACCAAATACTTGACACAGTGAAGACTGTAGCAAAGAAACACAACTCAAAGAATGCTACTTCAAAATCCTTGTAAACTACAAATTCCTCCTGTTTGCATTTGACAGAGTAACTCTGAACCATGCACAGCATGCTTCATAATATACAACGATCAGAACCAGGAGCAAGCACTTACACTTCAGGCAACATCACTTTTTTTCCCCAAAAATTATTTTAAACTCCTTCCACCAGAACTCCATATATTTAGAGTGGGGTACGAAGTTCAACTCCAGGCTAGAGTTCTCAAGAGGTTCTCAAGCCAAAAACACAAAAAGGTCTAAGATCCACTGTTTTGCACCACAGCACAAGTAACAGGCAGGTTGTTCATGTAAGTGGTTGCTGCTTTGTCTAGGTCAGGCTCCATGAGCATGCAGAAAAAAAAAGTATTGCTGTTTGCTAACCTTACTGCATCATCCATCATCTCCCATTTCCCAGTTACAGCTTAGAACCATCATCCCAGGACTCAGCAACCTCTACAGGTATGTGGTAGTTGTTATACGACTCATGGAAGTGAGATTTGAACCATATTTTGAGCAGTCCTGTCCCTCAGCCCGCCCAGCATCTCTAATGTCTACAAACCACTGTGAAACAATTAAAGATGCTCCACATAAAAAAATCACTAATAATATAAAATAAATGTCTTCAGTTGACATGTCCACATAAAAAACTGCCTAGAACAAAAAAAAATGCAATGAAGATGCTTCAGGGTTGTGCTCACAGGTAATAGATGTTTCAATGTTCTCATATTCAGCTAGCATGTATTTGAAGTTCTCAGCTCAACATGCCATCTCAAGAATATAATAAATACAAAACTAAGAAGTTTCTTAACTTTAACTTTTTGAAATGAAAGAACATTCTTTCCCAGTTATGACACCTTCATCAGCACTACCACCTCACTCTTGAAAAGCAGTTTTATCAGGGAAAAAAAGATTTTCTGAAAATGTGAGCAATAAATGCAGTTAATTAAAGAAGCGGAGAAGGAGGAGTTAAGCTACCTTTGGATCCAGAAAAAGACAGAAAAGATGAGCTTGTGATTTGCTCACGTTGGAAAGCTTCTTAAATGAATTTTGTTTAACTAGTATTCTATCTTTACACATTCCTTTGAATTTGATTATTCTTTTCTGAAGGTCTTTGTACTCTGAAATGATCCAAAACAGAATTCATTTTAACCATGAAAATATTACAGAATATTAATAGTCACTAACAGAGCATAGAAAAACTAATTTACTACTATTTGATGCTCTCTAAGTAATGTTTTTACTTCCCCTTTCCATCAGGTGAAGATATGGTTAACATAATGAAATGCAATACAGCCTTAGACATTTACTGTGTATGCAGTATCCAAAGCTCAGTTAAAAATACCTTTGTAAAGAGAGTGTAGAAATCTATTGTTCAAAAACCCACTTTATTTTCCACACTGCAGAAAAACTGAAGATTTTCAAGAGGTTTTCAGAAAAGGTCTGTCATATGACAGTAACTCTAAAAAGGTCTAAGATCTTATAAAAAGAAGAAGTACATGCAAAGGGCACCCATATTCTAAGCAGACAAGGACACCTAACAAACTCTCTCTCTCAGTCGTTCCAATAGGCGAGGCTATTCATACAAGAGATCTTTTTCGTTTCCCCTTTTGCTCTACTTCAAGGACACCTCTGGCAGCCCATACCACATTACAGGCCAGGTAGGAGGATAAATCAGCTATTTCCATCTCGACATTTCTGATCCATAGGTAATGCCCAATGCCCAAATAGACCATTCAAAAGAAAAAGAAAACTACAAAAACACCTACCATATTACATGTTTTGGTCTCTTTTTGAACCAAAGTGGCTATAGTGATAGCACTGTTACTCCTACATAACATCAATTTCCTGAGGTTTTAAAAGAAGCTGTTAGCTGTAGTACTGATATTAATAGCCTTGCTCTATCAGTCATCTCTCAGCAAACCTCCGCAGCTCTGCAGCAATGACCGCGCAACCTCCATACTTGAGTCAAGGCTGACACCCCGTGGACATACCTTGTAACTGATTTTTTTTTCCCCACCTGATTTTCTAAGAACTGAGATGCCACACTGAGATTCTACTCCAGACCTCTGCAGGACCCTTCTGAAAAACATCTGAAAAGATTCAGTTGTTCAGGAACATATATAAGACAAAAATAAATCAGCTGAAAACTCACATTATGTATAAAATTACTTGTTTTCTTAAAAACCTCTGACAAGTCAGATGTTTTGTAGCACTACACACAAGCATTTAACAAATTAAGAATCCTGGAAGCTTTAAAAAATTTAGACAATCTAGTCCTACCTCTCTAATCGTTACAGTTAATAGATGATAATACCAGAAGTAGAGTAGAAAGACACTTTGATATTAAAGCTCTGTGGTAGGTAAACTACTTCAGAAATGGACATCTATTTTCTGTATTTCCACATAATCCTGTTTACAAGGATTACAAACTGTAAGTATGGTATTAGATTCAAGTATTAGTGATTATTTAGAAACTGAAGTATTAATACACACTTCTAGCCATTAACTTTCAATCTAACACCAAGGGAAATAATTTTTTGTGGAAGTAGAATACACAATACATGTAAAATGACCCCCATACATTTTAAAAATAACACTATGTCTCTTGCTTCATTTATTTCAAAAGCATCAATACTATGACAAGTCGATTTTGATTGGGGGAGTATCACTAAATTTAACCGAGAGATAAGTAAGTCAGGCACATGTTGGTGAAATACTGCAAAACAGAAAAGTTCACATTATTCTTCCTCAAAGACATCAGCTATTATGATTTTGTCCATGCATGGTTCCTAAAGGAACCAATATTTGTCTTCACTACAAAAACATGTTATACTGCACTGAATGTGTCACATCACTGTTGTGAATACTTAAAGACACAGCCTCCTTCCCTCAGCTTCATGCTGCAGACTGTATCCCCTCACTCCTGCAGAGTATTTTATGGCTATGTCAGATGCTTAAGCAATTTTGTAAGTCAGCTGCAGTAGGAACCAAGTCTGTACTTCAGAAAGCCACTAGCCATTTTGTCCTTCACACTATTTATTGTCTCCTGTCCTGGGGAAGTATTCCTCTCAGGTTAAATGGACTTCGGCCTTTCGAGTTCAGGAAACCTTTACAGGAGATGCCAATAAGAACCAAGCTGGTAGCCCTGAGGAGTTTACTGGTTGTACGCAGAGGTGCTGCAGCAGTTTCAGCTCTGTGTACCAGCTCAGTAACAACTGGCAATCAAATGCTGCCATTGAAAAGCTGCAGGTGCCAAGCCCTGGCATGGAGCTGGCGAGGCAAGGCCAACACAGCCCGCACCGACAGGGCGAGTACCCCCCTCGGGCCTGCCTGCTCACTTTGCTTGGGAGGTCTACTGCGATTCAGCCGCCACCAAGCGTCATTTTATCACCCACCTATCTTAAAGCACCTTCTTAACCACCTTCTGTAATGCCTCTACTCAAGTCCTGCAAGAGTTGGATACAAAATCTGGTACTAAGCTTAAAGACATTTTTTAAGGCAAAAAAGCAAAATTCAGCAGAGACTTGGTGCTCCACATATTTAAGAATAAAGATGATTAAACACTGCCTACTGCCATCAGTTGTATCTGTGCAATGACATTCAATAATAATTGCATACCTTTAAGCTTTTAACTCACCAAGCCATATTACAGAATCCTGCAGCTAATGTGTGCCTACACATAAAAATGTATCTATGCACTGTGCTACAGGAACACCAAAAGGAAAGAGCTGTTTGAACACCATAAAAATTAATAGATAGAGTTCCTCCTAACATGACTCCACAAAAATGCTGTTCATGTTTGTTACGGGTTCGGGAGGATGCCCACACACAGAAAATTCAAGACAAAGTTAGAATTGCAAAGCAAGTCAATTTTATTAGTTGCATTAGCAATAAATACACACCAACCCCTGGATGTTGGAGAAGCCACCGAGCAGGAGAAGGAGATAGAGCATGGTTCCTGAGCGGGAGGGGCAGGACAGCAGCAGTCCTTCAGGGTGTCTCCTGGATGAAAATGGCGTGCATCATGTCGTCCTTCCCCTCCACCCCAGGACCACACTTTATATCTCCTCCTCAGGAGTGGCCAGTTTCAACATCATCTCGTGCAGGGCCAATGCACAAGATGAGGTCACATCGGCCCATGATCACACCTCCATGCCAACAGCGGCTCTACTATGTATTGTTTCTCCTTTCCGAGGATGAATCCAGGTGACCGATACATATTTTCATTTCTAGAAGTTAGTCCCACTAACTAACAATAAAGTCCTCTTCTGCATTATCTTGTCAATGTGCACAGCTGTGGACCAAATATGTCAGGCCTCAGACCCGTCTCCTATCCCTGACATGACATTCTACAAGTTTTCATTTAGACATCATAGAATAGTTTGCATTGGAAGGGACCTTTAAAAGTCACCTAGTCCAACCCCCTGCAATGCACAGGGACGTCTTCAACCAGATCAGGTTGCTCAAAGCTTCATCCAACCTGACCTTGAATGTTTCCACAGATGATACATCTACCACCTCTCTGAACAACCTGTTCAAGTGTTTTATCATCCTCATTGTAAAGAACATCTTCCATATATGTAATCTACCCTCTTTCAGTCTAAAACCATTACCCCTTGTCCTATTCCAACAGGCCCTGCTAAAAATTCTGTGCCCATCTTTCTCATAGGCCCTCTTCAAATACTG
Source organism: Corvus kubaryi (assembly GCF_017639235.1). Lineage (NCBI taxonomy): Eukaryota > Metazoa > Chordata > Aves > Passeriformes > Corvidae > Corvus > Corvus kubaryi. Next base: position 19,527,525 of record NW_024581135.1, read on the forward strand.
AAAGGCCATCATGAAATCTCCCTTGAGCCTGCTCTTCTCCAGGCCAAACAACCTCAACTCTCTCAGCCTTTAAACATATGCTTACACATACCTTTTTTAAAACCTCTGAATGAGGTAGAGTTTTACTAGTTTATGAGCATGAAGACCTGCCCCTGACTACACTAGCACAGCATTTAACCACAAGCAAATGCTATGTGATAGGGCTGATATTTCACTGAGGGCTCACCGAGGGGTTTGTGAAGAGCTACAAATACCCACTGACATCGAGATGCCTACCAGCATTCATGCCAAGCTGTAAATAATGGCACCAATTCTGTCAGGAGCAGCTTTGACCAGCTGCATCCCCAGGGCAGGGGGAACAGGGAGTCCCAGATGGGATAGCAGAGCTGGGCCTCTCCTCCCATTGCCCACAGCAAGGGAGACAGGCTGGGAGCAGCCCCTTGCCCAGGGTATCAGGCACCAGTATGGGACAGGACAGTATGGGACACCAGTATACCCAGACAGGGCTGTGGTAGAGCCAATGATCTGCTCTTGCACCACTAGGGGTAAGGCTGATGGCCTCAGTTTGAGATGAAACAGAGCCCTCAGGTGCCAGGGGTATGGGTGGGGGTGTCAGCTGAGGCTGGTCAGGATCATTAAAGGTTCAGAGAGCTAGTTTACAAGCACAATTACTGCTCTGAGCTCATGCATATTACAAACAGTTTAAAAATAGGTCAAAAGATAAAATTCTAACATTTATGCAAGTTTAGAGTTACATTGACAACAGTAGCTGTAAGATAAATGCGTGCCTCTTTACAGCACTATAAGTAATTGCGTCTCTGAAAAACAAAATCTATTCCCAGCATGACAAGGATCACAACTTTAGAACTGTATAGAACATGCCTTTTCCTACTAAATCTCTGTCATTTGCTAAATACGGTGTATGTACTACATACAGCAACATGCTTTAACTAGCTGATTATATTTCCAGCAGAATTATTCCTCTTAAAATTATTAGAAAATATCTTCTCAAAATGTGCTAGGTGAGATTCATGCATTTGCTATTTATTGTACCTTCCTTAAAAATGTATGTGCTTCCACTCATTAAAAACGTAATTACTGTATTTTTAAAAAAGTTTTGTATTGTTAACTACAGTTATCAACATGAAAATCAGGCAGGTGGAAGAAAATAATTATGCAAGGTGTACTGTACAATCAGAACCAACTGACGTGTAACAACAAATTTAAAATAATTACTTGTCAAATACATTTTCATTGGCACCAACATAGCAAATCAAATTAAATCTTCAAGAAATAATTAATTTTAAAAGTATTCTTGATCTAGTTAAATGTTCAATAGCATCAAATGTTAAATCAAATATTTAGTATGTTAAAACTGTAGCTGTACTATTTTATTAGCATGCTTTCATTCTCTTGTTAGGCTAAATGCTACAAATACTTTTGAAAATAACTTACTTATGTATAGATATATTAACACACTTAGACTGTAAGATGGAAAATATCTCTCGGTGAGGGAAACTGAAAATGAAAAAAGAACTATTAGAATAAAAGTAGAAATAAGCAAATACCTTAAAAACTAAACAAAAGCTTTGATACTGATTGATATTGCATGCAGATTATGAGTATTCGCTTACCACCAAAATGCTCAGAGTGAGTTTTTGGCTGCATTGTCTCGAGATAAAATAGGAAAGTACTGAAGACAGCCTCCTCCCTTTTATGCCTTGTTAGAGTTTTTTCTTGCCACACCTCCTGAAAAACATTGCAGAAGAGCAGTATTAAAAAAGAGGGAAATGGAGAGCCACACTCATACCAGCTGCAAAAGAAAAAGACGTGTTTACTACTCCAGTCTCAAAGAATCATTAAAATCTGTTGGGAACTACACAAAGAGTAAGTCCTTGCCATCAAAGCCTTAGCTTACAGCATTTTCTGTGACAGTGGGTTTAGATGAAAACAGTTGATTTGCTTTGATCAGCTCTTTCAGACTACATGCTCAAGATTTGTACCAAAAAGCAAAGACAAAATTCTAATTTTGCTGGAATCAATAGTTCTGCAACTACCTTCAGGTACACCAAGGTTCCAATATTATTTTTATAAGGCTGTGCTATTAGACAATAATTATTCATATAGAACAATCAGGAGATGTTGCAGAACGTAAGTCCATATTAAAAAAAAATTTAAACTGTACCTCAAAAGTTGACAAACAGAAGTCAATTTGTCAAGACTACTTAACCATACTTAACTGACTGCTCAGTTGAATCCTGAGCTGTCAAATTCACTAAACACATTTTGCAGTCACAAGGTGAAATAGTGAAATACAGGTTTTCATTTTTTCTTTCTTGAGATACAATCCTCAGTAAAGTTCTGATTTTTTTGAATTTTCTTGTTCAATTACTTTAATTATTTGAACTTTTGAACTGTTTTTCCCAAAATTCACATATGTGGTACAACTTATGGGACTGTGAACCACATTCTTTACATCATATAACATTGCTCTTTAGTATCAGGATTCAAAATATTGTAAATGGTGTGCTTTCATTATTTTACAAGTTCAAGTCAGGTAGGTTTTTGTTTCTTCTGGGCACTTAGGTCATGTACTGACACGTATAGTATAATGAAGTAAATCCTCTCGAAATACCATCACACCATGATGCAGCCAGGTTAAATGGTCAAGACTATCTTGAGGCCATGAAACACCAGAAGTTTGTGTGAAATGAGTGTATTTTTAACAGTTCACAGCAGACTTGATATGTGAATTATTCACACTGAGGTGGTAAAAAATGCAAACATACTTCAGGAGCATCCTGTCAAGCTCTTTGGGACCAAAAAAATTACCATCAGAGCAGAGGAAAATTGAAGGCATGGTCTGTCTGCTTCTTGCTGCTCCCAAAACTGGCTTCCCTGGTGGTTCAGTATTCCTTTAGCATATAGAAATATTCAGATGGTGTTTTGCCAGATATGCTGGCTGATGAATACTCCATATCCAGTGATGTTTCAGGCTTGTAGGACAGCTGAATGGCTAGTCATGACTCTATCACATTCTAGTGACATGATATCATGCTAGAGACATTAGTTACTCCATCTTAAGAGAAATTACTCAAGGCTTCTCAACTAGGTATTGAATTTTGTTAAACAGTGGATGAAGGGATCACAGTTGAGCCAGACCAGTCACAAGAGTTTGTGTAAAGGGGGTACCCATACACAGATGGGAGGGACAGATGAAGAAGAGAGCTCTGGGAAAGAAGTTTGGAACTGTCAGGCTTGCTGCTACTTTTGCCTATTAGGAAGCAATAGTGAGAGCTGTTGCTGACACAAGAGGTCATGCTACACCACAGCAAGTGGCATCTAAGCCCCAGTTCTTCACTCATAGTCCCTTCAAAGTAGTGCCCTTGCAGCCTCATCTCATGTAGCTCTGAAGCTGTCACCACTTATGCAATGGTAATGCCACCAACAAAGGCGTATAAATATCACTTATTTTTCCTTTCCTAAAAGTGCTTAAACGCACTCAACTGCAAAAAGATCTTGCAGGTCTTTCTTCATGATGCCTTTCCTCATGGTTCTAAAATGATAAGGAATTCCCTTTGATTGAGTATAACCAATTTAGATGTGATTTTAAATAGCTCTCATACACCCCTTTATTCTTTGAAAAAAAGTATTAGACCTCATTTTAAAGATTTGAAATACTGAGATCAGACAGCTGAGAACTCTTGGATTTCAAACAGTGATGGAAAAAATCCAAAGATCTGAATATGCAGCTCTATCTGTGATCTCAGCTTCAGTTAGTGCAATCATAACATAGCCTTATATTCATGTCGGTCTTTGACTCCTGCAAAGATTATCAGTCGTAGTGTTGGAAGCATATATGAGGTAGGATCGCTGGGCCCAACTTAGTCAACTAAGTACAGAAGTCTGTAGTGTCATCTCCCAGAGATGTAAAAGATAATTAAATATGTTTACATATTAGTGGAATGGAAATGCAATTAACTGTGTGCTGACACATCCAATGTCTAGATTCCTTAAGAAAAATACAATACTTTTTTACTCCTCGACAAAAAAATTAAATTTCAGCAGTAAATTTGTAACACTTAAATGACAACATGAATGTTGCTAGGCATAGGTTTTAAGGCATTTATTTTATTTTAAAAATATATACAGTATAATGCCATTAAAATATTAAATAAGCACTTAGGAAAGCTTTTGGTAAATGAGGCAACAATTGCTGTTAATTTTCATTTTTAAGAGTTATCTCGGATGTATCAGGGCATACATATTTTACATTGGTATCATTCAGGTTTTGATAAGCTGTCACTATCAGAATAGTGCAGGTATTTAGACTATCACAAGTTCAGAAGACTGCAAGTCTAGAAGTGTACTGTGTTATGTCACAAACCTGGAATTCTGGACAGAATAACACCATGCATCCCACGCAAACAGGCATAAAAATGTGGAGGCCTCACTAAGCTTTTAAAGTTGTACCTGGCCAAGAAAAAAAAGCAAAAAATTTGTCCTGAAGGTAAACATTATTCATCAATAAAAGGAAATAGCCTGAAGCTAGGAACTTGCTACTAAATATGCAAGCAGAATAGTTACTTTATTAAGAGAATATTTGCCAGCTATGTTTTGAGGTAGGAATTAGCAGTGAAAACAAAAGAATGGCAATGTTTTGCTTATGGGAGGCATACAATCCCAACCATAAATAACATGTTTTTTCTTGCTAAAATTAGATTTTTTTCTCAGTAAGATTTAGGGGCTATGGGAGATTTATTATACCTATTTCAGTTAAACACCATATTATTTGTGTTCCTAAGTGGCAAGGTATTGCCTTTTCATTCCTTGCCTTAATCAAAATCTGAATATGACAGTCTAAGCACAGAAAAATCAAAGCGGCTGAAGAGAAATAAACATCAATTCTTTCCAGCCCTGAAAGAAGATTCTTTCTTAGCTGTCACTCTGGAATAAATAGTTGTAGCTGAGTTAGTTTCAGCTCAGGTATGGATAAGCAGCCATACAATATGTAGAGTTGCATTCAGCCATTCTAGTTCACCAGTTTTGGACTAATTACTGGCAAATACAGAAAATAGAAAACAGGGTTGGAACCATAGCAAATGGCTTCAGCATCCAGCTGCATTGCCCTACCAGTCTCTCTCACCTATCTAAACTGGAGCCAAAGCTGCATCCTTTCCCTACAATCTCCTCAGCTGCCTTGGCTGTTCCTGTGAAAAGTGGGCTGAGCTGGTGGACACTGAAGATGGAAAGGAGAACAGCAGTTAGCATTGGGTCCTCTTTGTGTGCCTGTCAGTGGAAAATGATGAGTCCACAGGAAAAGAAAAAAGGTATTTCTGTGAAAAAGAGCTACTTGTTTAATATGTTAATTTGGAATGCAAAGTTTTCTGAGGATATTTGAAGAATTAGGTGGCAAGCTGCAATCACTGGTAAAAGAGACAGCCTTCAGGATCCTCAGCCACCCACCTTAGATTTTGAAGGCATCATACTGTGTGTCAGTCATTGTTCTCTGTTACAGTCTTTGAAAGGATATGTGTCACAGACAAACCTGCAGAAACTGAAACTGGCTTTTAGAATGGCCTGCCTTTTTTGACCACCTCATGCCAGAGAGTTTCACCAGGAACTGAAATTTCAGTTGGCCATTACAAGTCCATGAGACAGTAAATAGCTCTCGAGTTCAGCAGTTAACAGTAATCCCTCATTATGAGGAGATTCTTTCAGGTTTGAAAGGGATCCCACAGACATCAACTGCTAAGATGATGTTGACAACATGATGCCCAGTACAAAAAGCTTCCTTGTCAAGCATGAGAGATGTGCAAAAGTATGAGGGTAAAGCGAGTGTGGTAGCAATGGGAAAAGAGAGTGAACACAGCTGGGCTGATGTTTAGGGAAGTGTGTTGGGGTAAGAACAGCCCTCTTTCATACATGTCCAGGTTAAGGATGAGGATTTTCGTGTGTAAACGGCTGTGGGGGTCTAAACCCAGAATGCCTATGCATAGCCTCGGGGGCAGGAGAGGAGTGGCTGGGTTCGGAGAAGGGGGAGCCAGGATTGCTGTTCTTTGCCTTTCTCCTTTCTGCTGGCCCCTCCTGACATATGACACCGATTCTCACAAGAGCTTGCGGCCCGAATTCTCCCTCCTTTCCCCACAGAGCACCCATCACAGGGAGGGCAACGCAACGGCCAGCGAGTCCAGAGCAGCCTCCTGCATCTCTGCACAGCCTTTTGCTTAGGAGCATTGAGGTAAGGACCCCCTGCTCGCTCTCTGTCTGTGGGCACAGGAATTCCCACCCCAAACTATCAGGAGCCAAGAAACCCTGCAGACAAGGCTGTGTTAGGGAATTTTGTGATCCAGATGGCTTATGCTCAGTCCTGGGAGGTTCATTCTTGCCACCAAACTGTCCTTTTGGTATGCACTGTAGCTACCTGGGGAGAGTTTGCAGGGAGATGGCAATGAAACCGAAGTGCAGTGGGACTGATTTATCAGACCCTGAGCAGCCTGTGAGCTGCTCTGGGTGTGTCTGTGAGCCCAGAACAAATAGTTCTGATCACTTCAGAAAGAAAAAGTCCTATCAGTAGGTAGCTTTTGAGCCTAGGCTCAGCACTCTGAGCCCACGTCCCCAGGACTGCACAGCAGGTATATTCATGCCTTGACAGCACCCTCAGGCCATGACTTCCTCTGTAGGACTGTTGAGGACAGGGGATTCCGATAGCAAGGAGAAATGTGCATGACCGCCAGTTCTTCAGTAAACAGAACAGGGAAAAACTGAGGTTTGCCTCAGTATCTCCTCTGTCCATGTCAGCTCTGGGAAAAGCAGGTTTAGGAAAAAACACCTCGGTGAATTACTCTTGGGGTTCAGTGCATCCACACAGGTACAGCCACGGCTAAGGTTTCGGAGAGCTACTGGTTGTACAAACACTACCACACAGTGAGAGAGAACTGAAGTGTGGTTGTAAAACGTCTGTCTCCAGTTTGTCACATGCTAGAACTATATGCACTATGCTTGAAAATCATTCCAGTATGTCTCTGTTTATTATTTATTATGTGGTTTTGAGAATATTTTACCCAAAGAAAGCAAAATCAGCTTGCTTTTAGGGACTATAGTTTAAAATACAGACTGCTAAGCAACCTGTTGAAGCAAAACTGAATAATGTTTCATTGTCTTTGCACTGCTGTGCTTCTATATTTGTGTTGTTTAGGAAACAAACATACGATGTTCCTCAGATACTGGTGGCTTTTGTGGATACTTGAACACCATGAGTTTTTAGCAGAAAATCTCAGGGAAGAAAAGAGATATGGATTGAGGAGATCAAAACCTAAACACATTCTGTCAAATACTGTAGAAGAATATCCCAGCCCAAGTGATCAAGGTGAATATTGTAATTTTAAAACAGGTGTGATTTAAAACATCCTGATTTTTTTGGATTCTGGACTATATGGTTAACTTGCCTTCTAAGATGCTTATAATCAGCCAGGTTTACCTCATCATACATTTGCACATGCTTTATTTTTGCACTTTTATCTCTTTACTCCCATCTTTTCCATCCCTTTTTGTGTATTTCAGAAAAGGAAACAGCATCTGTATTTTTTTATGATATGGCTGAGAGCCTCTTATTGTCACAAAAAGAATAGCTCATATAACTGAATTTTCATAGAAGTAATGTCATCAGTAGTTCAGAAAATTAATACTCTACAGATCCTGCTTTTGGAAATCTTTATGCTGCCGGATGTGAGTGGCAGTACTAGGGACAAAATCCAGCTCTGTCAAATCACATTCCAGTGTCTTGTTCAGTAAGCCTCATTTTCTTGTACATGACTTCCACCTGTGCTGGTAGGATATACAGTGAAATACCAGGCAAGATGACAGAGTGAAATTAAAAAAACACGACAACATTTCTCATTTCTTACTACATGACATCAACACACCTTCAGTTTTTTCTTCCTTTGCGCATCTGTTCTGGAGCAAATTCCTCAGTCTCTATCCCTTCTATCTTCAGGAAGGACTCACACTTGTGACCACAGATTTTTTCAAAAGTTTCCATTATTCCAATCCCACTCTTGAATACTAAAATGCATGTAAGGGTAGAATGAGATTTAGGATGAAGTCACTCCACTCACCTACACACCTGTTTATTCTAGATGAAGACTGCATTCTGGAAATTGCTTTTTTACTGGACAGCTCTGAAAGTGCTAAGGACTATAATCATGAACAGCAGAAGAAATTTGTACTGCAAACAGTAGACAGAATGAAAAGTCTGCAGCTTAGTTCTGGACGTACCCTTCGCTGGAGGATGGCCTTACTTCAGTACAGCAGCACCGTTTTCATAGAGCAAACTTTCCACGACTGGAAAGGTCCTGAAGCATTCAAATCCCACATTGCTCCCATCACCCACATAGGTCATGGCACCTACACAACTTATGCTATAACTAATCTTACACAGCTCTACATGACTGAAGGGACTTGGGGTAGTGTAAAAGTAGCCGTGCTTTTCACTGATGGAGTGGATCATCCAAGAAACCCAGATATTTTTGCAGCCACAGCTGATGCTAAACACCAAGGAATTGTATTTTTCACAATGGGAATGACCAGAGTGGCTGAGGAGGTTAGCAATGCTGCCAAGCTCCGGCGCCTGGCCAGTGTCCCAGCATCCAGGTTCGTTTTCAACCTCCAGGAGAAAGAAACTGTGGAGAAGGTTCTCAAGGAAATGGTATGTATGAGAAAGAATTTGAAATATGTAAATCTTTTCTTATTTCAAATATTTTGAAAATATATTTCTTCAACATACCATTGAAGAAAGTTGTACTTTTCACACGCTAAAGTGACCCAATTATTAATGAGATCACTGTGCCAAAATACAGGTTTCCTTTCTCTTCCCCCCATTCAGATCTTGTCATCCAACATATTTGATGCTGCAAACTGAATTAAATATTATTTTTATCTTTGTTTTTCCTCCTAAGAAAGGAATTTCAAATCTCCTTTCTTAAAAAAAATGATTTTTTTTTTTTAGATCCTAGTGCTTTTTCTGTAGAAAGCAGGAAAGTGAAGTTGCCTTTTGTATCAGAAAAAGATGCAGCTCTTGCCGAAGTGAAAATAAATTTGCAGACCATGGAGATAGCTCAATTTAGATAAAATCTGAACTTGGTGATAGACATCTTTAAATTTCCATGGAAAATATATCACATAATCAAGAGTAGATACATAAATTGAGCTTAAAATTTTGTTTGGATGCCTTTCTTCTCTATTTAAACCTTATCTAGAAAAAATGTTCCCTGCCAAGTATGGAGAAGAGAGCAATACTCTAGCCTATAACCCTGGTGACACAAGCTGTGGATGGAGTCCTTATCTGAGCATGCACAGAGATATAAACTAGAATTATGAATAACAACCAGGAGACTTCTGCAGTGAAATGGACACCAAAGTGATCTCATACAGGCCTGGAACGTGCACCTATGTTGGCTTTCCTGTTTTCCTGTCCTTCACTTTGACAGCCTGCTACTTTGCGTTGGTTTCCCTGAACAGCACCCCTCCCGTCTTCTCTGCTACTATCCTTCTTCCTATGTCACAGTAACCACCTCTCAAGTGACAAAACACACTTTATTTTACCAGTTCCAAACAGGCAGGCATCCTCAGGTGCCTTCTTTTGATAACATGGCTGCTGTTTGGTTTAAATAATGGCTTTGTCATAATTATACATGCATATATGAGAATTTTAGAGATCTGTATTGCATTGCTGCTCATCAACACATTTATGTCCTCTCAAGAGACTACATTCGTTGCGGAAAGAGGGAGGAATGCAGTGTATGTGGGTGTCTCAGCTCCAGAGAACTCTGAAAAATAACAGCTAAATCAAAGATGATAACTTTATGTGATCACTGTCAAAGTCAAATCTTTTCTAAGGTATTCTTACTGTTCTCATTTTGTGTGCTCCTAACAGTACGAATAGGAGAGCTTCTGATTTTCCAAGTGTAGAACACTTATTCTTCACTCCTACTAGAGAGCTGCTGTTATTCAGCAGTTTGTAAACAATGGAGTTTGTGGGTGCATTGTTCCTATATATCTAGCTAACCTGTTTACCATTTAATTTGATTAATGTAATTTTAGCAAATTATGGCTGGACAAGAAGAGTCAGTGATTTCAGTCAACAATCTATAACAAGAATTGTAAATATTTGAATTATTTTTTAGAACAGAGAGATTGCTCAGAAATTAAAATTTAATTAATGTTAGTCAACATATTAACGGTATAATTTAATTAGCTAGTTGTTGAATCTATTTATTTTCACATATTTCAGTGTCGTTTTTGTACAGTTGAATTAAGACTTTAAGTTTCTAATGTTGTTTTCAATATCTGTCTTTTACAGAAAGACCTGTCTGAGGAAGAGGTAAATATTTTAAGGGTTTTTTTCCTGTGCAGAGCTACTGCTTAATATAGATATTTACAATTATATGGAAACATAATTCAGGAAAACTGATAGCTCAGGAAGTTGGTTAAATTCTGAGTCTAGTGGGATTGTGTTTAAGTTAAACATGTTTTTGAATTTGCAGGATAGAGCTTTAATTTGCTATCCTAATGTAATTTACTAATCTATTTACTAATTAGTAATTTATTAATTTACTAACTACTAATGTAATTTGCTAACCTCTGTATTTTCAAAAAATTTCAATAAATAAAAAGAAACAATCTGTGAGTATTCAGGTTAGCAAGAATTTGCTGATACATCTTGACGTGTCCTCTAACAGACTCAGTGGAAAAGAATACATGGTGCAGAGCTGAAGACAGGGCAGTTCTAACCCTTAATCCTCTTCCTGTGTGAGAGGGTTTAAGAAAGGGTAAGAGCTCAAAGCTTCACCACTGTGTTTTTCCAGTTTGTCCACACTGTGTCACCCTGACTGCAGGCATTGATAGGTCTGGCTGGCATTTTGTGGGGAATAAAGTTAGTTTTCCTTCTAAGGATGTTAGTGCCATTTAAGTACAGTTATCTCAGACAAAAAATGTTCTCATAAGCAGCTCAAGCACACTGCTAAATATTATGAGTGTTCACAAAACTTTGAAACATTTTGTTTTTCACTCATTCCCAATGACATGTTGATTTTTCTCCATCAGTATAGAAGTAGTAAGACATTCAATGTTAGCCCTGGAAAACATATTGTTACTAATAGGGATATTCAGATAAGAATGATATTTAAACCCTTCACTTCTAGACATCTTCAAGATGAGCGGAGGTTTAATAAATAACTAAACCAAAAATAAAAATTACATTCCTTATCCCTCTTTCAAAAATAACTCCAGTATCTGCAATAACTTTGTATTTACACAATGATCTTAAAGTTTCAAAAAGATCTTAAAAATCACATAAATACATACCATAATGATATTTGACTGGGACATTTGAATGGTAGAGATGACGGAAGAGAAAGAAAGATTATGAAGTGTTATAATTAATTGCATTAACTAAATAAAAGTACATATCCACACATATTTTGTTTATAGATCAACCTAGAGCTAAACTGTAATGAAGTTAAGTAGAAAAAGGATGTAAGATGCTTTTTTACCCCATCTTCTTGGCTATCTCTACAGTGCCTAGTAATGAAAACAAATATATAATGACAGACACAGCATACACATAAACTGACCTTGTGAAGAGTTTGGAGGTAAAGCCATTATCAAGATGATTGAAATTTCAGGAGTAGGAATGATATAAATTTTTGGATGGAATGTAGAGGCCATGTTCTGGATGAGTGGTAAATTGATATTTAAAAGATTCCTGTAAAACATGTAAATATAATTTCTGGTCATTACTGGTGTATTCAAACTAGCCATACAGTAGCTTAAAGGAAATGCCTGTGTGTTTTCTATCTCTTCCATTAAAATGTGCTGATTTGTATTATTTTCATTCAAAGTGTCCCCAGGTTGACACATGTAACTGTAAGAAGGGTGAAAGAGGTCTTCCTGGTCCTGCTGTAAGTAGCTGTCATTTCTCAAATAACTGATATACAGTATAACTTAAAATGTAATTCATTGTTGAAATTTTTAAAAGAAATTATTTGAGCCCAAATCCTGAGACAACAGAAGTTCAAGGTTCAATACACACTCTTCCATAGTTACATTGCATGGAGATGCCACAGCAGCAGGAAGTGCATGGGGAGACCTGATAATGCCATGAGACACTTCCTGTGTGTGAACAGACAGAAGGGAGAACAGCGTGGTGTGGTGAGGCTCTCCTTTTAGCCACAGCAGTATAAAAGGCAGAAAGAAACAACTTTCTTGTTGCAATCAGACAAGGCCAGCTGGATCTAACTAGCCTCAAATCAAACATTAATATCCAAAAAGCTCTCTGAAAGCAAGAGTGAGAGCAAAGCACTGAAGCATTAAGAACAACTGAGACAAGAATAAAATGGACTGGACTTCTTTCAGAATAGTCTTACAAATAGAACCCCTTAGCAAATCTAGGGGGTTGCTTCATACAAGGCTTGGTGATCTAAACTGCAGGGCTTACATTTCAGAAAGAACGGAATGATGGGGTATTATATCCCTGACATTGAACTAAAGCACTACAGTACCTTATAGCCCTGGATCAAGGTGAAGGGACAGTGTCAGAGTTTGAAAGAGACCCTAGATTTGCCCATCCTCATCCTCTTGATTTTGACCTGAATATCCTACACATACATAAACAGAAAGACACACTGGGTTTATGCTGCACAGTACAATGCACTTTAATTGAAAATGTACCCCCTACTGTACGTTTGTATTGGTTAATATTTGCTGTCTTTACTTGGAAAGTACAGGTATTTCTTACACAGAAGCATACACCCCAAAGAGTTCAGAAGAAAACAAAACACCCACTTAGCAAGCTGAGTAGTCACAAAAACAGCTGATCGCCTCTTTTCTTCAGAGGAGAACTGAACAATTTTTGTTTATAACAAAGACAAAAGAGAAAAATGACCACCTATTGAGTTGGTTCTGCTGTTCCCAGATATTCAATTTCAATGTTATAGTAAATGCAGAGATTTTGAAAAATAAATGTATAGGAAGCAAATATCCTAAGTATGAGAAAAATACCATATATATTGTAAATATTGTAAAACAAAATTATTTTTACTAACATATATAATAAGAATTGTATTTTGTTGTTTCCAGGGTAAAAAGGGTCGCACTGGGGATGATGGAGCTCCAGGCCTGAAAGGAGCAAAGGTGCTTGGTTTTTCAGATTTAGAAGAAAGATCTGTCTTGTCCTTATTTCACTGATCTTGATGTTGAATTATTCACAGGGGGACCCAGGTCTTAATGGAATCCCAGGACGAGACGGAATAGAGGTAAAAAAATAATTTTTTTGCCCCTTCTTCTCCAGTGAGCAGTGTTCCTTTAAGGTAAAAGAGCACCTTTTTTTTTTTTTTCATTGTTATAAGAGCAACTTTCAGTTCTGGCTTACCATCTAATGATTCAGTAACATAAGAAGAATTGAAAACATTCTCATTGCTTAATGAAAAGGAATAATTCCTTCTTATATGTGTGATCGAGAAAATACTCTCTAAAAATACATAGTACCTCCAAAACATTGAAGTGCTCTGATATGATAATCTTAGAATATTACAGAAATTGACAATCTGCCTGCATCAGTCTGGGTTCATTTAAATTTGACAAATAAAGGACCCAGTGTATAATAGCAGTGAAAATTTTGAATGAAATACGTATAGAAAGTAAGCGTAGGACCAGTCTCTTAGTGCTTAATTCTGAATTCATTCACATATGAATCACTCTACTTTATGCTTTCTTATTTATTCAGTACATCCTTTTTAACTAGTGACCTTTTCTTGCTTTCTTATTTTGCATGTTTTTCACTAAGATGGAAATACGAACTCTAATTGATCTGCTTTCACATCATCAAAATCCCAGTCTAAAATGATAGGTTCATAAAATTTATTCACTCATACAACAGCATCTGCCATGACTAGAAGGCAGAGTATTTTGAATCATATTGCCATATTTATCAGAGTCATCTTTTCTATTTGAAATGCTATTTTTCTGAAGAGAGTAGAATGTTAATGAAGACAACACTCATGTTCCTACTTTTGGGTTATATATTGTCACAACCTGCTTTGCTTTTTTGTTTTCCCAGGGGAAATCTGGATATAAAGGAGAGAAGGTACTTCTTTTAGTCAGAATTGATGCCTACATTTTTGATGTTATTTATTACATATAGCGCCATATTTCTTTTAAATACTAGTAATAAACAGTAACATCAGCTTAGCATCTGCTGCACAAGCTGTAATAGAAGATGTGACTGTTCCTCAATGAACTTGCAGCACAATTGCTATAATATGTCATGAATAGAATAATATTTAGGTTTTCAACTAAAGCACCCAGAAAATAAGGATGATATGCCAATATAACTCATAAATATTTATTCCTATTCCTTACTAGGGTGAAAGAGGTGAATGTGGAATCCCAGGAATAAAAGGAGACAGAGTAAGTAGCCACAAAATTGTCAAGCTTCCAGCAAACACAATTAAAACACAAAAAAGAAACAATTTCCTGAATAACAATGATGATGATAGATTTAAGGCATATATTAGTTCTAAGGCTGAGGGAAATTGACAGCTGACAGTTTTAAAATATGTAGTGAGCAAGGACACCATTTTTACTAACTTTCTGAGCTCTTTCTACATTTTCATGTGATTCCTCTTATGGCCAAAGGCTGAGCTTGTTTAAAACAATGGTAAAACTCTACAGAGGCAGAAGGCTTGAAATAGTAAGCAAAGGGAATGAGACAGAAAAATGAAATCAAGGTTTCTAACTCCAGTCTTTAAGATTTGGTGCAAAATTGCTGTAAATATTTCGAATAGAGCAAGTAGAATTTAATCCTGGATTACTGGTCCTTGATAATGAACTCTGTTCATCATTATGCTGTATTTTGATTACCAGTCCATTAAAAAATATTTATGTAATACTTCCTGGCTGCTGAGCTTCTCTTAAATTTAGTTTTTATTTTAATGTAAACATATCTAAATAAGACACCTTAGTAAAAAGTTCCCTACAAATGGTTTTGGCAAAATCTAAATATACAGAAACAAATCATTTTTTTCACTTATTTTTCAGGGCCCTGAAGGTCCAGCAGGCCTCAGAGGAGTAAGAGGGATACAGGTAAAAGAAAAAAAAAATAGCAAAACCAACTATGAAAACAACAATTTGTGGTTCCCTGTGATTCAAAGATCCGAAATAATATCATACCACAACCAACATGGAGTCTTTGAGTTTCTGAGTTCAAGGCACTCAAAATCTATCTTCTTTAACAGCAAAATTAACAAGAATTTGGAGAAGCAGTCTAGACAAGTCATCTTTATAATTCATTTGGTCTCAAAGACCACAGTAAATACAGTTCCATAAAAACCAAAATCACTCATTTCTCTTTCAGTGTCTTAACTATTTAATTATCTCAAGAAGTACATGGAAATTCTTTAGTCTCTCATCATTCCAATACTCTCAGACTGAAGGCCAAGAAGCTTAGCCCATCATAGATGTTTCAGTTGATCTTGACTGTAGATTACCTTTAATTTTATTCAAATAAAGGAAGAGCCAAATTCTCTCCCCAAATACCAGAACTAGCTCCAACTGAGTTGAATAACTGAATCTATACATGCATCACAAAGCAAAGCTTCAGTTCTGGAATGTTTGAAACTCTTATTTTCATGCAGACTTCAGCAAATTATAGATTGTTTTTCAAGCCACCATTGTTACAAAAGCTTGAAAAATCTCATTGAAACCACTCCTGTTTTAATAGGGTCCGCAAGGACAATCTGGAGATCAAGGGCCTGAAGGCCTGCAAGGATCAAAGGTAAGAATTACTTTATTTCTTCTCTTTATTAATGTTAAAAGGTATTAATATAGCCAGACAACAATAATGATTTTATCCTTTTTTTCTATACCCTTCTTGTAGTGGATGAAGTTTAATGTGGCACAGATAGCAAATTGTGTACTTTTTGTAATCTACAAGGTTCTTAAGAAAGATGTTACTTTGATCTTTGTACCAAATTTAGGTCCAAATCACACTCCCATCTTTATTAATGAACAGTTAAAATATGGTAGTGTCACAGAATACTACTTAGCATTGCATGTTTTCAGTTTTCAATTTAAAACTTTTTTCCCATAAGTGCCAAACAGGAATTCTGTTTGGCATCTCAAATCAAGTCTTCTCTTGAAACTGAACATTCTCAAGAAGAATTCTATAGCTCAAAAGGAATATTGTCATGAAGAAAAACTTGAAAATAAGTGTATAAAGGACATTATTTGTTATCTCTCTTGATATCTTCTTTGCACCATATTTAGGGCACCTGCTGGGCAACAGTGGTACACAGAACAGTTGGGTGTCAAAACTTTCATATCCTACGTGATATGAAACATTTTTCCTTTTGTTTAATCTGTTATCTTTGTACAAGATAAATAATTATACGGGACTTTTGAAGCATTGAAAGGATGAACAGATGAAGTACTGTGTAAGACAATTCCAGTGGGCTGAAATTCAGGATACACTAAAAATTAATCTACAACATAAATTAAACTGATTTTCCTAGACACCAATTTATAAGCAGAGTTGTTTCCTTTTCATTCTTTGAAAGGGTGAAAGAGGTCTCCCTGGGCCACCTGGCTTGCCTGGAGACACTGGAATAGGACTGCCAGGCCCAAAGGTACAAAAATATCATAATCTGTACTGCATGTATTGTAGGATCAGGACCAAGACAGCTGAGATAATAGACTTGCTGATTCACGAGAAACTTCAAGACTGTAAATGCTGGTTTTGTGGTGCTGGAAAAGTATTTTGCATGTTTATCAAAACTATTTGCAAACAACTGCAAACAAAAAGTACATTTTAAGTATATACTTAAAAGGATTTTTTTACAGTAGTTGTTATGCTTGGCATAAACTCAATCCAAGCAGAGTATGGCTAAGTAAAAACACATTCATAGTCTTAAACAAAAATTAATCTGTGCAAAACAGGCTTGTTGGTTTAGATGACTGGCATAAAGAGAACAGAAACTCTATGATAGAAATACTTATTGCCCGTGGGAAAGGGCAATAAGTGATACATGACCGATCATATGAAGGGAATAATTAATCATTTAGACTCAAGATTGTCTTCTCTTAAAAGCAGAATTGAGGCTGTCCACTAAAGCTGTGAAACTGCACCAGTTCAATGCCTGTTGGGCCTTGTGTGGTGTAGGACTCTGAGGACAGTCAGATTTTCTTTGCTGTTCCTGTATTCTCCTACATCTAATATTTCAAGCACAGAATGTCTGATGAGTTGTTATATGCTGCACACATAAAAATACCTAAATCAGGCATATTCAAAGTACATCTTTGTTTGAAGGGTGACATCGGTTTGACAGGAAGACCGGGCCCTGTTGGCCCACCTGGAGTTGGTGAGCCAGGACTTACGGTATGTCCGTTCTTTTATTTGGTGAAAGCAGGACAGAAAGGAAAAATTCTCCATGCTTCCCTGTAAAAATGTGTGCTAAATGATACCACCTCTTTTCTTTCTTCTATTTCTCACTCTTATACATATTACGTTGTGTGACTCTCATTTCCCTCAATAAACTGGAAATGTTTCCAATTTCTTAACTTTTCTAATTATCATATCTCCAAAACAGGTATGAAAATACAACATCTGATTCAAAAACCACATAAATATCTAAATAAATCTATCCTCTGATAGATTTGATAGAGTCAAATCCCTATGTGGTGACTTTGAAGTTGACTGCTTTTCAGTATCACTAGAACATTAACATCAGCATGGCTTTGAGGAGGAGACTTTCAGAATTTATAATAGATTTGGCTCTGGAGTCTCTTCCTTCTCTTCCTTCCCTTCCTCTTCCTGGCAGTTCTAAACTCAACCTCTTTGTGGTAATTCAGAAAATCAGCATGTCAATTTTATGGTCCTTTTTATTTTAAATATCAGGCAGCACCTTTTACTGAGCTATTTAAAATAGAGCAGACTTAAATTAATTTCTCTTCACCTGGATGAAAGACTTTTAGTGCAATCACAAGGGAAATTTTGTTCTGTTTTTTCACAAGTACCTCTTCCCCATTGACAAGGCAAGATTTCTAATAAACATTTCATGAGAGGTGCTCCCATGAAAAAGAGAAAGATCGTTTGGTTGGGGAACTGACTGATTTCAAACCTGCTTGAAAATACACTACTGGAGAGGAGTGAGTTCTTGCTGAAGTGCCCAAAGAAAAGAGCATTGCAAATAAGGCTGGTCATGACAGTCAGTCCAAGTGGGGCAGTAATGTTTCCGGAGTCTTCAATAACACTATAGAGCAAAGACCCTCTTTGTGGGGGAAAAGGTGCATGGGATGTGAATCTTTGCTAGCCACAAAAGTACTGCTATAACAAGAGATTCTAATTTTTTAAAAATATACTAAATATGTTTCTTTAGTTTATTTTAAACTTTGTTTGCTTCAAAAGAAGTTCCTTTTAATGGCTTCATAGAGTGTTAATATCTTTACCTAAGAACTAGGAATAATTCTAAAGCTCTGCAGAAAGAGAAGCATATTTAGGCTATGCAGAGCCAAATCTACCAGCATTCTGTAACGTATGTGTAACCTCAAGCAATAAATCAGAGAAAAAACCCCAAGAAACAGATGTGAGAAAACACTGTGAAGCAGGTTCAATATGCACAGGTTTTGAACATGCATTTTTTAGATTATTTGCCCCTTGTGCTTGTATTAGATCTGCTTTCAAAAAGAGAAGGGCATGCTATTACTCTGCCAATTACAGTCAAATCTCTCTCCGGCTGTGTCTCTTTCAGCATTACTCTGTGTGGGCTTTAATCTGTTTCCCTGTCTCTCGTAATTATACTGATACATTAATAAGGATTAGCAAGAATTTGTAAAACAGAAGTTTAGGGAGTGAAGATTTCAAAAATGTAAGGAACAGAAGTGTCGCTATAGAATCTGTGATTCCTTGGTAACCAGAAGGGTACTGTTACTGCTGCAGGCCAGAATGCTCATCACTTACTCGCTGGGATTGCTGGGTTACTGTTTTATTTGCAACTGATTATAACTACAGAAACATCTGAAGACATGCTTATAACAGATGATGACATAGAACACACTGCTGTTTGTCTGAGTGATTAACACATATTCTAGGTTATTTTAAACTCATGTTAACAGGGGCCTCAAGGACCACAAGGCATTCAAGGAGAAAGAGGTTCGCCAGGAGAAGGGCTTCCAGGAGCAAAGGTATGGCAGTCAAAGGGTTCTAAGACCAGAGCAGCACCATTAAATGAGTGCATGCCAAAACAAGTCCATAGAATGCACAGGAATCTGAGAAAGTACCTCGTAAATTAATATGACAATTTGCCATCAAACAATCCAATATATTTCCATGGAATTCATTTGGTCCAAACATGACTTGTAGGCACGGCTAGCCTTTGGGGCCTGTAAAGCCAATATTTAAGACACCTGATGCTTCATTTGTGGGATCTGAGCCTGGAATGAATTTCAGCTATGATTTTAAAACAGCCTCAAGCATTTGACTTTAAATAAAATACTATTAAATGGTTCCTAGATGAAAAATTTAGCATTTTGTTGTTGGGTTTTTTTCTAAATCCTTGTATAGAGAGATCTTTGCTGTCACTAAAGACAGGCTTCTAAGCTTCTTACATACCTCAGCCACTGGCTTATGCATTTTAGCAGAAGACTGAATTCAGTTTGTGGGAAAGGAAAGCTGCTGTTACTAATTTGCAGATCCAGTGGGAATAATGACAGTAGTAGTTGTACTGACACAGCTGGACTCACTAGAAGATTCTATAGCTGCCCACTGGAAACCAGTTCCTAGGCTGAGTTGTCACTTTGGCCTTTGGTTACAATAACAAAGTGACACAGCTTGTACATGAACTAAATAAGCAACTAAACAGTTTGCTCATTTTTATGCAAGCACCAATTCTGCTTGAGAAAACAATAAAAAATTGTTTTGCAGATGCAGAGCCCAACTGCCCCTTTACTAAAAATCTTAGGATTCCTGCTAAACACAGTACTGTTGTCAGCTAGGTTGAAATTTAATTGCTGCTAGCAACATAATATCTTCAAACATCCAGTGTGTATTTTATGATGATGACTTATATAAATTATTTAACCTCATTGTTGATGGATTGTATTTGCTTAGCAGATCTCATGAATGAAAACTAAGAAAAATACAATTTGAAGCAAATGCATTTCAAAATTGCTCCATTGCCACTGAAACACCAATTCATGTGGGAAGAAACACTACAACTAATAACTAAAACACAGCAACAAGGCACAGTGGGAACAAGTACAGATGAATGCATAATCTAACCAAAACTATTAAACAATTGAGATGGATAGACAGAATAAAATAATCGAAGTGAAATACTGTCAGCATTATTGGAACTCTTCATTCTATAAAAAATGTACTACTTTTTACTGCCAAGTCTGACCTGGAGCCAAGCATGTATCAAGAGAGTCCATATGTATCTCTGATCCTGCTTATGGCTGCCAAGCATGTCAGCTCTCTGGTTGTAAACATATTTTAAACAGGCAATTTGTTAATCTAAGCAAATTTTACAGTTGCTTTCTTCACAACTTTTTACTACAAGCTCACAGTTTAGTAAAAAGGATAATGAAGGCAGATGTTCTAAAGCATCAAGAGTAAAGAATGTTATTTTAAACAGATCCTCGTAATGTATTTCTGTCCAAGTTAAAATGATGGAATTGGTTACTAAGGATAGAGAACATCTGTCTGGGGCGTAATTTTATTGTCTTGGGTGATTCTTTGACAATTTATACAAGCTGCCATCTGCCTCTACAGGTTTTATTAAGAGAAGTACAGGAAAGCACAATATTTGTACCTTTATTAGTAACTGGCACTTCCCCCAAGACCACTGTTTTGTAAATGAACATTTAGAAAGACAATGACATTTACAAATAAACTTCTACACCAATACAGTCAACCTGGTCTTCACTCTGGTGAAATTCTTAGTGGGACCTAGATCCTCATTACCACTCTTCAATGAGATTAACCCACACTTTTATGAGATTAACCCACACTTTTATGAGATTAACCCATGAGAAAAATAAGCAGAATTCCGTTTTTAGTTAGTCTCAATACTCAGCCCTGCAGCCATTTAAATCAGTTGTGGTTTTGCCATTGATTCGAGAAGCAGCAGAATAGGACCATAAGTAATTGAGGTGGGC
Organism: Corvus kubaryi; assembly: GCF_017639235.1. Taxonomy (NCBI): domain Eukaryota; kingdom Metazoa; phylum Chordata; class Aves; order Passeriformes; family Corvidae; genus Corvus; species Corvus kubaryi. The sequence goes on from NW_024581135.1 coordinate 19,548,735, forward strand.
AGAAAGATAAAAAGAAGCTTGTTCAGCTCTTTCATCAGCAATTTCAAATTGCAGAGCAAACTCTTTTGAAAAGATAATCTTTTTGGTATCCTGGAACACAGATCCAGGAGCTGTTTTCTGGTTCTTCTCATTTTGGTTTTCATGACAGAGCAAACACTGTCTCTAGCTACTTCAGAGAGAACAGCTGTGTGTTTCCACAGCTACCAACTCATTATTTTTCTATGTAGGGAGACCGTGGCTATGATGGACCAAAAGGCCCTCGTGGACTTCCAGGCATCAGCATAAAAGGTGAAAAGGTGAGCAATAAATACACTAGGGGATTAATGGAGTGCAAATAAATCTAACACAGGGAATACAGGGTTGATACTGACTACAGAAGGTGTAATGAGGCAAGGAACCCATAAAAGACCTGAATAATGTGGTATTTAGCTGAGATTTATGCCCAATAAATTCTCCCAACCCATTTTAACATCTCCTCATGTTAAAATAGGAGATGTTAGAAAAAGCATCTGATTCTGTGTGAAGGTTAAGGTTTAGAAAAGGAAAAAGAAACTAGCAGTTGTTTGCAACTGAACCAGTAGGGAATAAATGCATGTGTGAAAGGTAAAAGATCAGATCCCCAGCTTCACTGACTTCAAGAGATGTTAAGTCAACATGTGCTAGCATGGGAGTTGTCCCACATTGTTTCTGTATGTTTATACAACTAAGCAACTGTACTGTGTTTGCCAGGGTGAGTGTGGTCCTCCTGGTTTACCAGGATCAGTTGGATTACCTGGAATTGGAATTCAAGGAGAAAAGGTACAATTTTCACTTCCCCCTCACCCCACACTTCAATGTATAGTAACAGAGACTATTTTATTTTTAGTAATTACTTACCTACTCTTCTCAGGGAGTGGAGGGCCCAAAAGGACCACCTGGCTCTAGAGGGCTACCAGGACAGGGGATACCTGGACCAAAGGTCAGGGAATTTTCTGAAGTAAAAGCTACTGTGCTGTTCTTACTCTTACGTTTCATGATCAAGAAGTGCTCTGTCTCTATCCTTATTCATGTTTAAACTGGATTGCTGAACACCAATCTAAGTACTGACAGAGATGCAGGAAAATATTTTCTTTATTAATATTACAAAACTGTACAGCAGATTCTACTCCACTGAAAAGCCTTGGCAAACTAATGCCATGGCTATTTATTTAGTTTTTTGCTTGACTCACACAAAACCTTTCAGGTAGCACATACCAGACAGTGAGCTGCACTTTTTCTGATACACTTCCCCTGAGAGGGTTGCCTGTCTTGAACTTGTGCTTTCATCATATCACGTGGAGGTACAGTAAATCTGTTCCAAAAACTAGTTGCACTTAAAAGACAGGACCATCCAAATTTCAATGTCATCTTTTATTCTCACTGTACTGTTTCCATTCCAAAAAATATATACATAGATACATTAGAGATTGACTGCCTTTCTTGTAACTTCTGCTGCCTATTGTCTCACCTGAACTTGTGTATTTACTGTATCTAGACATTAAAAGTGGTCCAAGGTGTAATGAAGATTACTTTTCTGAAAGAAAACTGTCAGAATAATTTAGCCTTAACTGATTCATAAAATACAGAACTGTTAATGAAATGCATCACCCTAGAGGTGTTTGGAATGGAGATTTTAAGTCATTTCCTAAAAGATGTGACAGAGTTCTGAATGATTGAAGGCTATTAAAGCATGGTATAAAGGAACTACAGGTGTAAGTGGGTCAAGTGTCCATAACAGGTAAAGAATTTTGCAGCATCAGATATCACATCACCCCTTAAGTGATTGAGCAGGGATATGTTAACCACTGATAAAAAGTAAAAAAGAATAATTAATTGTCTGTGGATGTCATATATGCTCCTGAAATATCAGCTCTTTGGCAGGAAGGATTCCCGGGGACATACAAGTATAGATTTACAGCATTAATAATTTCCACTAACAGATCTTTGGTGACAACTCAAAACATGTGACAAATTCCAAATCTTTGTGACCAAGGGTTTGATACATCATACTACAGACAATATCACACTAGTCTTTCTTTAAATTTAAGTAATGAAGCATATGCTTTTATATTTTTCATAATAATGCTGTTAAAAACTAATATCTGCTTAAGGGTGAACAAGGCTTGCCAGGAGAGACTGGAGTGCCAGGAGAAAGAGGTATTGGAGAACCTGGTTCTAAGGTACATTGTTAATAGAGGAATTATTTAATCTATTTATTTATTTGTATTCTAAATTTATGTTTTCTGAGTATCCTTTCTGCAGACACATAAAAACAGGTTTAGAAATAAAATTTAGGTTCTTAGTCTTTTAAATTTTTAACACAGACTTTAAATAACCTCCAGATATGGCAGCATTTTAAATACCCCGTTCTGTAAAAACGTAGTAAGATTTATAGTGACTGGAAATTTCCACCTGCCTGGCTCATGCCAAGTCATTGTTGCATACAGCTCCCCTACAGCTCTGTCAGAAAACCATCCAGGATATTGAACAGCTGCCAGAACTCGCAGTCCCAAGTGTAAGCTACGCTATAGCCAGAGAGGTGAAAAAAAGCACTGAACGGTGGTTATTGTGCTGCTCCTTCCCATTTCACACAGAATATGATGGAAACAGAGCAGCTACATTCTCACACCTTCATATGAGAAACAAGCTGTGCTGGTGGACAGAAAGAACAGTTGAGTTGCTAAGAAGAGAGGAAGCTGTAACCAGATTATTTTAGTGTTGAAGTGCCCAAGATAGTAACCAGTCCCTATGTAATTAACTGCCAGATTAACATAGAATATGGGAATAGATGAAAAAGTACTTTTGTGACAGTGGAAAGGCACAAGGCTGTCCTGGTTTTGCTCTTGTTTGTTAGGGATTTGGGACGGGGGTTGGAAAAGAAAATAAATTATTCAATTTCTTTCTTTAATTTCACAAAATACAGTAATGCTGATTGAATCCATTTGACCCCAAATGATCCCATTTCATCTAAAACCAGGCCAGGCTCTTGAATCTTACATAAATAGGGCCAAGACAATTCCACTGACATTAATAGATTTACATTGATATTCATCAGCAAGATGTCAATCATCCTGCCACAGTCAGCTCTGATATCTACTTCAAATGCTGCCACTTAAGGAAAAGATGGCATTATTTTTCAAGAATGAACTGAATCATTAGTAGCTAATAATTTTAACTGCACAGCTAAAATGCACAGTTCAAACAATCAGACAGTAGGATAGTACCAAGTAATGAGAGCTGTCTTTATAAAAAAAGTCAAGACTTGGGCTTATATGCATAAATCTTTTCTACAAATATATTCAAAGTTTAGGAAAAAAAACCTAAATATATTTCCTTAATTCAGGGAAGGAATAGTACCAAGTCTGCATTTAATAGAAGAACTTACTTTTTACTCATGTCAGGGTGATCCAGGGCCTTCAGGACTCGCAGGTCTGCCTGGTCTTCCAGGAGAAGATGGGGCCCCTGGACAAAAGGTTGGTTCATTTCTCTCTGCAGTCTACCTGCTTCACTCCAAGCATTCCTACTGTTCTCCCTGTGCTGACACCCAAAACTAGAAGAGAGAGTGTTCATGGACAAGGGGAAAAGTATCACATTTTTTTCAGCAAAAAAAATTCTCTTTCAAATACACTTTTTTAGGAAAAGCTCCACTTTTTCTAATTTTTTGGGGTGGGGCATTGTCTTATCTTGTTTACTATTATGTGCTTTTTGGAATTCATTAAATGCCCTGCAACTCAGAAGGGAAACCACTAAAATGGCTATGGGCAACCTTTCATGGCCTTCTGACCATGTTTTTTTCTAGAATCAGAAACCCCATCATTTAAGGTTATATACTCAGAGTGTTCAGCTGTCACTAAGGAAACGTGCTACTTCACACATTCCATGCGGAGTTTTACAATGCTTGCTTCTGAATATGGGAAAAAAACCCCAGACACACCTGACATCAGTGGAAGTTTTGTCACTGATTCTAAATGGTCTATGGTTTTAATGAACTTATTCAAGGGAATACAAAGTTGGTCTTGCACCATGTCCATGTAGTGCACTGAAATGCTCCTTTGATTTTTCTATTCCAGGGTGAACCAGGGTTACCTGGTCTTAGAGGTCCTGAAGGTGCTCCAGGGATTGGAATACAGGGGGAAAAGGTGAGGATTTCTTACTAAAGGTGTCACTCAAAATTGTAATGTTCCAGGAACAGGTTTGTCAAAGACTTCTCTTTTTTTTTTGTCTAATATAAGTAACAAAAAAATACTACTCTGGACTCATAGATTCATTTTTGCTGTAATTACTACAGCCTAGTAATCTGCTTGAACAGCAGTTTTCCCTTTACAAATTTACCCTAGTCTTAGCTTTTTCTGGTCAATCAGACAGGGCATCGTGATGAATTGATTGGCCCTATTTGTCTTCAAATTAAAAACAAAAGTACTAGCAAGTGAATTATATTTTTCTGTTTTGATTATTTTTCTTAGATAGTATCTTTTTAATGTAATAACTTACTTTTCAGCTGCAATTATTCAATCTTTAAATTCCTTTTGGCTTTTATTTTTGTCACAGTATTCTGTGGTAAACTGGTTTACTTAATTTCAGATGAAATCCATGTCGTTTTAATTGTACAAATCCAAAACTGGACAAGTACTGACCAGAATTAACTGACTTGCCAATGAAGGCAATAGGAACAGCTCACATGCACTACCTACAAGCAGAAGTTTGCTGTCTTTCACTAACATTTACAGTTGATTTCAGTTAACACATTCTTAAATTATTTGGCATGTGTGATGTCTTCTCCATTTTTGTAGGGAGATCAAGGACAGAGAGGAATACGTGGATTAACAGGACCAGCAGGAGTGCCTGGACCTGTTGGAGCTAAAGTGAGTTTATTACCACGTTACATGTGTAAAATAGCTTCCCAAAGCTGTACATTGTTCCGGAACTCAGAAACAACTGCTCCAGAATGACCTCACTTCACAAAAAAGTAATTTCAAAAAAGATCAGCAAAGGCTTCTCTTAGCAAGACTGACCATGATCCCTATAAACATCTAGAAGTGTTTTCTAAAAACCTTTGCATTTACCATATTGTTTCCTGTTGGTTTGGAAAAAGTCAGGGTATATACTGGTATTTTATACTTAAATATTTGGGAAGATAGTATAGTGTATGGCATATAAATATATGACAGGACTTCATTTTCCCTTACACTGATTCATGGCTGATACTCTTTGATTGATTCGGAGTTTTTTAAAATACTCAGTAGTTACTGAAAGTAAGAGAAGAGCTACTCCAGGTTTCTCCCCCAGTTTCTTATTCTTTCACTATTAATACACACAAGAGTATTTCCACAAAAGAAGGAAAAAGAGGTAAAAAAGTGAAAGAAACATTAAAAAAAAAAAAACATTCTAACAGAAATGTATACCTATACAGCTGAGCAGGAAGTCTTGAGCACTGTATATGCTGGACCAAGTCTTGAATACACTAAGAAAGCGACTTCTAAAGATATGTTTTTTCAGTGACTGAGAAGAATCTCATTTCCATGGAGAAAACAGAAGTATGGTTGTTATCGGTGCTCCAAATAGCTAGATTTCACTTTGCATAGAATAGCTTATAAGAAATTCTAATAGAATTTTAATGGAATTAAACATAAATCATTGCATAAATGTTTTCTCTATGAGATGGTCATGCTCAATTTCAGCAAAATCCATTGTTTTTTCTCTCCTACCTTCACTGCAGGGAGAGCCTGGTGCACCAGGACGTCTTGGAATGCCAGGCCCTCCTGGAAGATCTGTGCCTGGACCAAAGGTACCATCTACACTCCATCTCCTAGTGCTTAGAAAACTGGGTGAAAACTGAAGTAGGCTATGTTAATACTTGTGTAAATAATTTCAGCCTTATGTGGTCAACTAAAACTTCTTCTTTCCTATGAACAGCATTGTGGATTGTATCCAGTCTAGTTACTACCGTGCCCTGGTATTAACTGTATGGCAGCTTGAGGTGTGGCCTACCCTTGCTCATTTCTTTATTTTGAATAACCTTGGATATCAAAACAATTTTGCTTATTCTTTGTATATTTTCTATTTATTCTTTCATTTTAATTTATGCTTTTGGTGTTTAATGCTTGCAACTGCAATAAATAAAATCAGCTATTATGTTCATTATATATAAATTGATATAAAAGAAACCCACAGCCTGTGCTGTTTAATAAGATATGTAATCAGAGGATTTATTTTCTTCATTGCAGGGTGACATTGGGTTACCTGGTCTTGCTGGACCAATTGGAGAACCAGGTTTTGGGCTTCCTGGGGCAAAGGTAGCTGCTAAATTGTTAACCTAATTTCTGATAGAACTGTAAAATGAGGCAGGAGGATTTCAGTGAAGCAATAAAAAATCTCCTAGGATGGCCAAATGTTCCACAGGAATACAACTAAAGTAATTTCTTCTTATATATAGGCCACAAAAGACAACAGACAGAGCCCTCAAAAAATATTAAAATTAGTGACTTAGAAGCAAAAGGTCCTGTAAATCATGAGCACTATTAAATGTCACTGGTTTAGTCCAGGATTAAATAAACCTAAAAAAATTCACACAGTAAAATACATTAGCAGACAAACAGATAAAATCAAATTACAGTATATTTGCCACGTAACTTTCACTTTCACGGAAAATTTCCTGCTAGCAATTGTCTTGGCATTTACTCAGCTGTTTTTCCTGCCTGCATCAGGGTGACCGAGGCCTTCCAGGACCCCCTGGGCCCTTTGGGCAAAAAGGAGATGGTTATCCTGGCCCACCTGTAAGTTTATCAATTTTTTTTTTTTTTATGTACATTGGGAAGAAGTAAGTGCTACACCTAAGGGATTAGCCTCCATGTCTGACATGCTAGGAAAGATTTGCTGGTCTAAAAGCCTAGAAAGCCTAAAACTCCTCAACTGTTGAAATGTACTTCAGCACAAAAGAAAAAGAAATCTCCCCCTGAAATAGCACAAGATCATCCGTTCCCCCACTTCTCTTGATTACACACTGTAACATATTCCAAGTGGGTTCTTTTTCCCCAAAGTATCACTGATCTTTCAATCAGTTCCCTCAAAATCTTCATGTAGGGTCCTGTCTTCTGCCCAACCGTACAAAACTTATTCCCAAACAGGAAAATACACTGTAGCTAAGCAGCTGGGCCCATATACATCCCAGAACCACTGAAAAAGCAATTACTGTGCAAAGAGCCAGAACTACCCTTCAAAGAGGCCTTTATTGGTAGATATAACCAATCCCTTCAAAAAGTATGCAAAGAGAAAAGGCTCCATCCTCTCCCTTCCCTGCACACGTATGCAATGCGGGCGTCACATATCCAGTCTGCTCATCAGTGTGCTCCACCAGCCCTGGCAGTTACCTGCCTGTGCAGTGAGGAAGTCTCAGAAAGACTGCTGGCTGCAGTCCAGGACTTTGGATCATACATGCTTGCATTTGCCTATGCTAAAGACAACAGGAAAAGTGAGGAACAAAAAATTAACAAATACCAACATGGAAATTGGAAATTGATTTGTACTGCTTTCTGATATTTTTGTGCAACCCAATGAAGAACTGCTTCTGCAACTGCCTCTCCAGATTAGACTCCTCTATCTTCAAACACATTCAAGCCCCTGGATGACATGCACTACACATGCAAATGCTACTGACACAACTTCTGGCATATCAGAGTAAAGTCTAACCAGTTGTAGACCACAGTGATCCCATTAAGAGATAAATATAGTCAAGATACTACCATATAAATATTAACAAATGCACGAAGTCAAGCTAGCTGTAAATTAAATTTATATCCTGTCTGTGTATATAATTTCAGGGCTTGCCAGGTCTCCCTGGGATTCCTGGTGAACAAGGCCCAGATGGAGTTGGACTACCAGGACCTAAGGTATAGACCTTAACTTCTAGAAAAGCAAATGCTTGTGTGTACTCTACTTCATGGAGATACAATTCCTACCTATAGATCATAGTCAGAATACTTGTTTAATCCAGCTTTAAATTTGTTCTCGGTATATAAAAGGCAGATCTTTTTTGGCTTAGGTTTGTTCAGGTTTTTTTGGTTTGGGGAATCTGGAGTTCATTTTATAATATGGGACTTTTAATTCCTCTGTAACTGTGCATAATCGACTGCGCCTGTCTTGAGTATGTTCAGACAACTAGCCGCTGTTTATCCCCGATAACTTGCTTGTCCTGCCACCAATACTCTTGGGCTAGCATTATTTGGACTTGCACAGTGTGGTTCAATAGTTCTCTTCTCATTGTCTCATTTGAGTATAACAGACACTGGGAATTCCAGAGATTAATTAAACTTTGGTATTCACTACTTACTTCTTAAAGTATCGGTTTTCAGGGTGATCCTGGTAGTAGAGGACCAGCTGGCCCCCCCGGTTCCCCAGGAAAAGGCCTGCCAGGACCAAAAGTAAGATATTTAAACAATTACATCTCTCTTTGTCTAATTTCTAAAATAGGGGGGGAAAGTATACTATAAAAATGTGTGTCATGCATAGACATCTACATGTTTTCTGTCTTCACTGAAAACAACTAATCCAACAAATAGTCTTTATTTTGTAGAAAATCAAAAATATTTCTGGTGACTAGCCCTAAACCATAGCCTCCTTGTGGTTGCATATGATAAATAATAAAGTGATAACCTTGCAGTGAAGATCAGTGACAAGACATTTAGCTCCTGCAGGCATTAGCTGCAACTGAGTGGCAAAAATGTCTTCAGACCTAGCATTGGTCAGAATTAATGGCTGAGCAAGGACTTAGTATGTCTTGCCTATACTATTGTTACAGCTATAGGCATTACTGTTAAGTTCTTCTGGGGTTAATTCCTCTTTTTTACTGTATAAATACAATAATCATCTAATAACCAGTATGAGGATCAATCCCTGCAAAAAGGATTATTTTTGTAATTATTTTGTAGCCATGACAAAGGCCCGAAAATAATTGTAACTATAAAAAGCCTCCATAATTGGAAACTCTTATGCTCCTACAGCTCAGTTTTAGAAATCCAGTGAATACAAAAGAACTGGTTTAGAATGTAAATATAAAGGAACCCAACAACGTCAAATGCAAAGATTATGCAACATAATAATGTGTTACCTGCACACTGTGGCTTATTGGTCCCTGAGATTCAGTTCCCATTGGCAGGAAGGCTGGGTCCAGAGAAAAGCAGTGGTGAAGCACCTCCTCAGGCCGTATTAGTCCCAAGGACTGGCATGTGCACAAGATCCTTACAAATGAGGAGACTGAGAATTTCATGCACAGTTACTAGAATAGCAGTATAGGCATAAAATTAATATGTACTATGTGGCTTTTGATTGCTTCCTGTGAATAACATGGAATGGGAACATCTTCTCTAGCATTCTTTTGAAAACTAGCTTATAAATTAGCAACAAATGTTTATTTGCAATGCCAGATTAGTATGTATGCCTATAGGTCTTACTGTGTAATGACAGCAAAAGATAAAAAACCAATAATAATCTTCTCTTAAATTTTAATTCAGTCCCCAATGTCCCACCAATACAATCCATCCTTCAATGCAGCACATATCTCTATCAGCAAGGTGATTCATGTTCTCTAAGTATTAAGCCAAGTGACTCCTTCGAAGGATAATCTGGATTTTAATAATATGATAAAGACCAAAAAGAGTCTTTTTCAGCTAAAGCAATCTTATTCTCACTACTTATAAAAAGACATGTTTGGTAGAGCAAGGACAAGAAATTACATGGCAGTATAACAATTTATTGTGTATTTTTATTATGAACATTCTCTAGGGAACCATAGGACGCCCAGGGCCACCTGGCTCTCTGGGACCTCCTGGAGAAGGTATTCAAGGAGCTAAGGTAAAAAGACTCAGTGTCTTCAGTATCTAACCTGAGCTGAGTGGTCAATCTGACCACCACAGTGTTAAGGAGATTTCACGTTGTTTCTTACATGAACAGAGCCTTAGGCTAGAAAATGAGAAGGATAATGTGAGCACCTGTAAAGTATGTTTTGTCTACTGCTGCAAACTAGTCCAAGCATGTGTGCGCTGAGGAAAGAAGCATGAACTTTCATCAGTTAAAAATACCTTTACAAAATTAAAAATACCACTCCCTCAATTCTCATGCCTAAGGAGACAGTCTGAATTAGTTATGTCTACTACCACTCTATTCAGTAGAGAAAAAGCCTCCATCCTGAATCTGTGTGTACTATTAATTTTCCCTTGTAATATGCACAGTCAGATGAGACAGACTCAAAAGATAGTAATAAGAAAGGCAGAATGAGAAGGAATAAAATGGGATGGAAAGAGGAAAAAAATTAAAATTACAAGCAAATTAAAACTAAATCCAATAATGATCATGCACTTTTTCAATATTGTTTATCTTTATACTGAAGAAGTATTTGAGACATATAAGTTAGCTACTAAATTGTCTCAAGTGCCTCAAAATCCTTGTTAAAATGCAGTTTGAGAAACTTTCTCTTTGAACATTTTAAATTGCTGTGTGATGAATGATTACAAAGGGTTAATTTCACTACCTGGATTATCATTAGGGGGAACAAGGTATTCAAGGAATGCCAGGACCACGAGGTCCCCCTGGAGATGGGCTTCTGGGAGAGAAGGTATGATATCTAAATCAGAGATAATAGTGAGATAATGCCCTAGATGGAAGCCAACACACTCAAAATGCTCTTTTACAGTCAGTTCTCATTGAAGGCATGTGAATTCTGTGTAAAGAGAACCCCAGACACTAGAAGATTATATTATTATTAGAAGTTATATTGTTGTTAGAGGTTATACTATTATTTTATTATTAGCATAAATATAGATATTAGATGTTATAGAAGTTTTATTATTAGAATAAATATAATTATTAAATTTAATATCACTGCCTTTCACCCATGTGCTATGCAAAATTTTGGGACTACATCAGTGTTAAGAAAAAGAGAACTGTAGGTTGGAATCAATTTTTAGATGTGATCACAATGGCTCAGAAAGCCTGTACAAAGTCCCATAGTCTACTAAAAATCAAACCAAGAAGCACTAATACATATGTTTGCTAGGCCAAACACCTTTTCTGGGCCAAAAGGTTCTCAAAGTGATATTCCCATTATTCATTCCAATGACACCCTGGGATTTCTTTTCTATTTCGCTACTGTTATCTTATTTTTCTAAGACACAGATAATAATTTCCATCATGCAATATCCCATTAAACCCCTCAGTCTGCATGTAGTTGTTTGAGATGCTGCATTGTTCAAACCGCTTCAGGTATTTTTTCCCATAAAAAATGCTTAGCCAATACTACAAGTTATTAACAAAATTTACAAAACACCAATTTATTTAAATGATCTCTAACAAAGATTTCTAACTCATGTCAGAAGCTTAATGTGCATTTAACAAAGGCTACTACAGAGAAATTTGAAAAGTGTAACAAAAACTGACTTATACTTTCTGTCTGCTTGCCACTGTGGTTTTAAAGGGAGATCGAGGAGCTACAGGTGACAAGGGGAAAAAAGGAGAAAAAGGTCATGTGGGTGACCCTGGTTTATCTGGAGAACCTGTGAGTAACTCAGGTTTATCACAGATGTTTTCTTAAACCACTTAAAAACAAAGTTGGGTTGTGTGTTCTTCTTTCTATTTAATTACATATAATCCGAAAAACTTAAGAAACTGAAACTATTAACCACTTTAAAAGCACAAAGACATTTACTTGATTTACTTGACATTACTTCCCACATGGATGTGGTTTCTTCCTTAAGGCAGTTGTCATGGTTTAATTTAGCCAGCAACTAAATAAATACTACAGAGCCACTCAATCATCTACCCCCACAGCGCTGGTGTGATGGGGAGGAGAATCAGAAAAAAAAGTGAAAAAACCCTAAACAAGCACAAGACTCATGGGCGTATATAAACCAGTCTAATAACTGAACCAAGGATAACCATAATCATAAAAAAGCCAGGTGATGCCCAATAAGATTGCTCACCACCTGCTGATCAATGCCCAGCCCATCCCTGAGCAGTGATCGGCCCCTCCTGGCCAACTCCCCCCAGTTTCTGCACTGAGTGTCACCTCCCACGCTATGGAATATCCCTTTGGCCGGTCCGGGTCAGCTGTCCTGGCCATGCTCCCCCCAGCTCCTTGTGCAGCTTCTCACTGATGGAGCATGGGAAACCGAAAAGTCCTTGGCTATGGGTAAGCACCACTTAGCAACAACCAAAACATCAGTGTGTTGTCAACATGATTCCCATAGCAAATCCTAAACACAGCACTGAACCAGCTACTAAGAAGGAAATTAACTCTATCCCAGCCAAAAGCAGGACAGCAGTGAAAGACAACTGACAATCAGTGATCCAGTGGGAGACTTGAGGTCATTCAATTCCCATAAACCACCTTAGGAGATTGCAGATACTACATGGACAAGGTGTTACCACAAGCACACTTTTTCTAGCTTAAGTTCCTATTGGCCAAATACTATTCTAATGATGGAATTGATGAAGTTGTATTCTGAATTACAATGTTACTATCTAATTGCAATAGCTTAATTAGCAATCACTGTTACAGGGCAAAACTGGACCAAAGGGAGACCAAGGCCTAACAGTAAGCAAATTCAATTATTTAAATCCCATTACAGCAAAATACAAACAATACTAGATACTATCAGATAAAATGCAGCCAGTTAATTATTTTGGAAAGAGTTTTCTGATTAGAAGTGGTCTCAGTAACAATATAGAAAGAAACCAACTCAAAGATTTCTGACTTTTTCTCATCTTGTTTATGCTGAAATAGAATTAAAAGTCCCTGATGATTTTAGGTACTTTTCTGCTACATGTTCTTTTATAGCTAGTGTTAGATCACCCACGTGTGTACTTGCTGCAGGAAGGTTTCTTTGCAAGTATTTAAGAGAATAAAGAGCAAAGATCTTCAAACTTATCATGGTCTATCATGCTATGAACTTAATTATATTTCTGCTAAGCCTGAACCACATTTGACCCAAATTCAGTAAAGTATGTCAGCAAGTATATAAATACTAGTACAGTTTATGATGGAAGCTGAGCAGCAGTAGCAAAAGATTTTATTTGAAAGACTGACTCAATGCCAGATGAGTCCTGTCATGCACTTCAAAAAATATAACAAATTATTGCTCTAATATTAAAAACACTCTGTTCACATGTCACAGAAGCTATCATTTTTCTGAACAGACAGCTCTGAAGACAGCAGTTTTGGGGTATTTTGCTGATGAAGGCTGGGTAATAGAGAGGGCCAGGTACATCAAGGCTGACAACTCCCAATTCCATTCTGTATTGGTGCTGTGGCATATGTCAGCTCACTACAAGCAGTCCTACGCTTCCTAAGGTTGGGTCTATTTGTCTGCTCCCAGTGCATTTAAAAGGTATATCATATTATTCAGATGCTAAAATATTTGTGCCTTTCAGTTTTAAATAGAACAAATTTACCACAAAACATTTTTTAAAATAACAGTAGTTAATTGTTTCAGATAGAGACGTTAACGTGTCATCAAGTTATTGATTCTTGTATGCATATGAAATAGTTCATTGTAAAATGTGGAACTCATTCCCAGTTTTGAAGGAAAGGTTTGGAAGTTAAACAGTAAGATATTTCTAAGTCACTGTAGGACACAAATATTAATTATAAACAAAATCTTGTTAGTGTCAATATTATACCTCATTTGAAAGAGGCAAGTCATAAAATATTTTAATATTTAATGTTTTTCATATCCAGAGAGAAGACATAATTAAATTAATTAAAGAGATATGTGGTAAGTACTCAGGAAATCTTTATGTTCAGATTCTATATTTCGTTCATTACATTTGCATTCTTCTCTTTTCCAAAAGGATGCCAAATCAAGTCATTGTGACCTGTTTTTTTTTTTTTTACTTTTCCTTTGTAGGTTGCAGTGTTAAATGTAAGGAAATTCCTATGGAGCTTGTATTTGTGATTGACAGTTCTGAGAGTGTGGGACCAGAAAATTTTGAGATTATCAAAGACTTTGTAATTGCTTTAGTAGACAGAGTAACTGTAGGCAGAAATGCTACCAGAATTGGCCTTGTGTTATACAGTTTAGAAGTTCGGCTAGAATTCAGTCTCAACAAGTATCCAACCCGGCAGGATGTTAAACGAGCAATCAGAAAAATGCAATACATGGGAGAAGGCACTTACACAGGAACTGCTATCCACAAAGCAACCCAGGAAGGATTTTCTGGTGCTCGAGCAGGGGTGCGGAAAGTAGCTATTGTGCTAACAGATGGCCAAACAGACAGGAGAGAAGCTGTAAAACTAGATCTTGTTGTTCGAGAGGCTCATGCAGCAAACATCGAAATGTATGCAATAGGAATCGTAAATACTTCAGATCCAACACAGGTTGAGTTTGTGCATGAGCTAAATCTGATTGCTTCAGACCCAGACAGAGAACACATGTATCTCATTGATGACTTTAACACCCTCTCAGGTGCGTTCATTCGAGTTTTATTCAGTCTTGTATCTGATGCTTCTCACAAAGGGGCAGGGTGGGGGAGAAGTATTATCTTTGTGAATATGTTTTGATGCTGATCAGGATTAGTTACAAGGTGCAGAGTAATAGGAATCTAGAGATACAGATCCCCTTCTTTTACAGTGTCACATTATGGGGCAACATGCCAGCGGGGGGATGTCACCCAGTCTAGGAAAACAGCTGCTTAAACAAGCTTTCTAAGATGAGTAAGTGCTCACGCACTGAAAATCTGCTGGACTGTAAATCAGAATGAAACCCATTGTCATAAATTCTACTTGCTCACTTCCCCTGGGAAATAACCCATTTTCACTTGGTTATTCACGTCAGCAAGAGAAGCAGTTATTTTCCCATTATCAGCTAGTAGTTGTTACTAAGCTTAAATGAACACCCTTACATAAGTTCATTGTATTTTCTACCGCACAGAGGACATACTTGCTGGCAAATTTGTGACCAAAATAATCGATAGTCCAAAGAGTCTGGAATAATCTTCTTAGATGCATGTAAACAATGATAACATGTGTATTACAGACATATATAAGTAATCAAAATTCTAAAAATACATTGAATTCCTCAGTATGATAAGTTTTCTACTTTTTTTTTTTTTTTTTAACAGCTCTGGAGTCCAAATTAGTCAATCAATTTTGTGAAGATGAGCATGGCACCTTAATATACAATCATAATGAAAACAGTGCAACTATAAATGGAGGATCCTTCCATTCAGTATCTCCAAGTTCTTTACATTACAACAATGTTAACAGACAATCACTTTCAGCACAGACACCTGGAGTATCTACAGCAGAAAGTCCTCTGAGTCTTGGCCATCTTCCTCAACCATTAGCTCCGGTATGAAAATTCAGCAGGCTTTAATGAGCAGAACTTTAAAATATGTATCTTTCTGTGCCACCTAATGTAATATATACCATTTCCCTTAATTTTCTACAGGACAGGTACTTGAACTTGGCATGCATAGAGCTGATTGTTCTGAGTAAGAGCTCTGATGTTGCATGCAGGCCATTAACTAATAGCTATAACTTATTCCTGATACTGTTACAAGGATTCCTTCATTTAACACAGTAATATTTGTGCCACAATGTGAATCATAACAATATTAAAAACAATTACACTGTTATAATTAAGTCTAAGAATAGCAATTGAACTCAATTTTAGATTATAATTTTAACTTTATTTATAAAGTTCTGTAAAGCTCAACTAAAAAAAAACCATATATATCCCACATTTAGATATGACAACTTTCCTGGTAAACCAACCAGGTGAAGTAAAAATTCTGGTTCTTAACACTGAAGTCACGCTAAACAGAAAGAAAAAACATTAGAAAATCTGTAAGTCATGGAGGGCTTGTTCATTTTGAAACACTTCACAGTATCCGGAAAGAAAAAAAATCAAATTCTTATTTCAGACCAAAGTACCTCCTGTAGTATATGAAGCCTATGAAGAGGAACAAGATGAAGAAAAACAGCCAACCTTCCTAACAGTAGACACTAGAGGTATTTTTATTGTCATTGATTTCTTCATTTTAATTTTTGGTGATGAAAAATCAACATCTCATTCTGTTTATTTTCACCTGCAGCTGTGGTACCATTACTGTCATCTAAACAACCATTATCTGATAAAGTGATGACATCATCTCTTTCAACTATAGGCCCCACACCAAGACCCGGTGGGTTAAAGACCATAACCAGTTTTTCATTTTTTTCCCTCTTCTCCTGGTACGAACTTTTAATAAGGCTTTAAATCAGAGTACCTTTGTTCCATTCTCTGCAGATTTTGTGAATCTGTGATGTAGAAGAAAAGTCATTTCAGGATTTTATAGTTGCAGTTCTTGTCTTCCCAAGTTCCGGATCCCACCGCTCCCCTTAAAGCAAAAGCAAGGTTATCTATAACCTGAGAGGGAGCTTATAAGGGGCATCTAAAAACAGAATAATGCTCATTGAAGGTGGGCCAGTCAGCAGGTCATTCATCAGCCAAGGAGGGGCAGTCTGCAGAGGTGGGAGACTTCATTAAAGACACAGATAGTGATTTCAGAATTGGACTGAAAGAATATATTTCTGTTTCAGAGGAGCAATAGGAAAAAACAGTGTTTAGTCATTTGAAGTATAATAATTAGCTGACTGCTTAAAGTGTTGGTTCTTTTCATGTGAAATGTTCAAATGTATTTTGGTCATCATTTGGGGGTTTTCAGTTCCAGTAATAGTGTATTATGATGGGAGCAACAGAAGACAGCAATAGAAACATGTTCTCATATTTCCTGGAAACAGTGGCATAACTTATTTGGTCTCTGGCACTAACTTTTTTTCAAAAAAGTAACAAGATACCAGTTGCAAAAGACAAAATATTAGTCACAACATTAAACTTCACAAAAAACTGTTTTCTATCTCATGGTATTATTAAAGTGAGACTAGATTAGTATCTCACAGTCCTCTAATCCATATCTGTAGCAGTCACCAGACCAACAAGCTTTACATTCAAACTTACATACATAATTACTATCATTTTATTAGATTAGTAGCACAAATATCTCACAAAAGCAAGGCAAAAGTTTTATATTCTTCTCAGTATTTTAACCTCTCTTCTTCCATACCACAAGAACTGATATACAGCAGAAGGATACAGCAGATGCAAAAACAGCAGATGCACCTAGCTTACAGGTCTTTGGCTTACAATTTCAGGTTGCTCACAAGACTGGCTGCACTTAATCAGATTTCAAAAAAATATATTTCAAAATTATCATATTCACATTGTTTGCTCTTTTTGTATGTGGAGCTATAATACTATTATTTCTGGAATTACTAGAATCATGCCAGTAAAGAGGAACAGTTTATTGACTACTAAGATGCACTTATAACTTGCCTTCAATACTAACATCTTTAGAACTAAAAGAGAATCTTAAACTATCGTATAAGATTAGCAGAAAAAAATAAAACAAAATCAGAGTTTTAAAGGTAAAGTCTATGGAATACAATTGACTTTTACAAACTGAATTGTTTCTATTCCTCTTTTTTCTTTTTATTTTAGAAAGTGTTGTGGACCTCCAGTGCAAGCTAAGGTTAGATCAAGGGCCATGCCGCGTTTATACAATAAGATGGTATTATGATAAAAAAGCCAATGCCTGCGCTCAGTTTTGGTATGGTGGCTGCGGTGGAAATGCAAACCGTTTTGAGACTGAAGAGGAATGTAGACAGGCTTGTGTATTTTTTTCTGGAGGTAGGAATTAGTCTCTACATTAAAAATGAGCAGGTTGAAGCTATTGATTATTTGGCTTTTTTATCAAGTATCTAGCACGATATCTAAAATCAAACCAATTAATTTATGGAATGCTAACTTTATGAAGGCATATGCCCACTAACTAAAACAAGTCTACCTATGCAAGCATACTTTAATACTTTTAGCACTTATTATATGACATTGTGATTATAACAAAATAGCAAATTTTCAGCAGTATCAAGAGTACAACATTTCCTTTTTTACTCAGTTATAGTAAGACCAGTGTAGCATTTGCCATAGCAGTTGCCCTTCCTTCACCTAAATCTTAAAATACTACCATTGTACAGTCACTAACTAGACCTTATTTTAAACTACTTATATGGCTTTGGAAACCAATCCTTAGTCATTAGGCAATTTCTTCTCCCTTTGTTACAGAAATCTGATATTTGGCATGGATTCTGCAATGAAAACTTCACATCTTATAAGTGAAACTGTTCTCACAAATAGTATTTCACTATTTAAAGCATAAGATATCCATTTCCAAATTACATGCAGAGTACTACTGAGTACAGATAAATACAACAAATGCATCAACTTTTGGCCTATGTGCTCACTGGGTCACAGGACAGGAAGGTGGTTCAGTTCCTTCCCCACCTTTCCTAAACACATCACAGATACATTTAGTCCTTTTTTTTCCTGTAAACTCGCCTCAGTTTTTATTAACTAGCCAAGATCCATGACAATTACAGTTAAAACACATCCACAGATTTCTGTGAATGAATATACCAATAACTGGCACCACTGCATTGGGTTAGTTCATGTCTAAAGTAGTCCTTGTTATGTGTTCCTCTTCTGAAAGCCAAGCCTAATTTTTAAATGTATTTTAATATTTTCATCTTCCTTAGTTAACTATTTAAACTTACGTTCAAAACATTAAACACTGTCTGCCACTGTGATACTGCTTTTTACGTTTATGTCTGCCTGTATATGTTGCATTTTCTATAATATACCTTAAAGCTTGTTTATAATAAAACATTTCTGGTTTTACTGCCAGGACAGAAAATGGATAATGGTACCTTTACTGGACTAAAAACTTACCTCACAGCTAAATCACACTTACTGCGTCATATGTTTCAGATAATGTAACTGGATTTCTGCCACAGCCCTTAACAAGGCCAAACATCTCAGATTACCCACTCCTGTACATGAAACTCGATGCTCATTTTTGGTTGGATTTGGGCGGTTTGGGTTTTTTTCCTGAGCAAATGGTAACATCAAGCACATCAACAAAAAACAGAGTTTAGCCTCAACCAAAACACCCTCCACCCTTTCTGCTTGCAGAACCCTCAGCCCCTCTCCTGACACGTCCAGAGAGGACGAGGCACTTCCCACCTGCTGCTTTCTGATTTCGTACAGTTTGTGTTAGTTTCCAGATGGGTGCAACGGGGTCCTCTCCAACCCAGGGACAAGCTTTAGGGAAAGAACTATCAAAGGACAAGTTTCTTCTTAGGATTCTTTTTCGGAGTATTATTTTTTAAATTTGAAAGTGGTACGGCACTGCAATTAAAATTTGGATACAGTTTTCAAGTAATTTCAAATTAAAAATGACACATCCCACCTATTTTAAAATAAACCCAAAACCACCAAACAAACACCCACCCCGGAAATCGCCAGGGCTGAAGGCTGCATTAGCGAGAACGCGAGCCTCTCGCAGGTTTTGGGTTTCAGCGCCTCAGATGAGCCGGGGGAGGAGCCAGGGCGGGCGGGAGTGCGCGCGCGCTCCCCACGTGCAGCACCGCAGCCAATCCCGGCCGCCGCGGGAGCGCGAGACCGCCCCCCCTCCCATAGCCCGTTGCCAGGGCGGCGCGCGGACTCGTCGGGGCGGGTGGCGGCTATGAGCGGGGTACTGGACGTGCTGTGGGAGGACCGGGATGTCCGCTTCGACATCTCCCCGCAGTGAGTGTCCGTGTCCCGGCCCTGCCCTCACAGCGGCGCTCTCGGGCCCGCCCGGCGCCGACAGGCTGCGGGCTGAACACTCCCTCTGCAGGTGGAGGCCGACCGCCATTATCGGCGCGGTGCATGCCGGGAGCGCCCCGCTGTGGCGGCGGGGGAAGAGCGAGTTCACCTGGCGGAGCGGGGCGCGAGAGGGCGGGCACGGCTTGATGGGTGGGGCCCACTCACCGTTTCCAATCTATAAAAAGAAAACAAAATAAAAGGTTGGACACTGGAAGAGTGAGGGAAGGGTATATATTTTTTCCAGCTCAGCTTTTCTTGCCCTGAGAAGTATAGCCAAACTGAAGGCGTGTGTCTGCGGGGACGGTGGCACTCATGGTTACCAGGACTTGGCGTCCCTGCCGTGGAGTTAGCATCCTCCTCAGGGAACAGGGCGGTGGCTGTGCAGTATTTCACGAAACTCTGTCTTTATAATACATTTTGTTTCTGTCATGCCATGCATGAAGAGCTTTGGCTGCTTTTGACAATACGATTAAAATACAGCAAAAATTCCTACTACATTTGTTGTTATGTAATTAAGCGGTTAGAACAGTTAAATGAAGCAAAATAATAATATAAACAAATAAATAGAAGACCTCACAAAAAAACCAAACCAAAGAGCAAACCACACCCTTTGTGGAAAATTTAGCTGAGCGTTTCATATGTCCTTATACATAAGATATTTCTTTTGCTGGCATTTCTTCTTTCCTGAGCCTACTTCCACTCCTTGTGACCTGAAAGTACAAGAGGCAATAAATTCTATCCTCTAAAAATTATGTGAATGCAAGTGGTTTTTTTCTTTTCCCTCCAATTTCCACACACTTTCTCCTTATTTTGGAGTATAGTTTTCTTGGCCACAATTGCTACATATTTATTTATTGTTATGATTTAATGATAATGATATTAATATTTTTAATCTCTGAGATGTAGTGCTAATTTCAGGTATGTAAAGTTGATTTGTATGTATGTATGCATATGTGGATTTTTCACTGCATGACGTACTGAGCAGAAAACAGAGGAAAGTGAAGTAGGGAAATAGAAATGGCCTTATTTTTGCAAGATAAATCAGATTATTTTTCCTTTTTTTTTTTTAGACAAATGAAAATGAGACCTGGAGAGGTCCTTATAGACTGCTTAGAGTCTGTTGAAGATACCAAAGGAAACAATGGAGACAGAGGTAACTGCATACTCAGGGAAATTGTAAATTTTCTACTATTTAACCTGTGTAGGTTCATGAAAGCCTGGTCAGGTTTCCATTGAACTCAGTATCAGTGCTCTGTTGCACAGAAGAGATCCTGCTTGTTTCATAGATCTGCCTCAGAGTGTTTTCAGACAGGATCTCCTAAAGTTGTAGGAAAGTGATTCTTGTCTCAGAATTTGTTTAGAATTGAAAGCCTTGCAAGAATAATCCATTTATAAACAGTGTGATGCTGTTCTGCCATAATCCTCTTTAATGCTCAATTTTTCCCAGGCTGTTTTTAACTGAATTAGTAAGGAATATGTAGTGGCAGGGGCTAAAGCTGCCAGCATGCTGAGATGACCCTTCTGGGGCTTGGATGTGCTGCTCTACAGGGTACAGAATGGAATAAATTTGCATATGACAAAGGGGTGAGGTTATTCATGAAGACAGCTGTGATAGTTAACTCACTGCCTTCCCCTTCTCCCCAGAGCAGTTCTGCACTGATTGTGTCTACATTTTTACTATAAGCATCTGGATTGAAATCAATAACTGTTCTTGGTTTGATTTTGAGGAATGCTGGTATATATTAGAGGTTGTTTCATTTGTTCCTTGTTGGATTTTCTCTCCCAGCATTTAAGAAAAAAATGTGTTTAGTGGTTTAGTGATTTTTCTGGTGGGGTGTCCTGTGCTTTTTGTCTTTTTCCTGTCAAGGGGAAGGAATATTCTGTTGTTTCAAAACTAAAGGTAAATATATGTAACAGAACAGAACATTCCAATTAATGGAATTTATTTAGATTTAAAATACCTATACTCTTTATCTCCAGGCCGACTGCTTGTGACAAATTTGCGGATCATTTGGCGCTCACTGTCGTTGCCCAGAGTCAATCTCTGTAAGTATTACCTTTTGTTTTCTTTTGTGGTGGCATGCTATTCCTTCACAAAGTATTGATTTCAGTACAGAATACTGAAGTATAATTGTGTTGCTCTGTTACTAATGAATCTATTTATAATATAGGAACTGAGGTGATAATTCATAGAAAAATAGTAATATTCAATATTCGATGTTAATGTCTTGGAAAATAAGCTGAAGAGTTCTTCAGACGTATTTTTCATTTGGCTGATGTGGGATTCATTTGATTTTTTAGAAAGAAACAGAAGTTTCAGCTTCATCATATATTGCTTTAATTGTACCTCTTGTTGCGACCTGTTTATTCGCCTTCTGCGTTTTTCTATTTACTCTCCACAAGTACCTGCCTTTCCAATTTTAGTGTTGTAAACTCTGAATAAGTGTCTCACTTTAACTGTATGAGTAGCTAGCGGTCTGCTCGTATTTAATTTAATGTGCTGAAACAGGGGCAGGATGCAGTTACTTTGTACCCCAGTTATTTCCAGTACTCAGTGGGGAATCCCCTTCTGTGGAAATATTTATTGGATTGGACTGTACACTGAGCAGACAGACAGGGTTGGTCCAGGTTTGAGAACAGCACTTGACCAAACCACCTCCCAAGATCCTTTCCAGCTTAAATTAGTCTTCAGTGTTGTGATAAGAACCCAGAGGATTAACCACAAGGTGTAATTCTCACAAATAGCATCCAAAGCTGTGCTATAAAATTCAGTAATGTCCTTTGTAATTTTGACTCTTATTTTTCTTGTTTTCAAAACAATGTTTTTTTTCTCCCCTGACTTTTAAGCTGTCGGTTACAACTGTGTTATAAATATAACTACAAGAACTGCCAACTCAGTAAGTTCCAAAAAATACTTTTAAAAATAATAAAATAAGTTGTAATTAGTTGTTTATACTTACTGCACTATATCAACAATAATCTGAAAGTTTACTTGCAAGATCAGTAATAGAATAGTAACAAAAGTTTAATCTTAAAAGTGTAGAGCTCTCAAATACATAGCTTGAATGGAATTACATGCAACTGTGAAGCTATTTGTTTGACTTGCTGCAAAGAACTAGCAGGAAGATGCTGTAGATTTCCTGGGCAACCACATGATAACAAAACCAAAAATACTGGTTCAGTCATGATATTGCAAATGTATAGCAGGCAGGCTTCATTAGTTTTACTGTTGGTGGAACTGCTAGTTTATCAAAAAGAAAAATAAGTTCAGTTGAAGACAGCAGTAGATCAGTGGTAGAATCAGGATTACACCTCCATATACTCTATTTAAAACAATAACTTAGACAATATCTGAAGAATATTTATTATTTGTGCAATCAAGCTACTATACTGACAAAATGTAAAATTTCATTTTTCCCTTACAGAAATTACGAGGGCAGACAGAAGCTCTGTATATATTGACTAAATGTAACAATACTCGGTTTGAGTTCATATTTACCAATGTTGTTCCTGGAAGTCCCAGACTCTTCACTTCAGTTATTGCTGTGCACAGGTAGTGTACTTAAAACAGTGTTTGATCAATGACTCAAATATGGGGGATTACAACTGCTGATAGACACAGTATATGACTGTCCATATTCAACATTCAGAAAACTTTCCCAAAAGAGAACAATGTCTGGAAGGAGAGGGGAGAATGATCACAAATTTTAGTAGACAACTGCACATAATGACAACTAATCTGTATTTACACTAGTTATTGAACACAATTCATACACCTTGTGTGTATAAACTATCTGAACAAATAAAAGCACAGAGGAGCTAATTTCAGTGTGCATTTTCAAGATACGATTTCTGTCAGTAATAATTCCCTGTAATTTCAGACCATGTAAAGGAAATGAAGAGTTAAATCCTGGTCAGAACTCTTAGTCAACTATAAAACAGTGTATGCTTCCCACCTAAGGACAAGTCATCTGAATGAATGTGTGCATAATACATTACCATAGGTGTCTAAGAGCTATGGAATACTGACATATATACTGGATGTTTGTGACTTAACTGGCACTGAGAAATAAAGGATTGTTAATGTCCATGCTATGTATAGCATGGGACCCAGGAAACTTAGGCTTTGCAACAGAGGCTGGGTGATGGCTGTCTTAAGGAAAAGGAAGAAATAGTATAGACCTTAACAATACAAGAGATCAAAAAGTTGTTAAAAACCCCTTTTAAGTTTAAAGATAATTTCATTAAGGAAAACTAGAATATAATTTAGTATGTTGAAAAAGTTTTGGTAGTACTCTCACTTTTGGGCAATGTGGTGATAAGAAAAGCTGAAAATATACATTTTGTATCTGCATTAAAACAAAAAGTAAAGATAATAGAAAAACTGAACTATGTATGAACTAGTGTGTATCTTTTATTTTTTGCAGAGCTTATGAAACTTCCAAAATGTATCGTGATCTGAAGCTGAGAAGTGCATTGATTCAAAACAAGCAACTGAGATTGTTACCACAGGAACAAATATATGATAAAGTCAATGGAGTTTGGAATTTATCAAGTGACCAGGTATAGTGAAGAATCAGAGTGCATTGACTACAGAAAAGTTAAAATGTTTCAGCTTCCATGTAGCAATTGTACTAACGTAGTTTTGTAACCTCCAAGGGGTTACCCTTAGTGCTGTTCATCAGCTGATGCATGCAGAGAAACTGATGCCATTTGCTACTCACTACAACAAAATCTCCTTTTGCAACCTGAAGTCTACATGACCTGGCTAACATGCAAGGAACTAAATATACAGTTTCTGTTAAAAAGATATATTTATGAGTCTAAAGCTTTGTATGATTCTGAAGGAAAATCACCTTTCTGAAGTGCTCTGCTGAATGTTTGTATGTTTACATACAGCTTTGACTAAACAGTATTAAGATTATATTGTCTTTTGTTTAGTGGAAATCGAAAATATTGGAAAGGAATCTGTGTCTTAAAACAAGAAAAGATAAAAGACTTTAAGATAAAAATAGAAAACATTTATTATTTTACAGGGCATTAGTTGCAAGCATATCCCGGAGCAGTGAAACAAAACAGGAGCTGATATTTCTGTCTGTGCAATTTTAGTCCAGAATAGAAATATGATCCACCCTCACAAGCTAAAAAGTTCTTTCCTCTACATCCCTTGGCACACATCTCCTCAATTACCTAAGTTTAACCCACATGCCATTATACTTACACTTTATGCCAATTCCAGATCTGTACAGTTAATAACGCTCTCAGATGGCTTCATGTATTCCCATGAGGTTGGCTGGGCTGTGACTTGATCCAGCCTTGCTGCAGTAGTAGGAACTCCCAGCTATTTTCATTACTCAGGTTCTGTAGCCTTTAAAGATTGGATCCTGCTTCCTTGCAATCAATAGAAACATTTCGACTGGGTTTGGTAGGGAAGAATCAGGCTTTTAGTGAATTAAATATGAAGCTGTACCTTGCTTATGTGTAAATGGATAGCAGTAATCATCACATTTGGGAAAAAAAACTCTGTACTTAAAAGCAATGCTAACATGCCTTTTCTTTAATAGGGAAATTTGGGAACATTTTTTATTACTAATGTGAGAATAGTTTGGCATGCAAATATGAACGACAGCTTTAATGTCAGCATACCATATCTACAAATTGTAAGTATCTTACAACCACCATTTTCAAAATTAAACAGCATATGCTCAGGTCTTTAGTTAAAACTCCCAGCTCACCAAAATTTTATTTCGTATCCCACATTCAGGGAGGAATTTAGCCTTACCAGCATCAACTGCAGGGTTCATTTTCTTTTCTGTCCAGATTAGTTGGGGAATTTCATGGACAGGTACAGGTGTTGAAAATGGCTTGTATTTCAAATTTTTTAAGTATTTATTCTGATGCTTCATGCCACCTACATACACTGGGAATAATGATCTGTGAACCTGATGTTCAGAAATTTACTGTTACCACTCCTAATAAAACACTTTTTCTTGAGTTTTCAGGGGTTCCGATTTGTAATGGTAAATGGGAGGGAATGCTGGTAGCCAAGCTTCCAGAGCCAGTAACTGTAATTATTACAGTGTAAAAAACCAAACTGCAACAAAGAGATTTTCATCCAGTACTTACAAAATTTTTAACAGTGTTATACCTCTTCATCATTAGCGTTCAATAAAAATGAGAGACTCCAAGTTTGGTTTGGCACTTGTGATAGAGAGTTCTCAGCAGGTAAGAAGCTTTAGTAGCCTTTTTATATTGATTACATTTTTATATACAATATTTCTCTAATTTTGAAATGTTATGGGTATACTTTTAAGGTACATAAGAGTATTCCTCCTGTGTGGCCTTTTGAAAACTTTAAAAAAATTCTCTTTGCACTTCTTCAAGTGTATATTAGGGTCAATATGGCTATTGGGAGTTACAGTTTCTCTAAGCAAAGCAACAATAGGCCAGCATGACTAGCTTATAACTGTCAAATACACTGTCTTCTGACAGATTATTTTTGGGATCTAACTAATTATCTTTGGGATCTGTACTTAATTAAGACCACTCTTTTAAATCTTCATTATTTCTGTGTATCTGAAAGCTGCTTTAGTAACAACATCAAGACCTAACAGACGAAACATTTGCTGGGAATCAATTGTTAATATCACTTCTGAATTTATCCTGCTCTTGTTTGCTTGTGGTTTTTTGTAAAAGGAGTTTGTTCCCCGTGTATATAATGGGCTAACAGTTAAAAGCTTATCTACCTCATAGAGAAGCATTGTCATTGTTTTTATTTCACCCATGATTCAAGTGGCAGAATGAAAAAAGATAATATCAAAGATAATGTTTTCTCAGCAAGCTGAAAATTGCTATCATTAAACTGGAAATCACTATCAAGGAGAAAAAAACTGTTTGAAAATAAGACTAATAAACAGATATTGTTTTTTTTCTGTTATATAGAGTGGAGGATATGTACTTGGTTTTAAAATAGACCCTGTAGAGAAACTACAGGAGGCAGTGAAAGAGATTAATTCACTTCACAAAGTTTATTCAGCTAATCCTATATTTGGAGTGGATTATGAAATGGAAGAAAAGGTACTCCATTTATTTATTTTAAATTAGATACAATACTGTTAGCAGTAATAAAAATATATTAAACATATTAGATATGTGAATTTACTTACTAGAGTGTTTTAATTTACAGCCTCAACCCCTTGAAGACCTAACAGTGGAGCAGGTTCCAGATGATGTGGAAATAGAATCTGATGAACATACAGATGCTTTTGTGGTAAGTGGCTCCACAAAAACCAGAAAAATAGAATCATTCTTGTTTGATTATTCAGATTTAAGCAACATACAGCTGTAATCCTCTATTAAAGATAAGCTGCAACTGTACTTTCTATATTTAAAACACATCTACATGCCTTTTATTAAACATCCTGATTATTACAGGAATTTATTCTGTGTATGAATTTTTAATTTAAGAGCAAACTATTATTCAAAATGAATAGTAGTAGATATTTAGAATAATAGTGGCATGTAATTTCTCAATACATTAAAATTAGGAATAGCTTGAAAATCAGCAGTATAATATAATCAGATATAATATATTAAAGCAAGTCTTCCTTCTCTTGGAACAGACAAACAGATGGTGAGATCTATATGCTCAACGTTTATCTAAGATTCAAACTTGAAAGTTTTTTTAGAAAGGCAGCAATAATTTTGTATTACTATGTCTCCCAGTATTTCAGGAAAGCTTACTTTAAAATGCCTTAGGTTGCTTGATGACCCTCTTTCCACGAATTTCCAAACTTAGCGTGCAGCTCAGTAACACCTGGCTCCATTATTCACTGCAAGGGTAGATGGCACATGTTTTCAAATGTTAGCCATGGTGCATTGACAATTGACATATTTTCTTACCAGTCTCTGAAATTTGGTAAATTAGCAGGGCTAACACCAGTGTTATTTCCACTCCTTTTAATTTTGCAGTCTTTTACTAACACAGATAAACTCTTGTTTTCTCCTTTCCCTCTTTCCTAGCATTTTGCCTTTTTTCTTTTCATTTTTGCACATTTTTATTCAATCTGCGGCATATTTGAAGACATACCTTTTCCTTAAATGGAGATCTGTTTGCTCTGTTGGTGCCTTTTTCACCTGAATTAAATAACTGAGCTTTTTATATTCTCAAACTAAAACTGGAAGCTGAATATGGTTAAAAGGTTGCTGTAAGAGACAGAGGTTGCCCAGGAAGGAGTGGCTACACACCAGTATTCCACAACACTTGACACTGCAGGAAAGCGCTTTCTTTGCTGCCTCTCACCAGTCCACACTGGCAGCTGAAGCAAGATTGGGCTCTTTTTGGTAAATAAGATCTAGAATCTGCTGGTCCAGAGATTTCCAGAGCTGTGAATATTTTCTGATATCTAATGAGTTTGAGCCTTCATTACCGCACACACAGAATGGGAAAGATGGTATCTCTTCCCACGTCTCTTACTTGTTGAGGTGTTCTATTACTCCATGTTCATTTCTTAGACTGAATATGATGTTAACTGAATTTTTATATTATACATTTTAAGCAAGTTTTTGATGTTGAATAGTAAATGCTGCTGCACATGAGGCAAAAAAATATCAGGATGCTGTCGGTTTGTCTTCATACTAACATTCCCTGTAAAGTGTTTGTCGGTGTAACAAATGTAATATGAAAATGTTACCATTTAAAAAATCTTTATTATGATGGAAAATTCTAAGATTGGTATTTAATGAAAAATACCATAATCCAGTGGTATGTAATCTGTAATCCAAAGCAGAAACTCCTGTTAGAACTCTTTTGTAAATTATTTTAACATAGAAGTAAAACCCTTATAGACTGGATTGTTGTGGAAGACCTACCCAATACAGTTTTGACCCCAAGGAATTATGAGCAGATGTGAATTTTAGACTTCTTTTTTCAAGGTTCTTTTTTGTTTTCCTTTGCAGGCTTACTTTGCTGATGAAAACAAGGTAAGGAGATTTTTTTCATACTATCACATTCAGGTTGTTAAAATGGGATAATGAAATTAAAAAGTGCTTTCTGCTTTATTTTCTCTCGTATGTCATGCATTCAAAAAAGCAACACGATCGGGAGCCTGTTTTTTCAGAAGAACTGGGACTTGCAATAGAGAAGCTAAAGGACGGATTCACACTCCAGGGACTCTGGGAAGTAATGACCTGATTTAGATTGGCACATGTTTGTTTCCTAAGCAAGGAGAAACTCTTGGTTCTTGCTGGATTTAGATCTGTAGAAGATAATTTAGAAATATCGGAATAGCAGAGAAAGAACATGCCAAAGCTAAAGAGCAGGCAAATATTATATAATAAGCCCCAGGCTATGTCATAAAAGAAAGATTATTCAAAAACCTTGTATGCTTAAAGGCTTTGCATTTCTTCTGCTGCCTCTAAGCAGTGGGAGGACAGCCACTCTGTAAGGCAGGCAGGGCGGGGTGCAGCTGCTGGGGGAAGCGCTGCCCCCTGCAGGCCCCCCTCGGTCACGGCTGTAAGGACCTGTGAATTCCCTCTGCCTGTCAGACTGGGAGCACCTTGGAGTCCCTCTGCACAACGGCATGGCAGTGCCATTTGACACACTTGTAACCTCCGCTGTTTTCAAGATTGTCCTTTTTCTCCCTCCCCTGACAACACGAGAGTTGGCCGTGGTGTTTCAGACCCCATTTTATACAACTTCATGGCTCCTGTGTTTTTGTATTGCGCTTTGGCTGCCAGGACCAGGCACTGATTGCCATTTTACATAGCACTATGTCAGAAAAGGAAGCCTCCTCTTTTTCTGCACATGGAGACCACTGTTTGAGACAGGGCAGTGTGAGGTATGCAGTTTGACGCTCAATTTCAAGTATTCATGTATTTATACAGAGTGATGTACTTTCCCATAATGATTATGTTTGAATTAAATTTCCATAACTTGTTTAATGATTTGCAACACAGAAACATTTTGTACGTAGGCATATTGGCTGTGTTATTGATAGCTTTAAGAAAAAGCAGTTCTGTTCCAAATAATAGCTTTCATGTCTCATAATTTTGCTAAATATTCAGCACTTATCATTCCAAGTATTTAATTATAATCCAGATATGCTCATACAGTTGTTGTTTGTTCGTTTGTTTTTGCTAGAGCACTTTTTTAAGCAATGATCTAGAAAAAAATGCACATGCAAATAGCTTCTGTGTGTGAGTCATTAGACCTTTTATGATGTTATGTGTTATAGAGGAATGAGTCATTTATTGTTTAAAGGAAGACACAGCTGTTACGTTTTCTAGTGAGATAAAACCTCTGTGCTGTTTTCTATAAATGGAAAAAGTCAAATGAGCTCTCCTCTCAGCTGTTATTTCAGCAGCTGACTGTTAAAGTAACTGTGGTGTGAATGTAATACTGGTGTTTGTAGAAAACCTTTCAAGGTATATGTTTTAATGAAATACTACCTATATTGATAAGCAGTCGTTATTTCAATAAACTTTGATAATACTATATATTGTTGTAGATCTTGCATTCAAGTAGTTGTATTTTGATCCTGTTTCCATTACATTCAAAGAACTTTTTACCATATGAGTGGAGACTTCAATTTGAATTATTTTGTAAAGCAAAACTTTACCTGAAATAACATATATTTTATGTCTAAACAGCATAGTTTGGTTTATAACAAAATGGATATTAAGAAGCAGCCCAAAATTTCAAGGTCTTAATATCTGAAGAAATTGTGTATGTGATATAGTTACGTATAAAAATAATCTTGGAACAAAGGAAATTGATGCAAATTTCTGGAGTTTTTTAGTATCTTTATGACTGCAGCAATGAATGTATTAAGCAATGAAAAAGTGAACAGTAGCTACAAATGACAACTTGATCAATAATATTTCTATTTCAGAATATTTAGTAACATGTATCTGTGAAATCTTGCTCATAGCTGTCTCACTGAGGGTCAGATTCTGCTGTCCTTACTCATGTCAATTTATTACATTGCATGTAATCTTACTGATTCAATGTGGAGAATGATGGCAAAACATGACCATAGTGACTAAGAGCAACAGTTGCTTCTTTCAGTCTTTGACAGCTGCAAGAGCAGCTCTGTTTTTCCAAATTCCGACCTGTAAGAGTATGTACCTATATTTAGCTAGCGAGATTAAGTTGCAGAGGCTTCACACAGGGCAAAAAGCACATTGGTCTGCCTTTTTTACAGACAAACCTTTGGGTAGACAACAGCTAAAGGTTTCTACTCCCTCCCCTTTCCCAAGTGTTTGCGAAATGGATTCCCAAAGGGAACTCACTGAAGAGCTCAGACTTTACCAATCCACCCTCCTTCAGGATGGCCTCAAGGAACTCCTTGAAGAGAAAAAGTTTGTAGATTGCTCTCTAAAAGCTGGTGACAGAAGCCTGCCTTGCCACAGATTGATTCTGTCGGCATGTAGCCCTTATTTTCGTGAGTATTTCTTATCTGAGCAAAATGAAGAGAAAAAGAAGGAGGTAGTTCTAGATAATGTTGACCCCAACATCCTGGATATGATTGTCAAATACCTTTATTCAGCAAGTATTGATCTCAATGATTCTAACGTGCAAGATATTTTTGCTTTGGCCAGCCGCTTTCAGATCCCTTCTGTATTCACTGTGTGCGTCTCCTATCTTCAGAAGAGGCTTGCTGTTGGTAACTGTCTGGCCATCCTTCGATTAGGTGTCCTGCTTGATTGCCCAAGACTTGCATTTTCTGCCCGTGATTTTGTTTCAGATCATTTTGTGCAGATCTGCAAAGAAGAGGACTTCATGCAGCTTGCCCCGCATGAACTTATCTCAGTTATTTCACCTGACAGTTTAAATGTAGAGAAGGAAGAACTGGTATTCGAAGCAGTAATGAGATGGGTCCGAACAGACAAGGAGAACAGAGTAAAGAGCCTGGGGGAAATTTTTGACTGCATACGTTTTCGTCTTATGCCAGAAAAATATTTCAAAGAACAGGTTGAGAAGGATGATATAATTAAAAGCAACTCTGACCTTCAGAAAAAAGTAAAGATTATTAAGGATGCTTTTGCTGGGAAACTGCCTGACTCTAGCAAAAGCACAGAAAAGTCAGCCAAAGGGGAGGTGAATGGCGATGTAGGAGATGAAGATTTATTGCCTGGCTACCTAAATGACCTTCCCAGGCATGGCATGTTCGTCAAAGACCTGATTCTTCTGGTTAATGACACTGCTGCAGTAGCCTATGATCCTCTTGAAAATGAATGCTACTTAGCAGCCCTCGCAGAACAGATTCCCAGAAATCATTCCAGTATAGTCACCAAACAAAATCAGGTCTATGTTGTTGGAGGACTGTATGTGGAAGAGGAGAACAAGGATCAGCCTTTCCAGTCATACTTCTTCCAGGTACAAGCTTTATAATTGTTGGTATAATAATAGGTGCTTATAAGGGTTATTGAAAAGTGTTCTGGGTCTCTGCAAGTGGGTTGTCTAGTCTCTTTGTATGGTGATGGAGAGAAGTATCTAGAGAGAGTTATTTTTGTCTCAGAGAGAGAAATGAAACTTGAGGGACTTGCATCTTCTTTTTCAAGATTAACCCCTGGTGAGATCTCAGAAAATATTAAAAGGATTAATATATTCAGTGTAGGCACTGGCTTTCATTAAGGCCCAAATTTTTCATGGTACAGATGTCTAAGTCTAATAATTTTTGTAAAATACTTTTCATGTATTTCTGTTAACTTCGATGAAAGTTGGGAGTGCTTTAGCTGGTTTAGAGCTAATGAGATGTCTTCTTTTGCATCTGAAATACTTTCATGACAGCAGTAATGTGTGTATTGTAAGTGTGATTTCTGTCACTAAAATTGCAGAAGTCCTTCTTGTCATATCTACATTTGAAAGCCTAAGGGCCATACAATAGAGGCAGAAGGTTTTTTTCTCGGCAAACTGTCAGCGTCAGTACACTACACGTTTCAACTGAGTATAATTTTATATCTTTGTAAATCTGTATAAGGCTGATTAATACTAACTGTAACTCCACAATATATTTCAGGAAGATTAGCAAAAATGGAGCTTGGCATGCTTATACCATGAACTAAATCTGTTGTGTTTTTAGCTATGTGCTTTGGTGTATATTTAAACTATTTTGTGATGAATTATGCAATATGCTGCTGGCCATGTCCTCTCTTTAGACACACTGGCCTGAAAGAGTAAAAGTTAAGTCCTGTTTCAATATGAAATAAAGCACAGTAATAAGCAGTGATAGAATTTTTAGGCCTTCAGATATTTAAAAATGCAAATATTGTTTATAGGAGTATGGCTCACTGATTTCACACACAAGAAAAGACTTGGTTTCAGACATTGGTAACATCTGTTGAGAGGGAAGTCTTAGTTTGTAGAGGAGGGATTAACACTTTCATTTCCTTATGTAGGTGTAAAACACTAATCACTGAAGTGAAAGACTGGTTACAGAAATATTCTTCCAATAGAAATAACATGTTGATGTCGTAATGTGTATTTAGTCCAGAACTAAGTAAGTCTCAGGCTACTAGAAAGAGGCCTCTGAGAAACTAAACCTCAAGACTAAGAATTGATGAAGTTTTCAGAATTCTACTTTATATGTCAACATCCGTTTCCTGAAATCATTTTGTTTGCTTGTCGTCTTTAAGCTTGCTTGCTGCTGCTATTCCCTATAGTTAAAATACTTGTCTGCATTACCCATGTGACTGTTGTTTCCTCTAAAATATTAATGTGGTACCAAACCAGTATTCACTTGCTAATCTTCCTTTCCCCACCAGTGAAGCATTGTATTTGGTAGCTTGCAACCTGGGAGGAAACAAGGCTGCCACTGGCTCGAAAATGCATGACAAGTTGACGCCCTGTCTGCATGTCATCGTGAAGACTGATAGTACTAAGTGAGCTGTGATCTCTGAGGGGCACATCCTCTCATTACCCCACCCAGATCCAGCTACTGGGGAGATCCATGCCCAGGAACTACATTTCACTGTTGAAATAAAACTTTCTGTCCAATAGGGGTGGTCTGTCAAGTTTGGGAGATGCATTTAGCAAGGAAACCTTGACTGTGGAATGTACTTCTGGAAGAAGAACGTCACCAAGCTAAACCCTGAACTTTATTTTGACTGAACTTTCTTTTGCTTTCTGTCAAATGCCTTTGTACCCACACAAACTCTTACCTTGCCCTCCCTTCCTGTACCAATGTCAAGCAAATCTATATGCAGTAGGTGTGAGAAAATAATTCATTTTGAACATCAGAGATAATTCAGGTTCAATTGTACATTCTCAGATCAAAATAAAAAATAAGCACCAGAGTTCTAGGAAAATATTTTTTTTTCTTCTGTCCTCCTGCTGCTGCTTTTCCTTAGGTGTTTTCAGCATACTGAATGTGAATTGAGACAGCCCTGAGAGTCCTGCAGTAGAAATTACATCAATATTATTGCCAAGAGAGCTGCAGTGATTACCTATTTTGCATAAGAGTGAAGTCTTTTGTTCATTGTGTCTTCAGAGACCTCACAAACTTTTGAGGGTATTTGTGATGAAACACATATCTGTTGCTCTAGGGATTGCAAAAGAAACATCTGTGCCATTTGCCATGTGATGGTTCCTGATCAGTAAGAACGACTGTGTAAGCATGTCTGGCATCTCACTGTAGTGATGAGCACAACCAGGTAAACATACAAGTGTGGAAGTGCAGGCGTGTCTGCTCCCTTGGGCAGGAAAAAGAACCACTTGTTCTTTCCTACATGATAGGGAACCAAGAGTGAGGGACCTTTATATAAGGAAGAAGAGCTTAATAAAGAGGCAAGGAAACAGGGTGAGCAGACACAAAGAGTTTTATGGCATTGACTCTGCTACATCTCAGCACTATGAAACATGGGTGGGTAGAAGACATCATTCATTAGCTGCACTGAGGGAAGGGTGGGTTGTTCAAGCAAGGAGATTTGCTGTTGAGAGGTACTGAGTGCCAATAGATAAATTCTGTGGAACAATATTCATTGTGTGGATTTTTACTCTTTGCCTTTCCTAATCCTTTCTGTTCTGATGCTCTTTCAGCTGGATAGCATTGCTGGTGAGTGGGTTGCCCTTCCTCCACTGCCATCAGCCAGGTGTCTCTTCGGCCTGGGAGAGTCAGACAACAAGATCTATGTGATAGCAGGCAAGGACCTTCGCACTGAGGAGTCGCTAGATTCAGTATTGTGCTATGACCCTGTGTATGTTTCAAATTTAATTATGCCCACTGAGGACATGTAGATGGCCCAT
Organism: Corvus kubaryi; assembly: GCF_017639235.1. Taxonomy (NCBI): domain Eukaryota; kingdom Metazoa; phylum Chordata; class Aves; order Passeriformes; family Corvidae; genus Corvus; species Corvus kubaryi. The sequence continues at coordinate 19,583,733 of NW_024581135.1, forward strand.
TGTTAGGTTTTGTCAACTAACGGTGATCTTCTTGTTCCAGGGCAATGAAATGGGGTGAGATCAAAAAACTACCCATCAAAGTATATGGCCATGCAACTATCTCAAACAATGGACTGATATATTGTCTTGGTGGAAAAACTGATGATAAGTGAGTTTCTATCTTTTCATGCCAATTAATAACATTATCTTCTTGGTCCTTAACAGATAATATGTCCTCACACTCAGAAATGAGTGTTTCCTGCATCTTTTCTGTATCTCTGGATTAAGGTTGGTAAGAGTCTGGCACAGGGGAACACATTATGGTGTGTAGGATATATTTTTTCGTGATAAGGTAAATTACATATAAATTGTAATCCAACTTGTTATTTTAATAACCATACTTACTTCCAAGGCAAATTTTACTTACACTGCAGACAAATTAGTAATACATAGCTATGAGGACCTTCACTGAAAGTATTCTTTCCTTTCAGGTAGAAATATCTAGGTGCCCTGGAATTACTGTCTCAGTTTTTCCAATTTTCTGACCTGTGATACCTGTTATACCTTAATGGGTATAACATTAGGAAAATAAAAGTTTTCACTCACACTGAACACGTGGTGGTAATTTTTAAGTGTTTGTTTAGGGGATATTTAAGATAAAAGTTTGTTATATCAGCCAAAACACCATCATAATCTTACCTTTACATAACCTTTGCTCTATATTCCTCCACAAATCCATCTGAATACAGTATGCTGGGAAAGGATGTTGTCTTTCTCCTCAAAGGTACAGTGAAATTGCTGGTGTAATATAAACTGCATTTAGCATGTGATTTAGTCCTATGGATGTGATTAGTGCTTTGTAGACATTGCAAGGATTCTCAGATTACATACAAGAAAGGATCTCCAGGAGAGGAGAGAGGCGGTATAGATAAACCCATACAGTCTACCCTGATTAGAACAAGTCAAAAGTTCATTAGAAATGATCACTGGTTTTCTTTTTCCTCCCCAGGAAATGCACTAATAGACTATTTGTATACAATCCCAAGAAAGGAGACTGGAGAGACCTGGCTCCAATGAAAGTGCCTCGCTCGATGTTTGGAACAGCCATCCATAAGGGCAAGATTGTCATTGCAGGTGGTGTCACTGAGGAAGGCCTTACTGCATCTGTTGAAGCTTTTGATCTGACCACCAATAAGTGAGTGCAATATTCAAGCTATTTTAAGCAAGTGTTTTATCATCTAGGGTTTTAGGAACTCTGAGGTAAGAGTCACAAAGCTGTTTAGGTACCTACACTCCCACTGAGACATTTGCAACAAGAGCAGCAGTTTACAGAGCCTGTTTCTAGACATTTTTCCTGCACCCGCACACACTCACATTATTATGCCAATGCCACTTGAAATAAATATGTGTTTTGGAAGCTATAGGGAAAAATGAGAATAACTGGGGAACAATATGTCCGTATGAAGCATATTACTGAAGAGTCAGGGAATCTGTAAGAAGTAGTCCCTGTGAAGAGATGTCATAACAGTGTAGTAGTGTCACTTAAGAGTTGCAGAAGTCCCTGAGGGGATAGAGACACTGGAACTTACTGCTGATAAATCTCAGAATTTTTTTCTTTTACTAAACCATCGTCTTGGTACCTGAATTTGTTGCTCAGACAAGTATTTTAGTGCATTTAGTTTACAATATTTCTCATGTGTTCAACTTGACTTTTTCTTTTCATCCTTAGATGGGAGATTATGTCTGAATTTCCCCAAGAGAGAAGTTCCATCAGTTTAGTCACTTTAAGTGGAGCTTTGTATGCTATTGGAGGCTTTGCAATGATTCAACTTGAATCAAAAGAATTTGCACCTAGTGAAGTCACTGACATATGGAAGTAAGTTTAATTTTAGTCACTCTTTCCTGGTCAAAAGCCTTATATAAAACTGATGTTTGTAGACACTGGAGGCTAACACTATTTTTCTGTTTAACTCTGAAAATGATCCATAGCACAAGTTTTAAAGTACTTGTTGACAGATAAAAAAGTTTGTCAGAAAGTAACAAATGAACATGAGACTTGGAGCTAATGACTACTTCCACCTACTAATTATTTGACCAGTCCGAGTCACGATCTTCAGCTTCTTTAGAAGAGTAAATTGCCATCTCTTGGCAGGTTTAGCCTTGCCAATAAAAACATTCTCTTGTGACACTGTGATGCAGAAAAGCATGTATACACAGAGGCCTGTACATACTGATGTGTCGATAGTCAAATGAGTAACTGTTCCAAGAGAATCACAAGTCCCTGTCTCCTAGATTTTTTTGAGCTAATCACAGCAGCAGTGATGAGACATCATATCTCTGCTGTGACTCTTGGTTGCTAGTGTAAATTCAGAAGTTTCAGTTGTCAGTAGGAACGAGAACCCTCCAATTTTATATGCAAGAATCTGAAGAAATTCAGAAGGGATGCTTAAGGAGGAAGTTTTTAGATGGTAATTAAAGCATGACACAGGCCAACAACAAGCTTTAGGGACCAGGAAGAGAATAACTTGCATGCAAAAACATCTTTCTGTTCTGGAGTAGAGGACAAAAGCAGCCTTTCACAGCACCCTTCAGCACATGGTTGCTATAAGCCTTTACAACAGGTGGACTGTCCTCCTTTTCATGTATGTGTGCTGAAGCATCAAACTCAAATTTAAAGAAGCTATTTTCTAACATTTTTTTAAATGCAGGTATGATGATGAGAAGAAGGAATGGGTTGGCATACTGAAAGAGATCCGATATGCTACTGGAGCCTCCTGCCTGGCCACACGCTTAAACCTCTTCAAGTTATCAAAAATGTAAACAAAATGCTGGAAGATGTGATATGGTGAGGGAGTTTTGATAGGCTCTTCTGGTTTTGTTGCATGAAAATGTCCCCAAATTGTACAGTTTTGTAGCAGCATACTAGTCATACTGGTAACTGTTAAATAGTTCATTTGTCTGGCCACTTCTTAAGATACTTCCTAGCTAACCAGCAACCACTGGATTTTTGCCAGCATTTAAATTTCTGAAGAACTATAAATTAATGTTGAATAGATTAAGATTTTGGCAAGAACTCAATTTTTCGCTCTGTGAAATTACAAACAACACTAGTTAAACTTCCTTGCACTCAATACAATCCAGGTATTGGTGGCTTATCCTCCAAACAATGCCTATGAATTAATTGTTAAGTTAAATACAACTAATAGGTAGCAAATTTTATTCTAACTACTGTTTGTATGGCTGGATTTCCCCTCTTAGTAATGTATGTAAATCCTGTACTCTTCAGCAAAATCTTGGAAATATTTTCATCACAGATCTCAAAAAATAATTTAGCTTGGACTTGAAATGAATGTTGAAAACAAAAGTGGCTTAATAGTATGTGACCTAATAAATGCCAGTCTCAGCCAAAGCTCTACTAGTAGACAGAGAGAGGAAAGAGAGAGAAGTTCACAAGGTTAGTAGCTGTACTGTTTCACCTACTATGTTTAGACTTCTGATAACAAGGATTTTCCACTTTTTGTATGCTTTTATATTTATTTCCAAAGCAAATATTTTATGGAAGTTTTTCTCAGATCTGAGGCCAATAACAAGCATTCATGAAAAAGTGCTAAAACAATTATCATCAGCAAATACCTGTGACAGAGAGGACTTTTTCATTTACTATATAGTTGATGCATTTTGACGTTGAAACTTTTAACAATTAAACTTTGTTTTTAAAACTATAAAAATATCACTTGGTGGTGTCTTTTTTTAGTGATTAGCTCATCTTCACTATCATATTGACAGGACACAGATCTCTTAGTACAGCCTTTGCCCAAAACAGAGCTCTCAGTTTTCTTCAGAGCATGCTTCAAAGGATTTCTCCATTGCATAAAGAGGGTGTCAGAAATCTAAAAGATTTCATAAATCTAAATCTAATTGCATCTGATGTAGCAGGATAACTGGAAAAGAAGCCCACCACACCTGACTGAATAGCAATGCCAACTATCAAATGATCTCTTGCATTGCCCTCCTATGAGGCAAAGGTAAACAATAGACAAAGGCAAAGCCATCATAGTTCATTTCAGTATGTTATTGTCCACTAGTACTTGACCTGCAGAACATTTTTTCTGTTTTTCCCTTTTAGTACCCAGATCTGCAGCTGTTTTTAGCACCTTTTTATTGGCTCCAGTTAGGTCACTGGTTTACACTACCCATCTGCCATAGCACTTGCTGATTTAATATAGAAAGAATGAGTGCAAAGAATCAGGGAAAATGCATTTTACTGAATTGCTTTTTTTTTTTTTGCTTTTCTTCAATGCCCTTTCTGGACCATTCATAACAAGTTTTAATCCTCTTCTCATTGTGCATACTCATAACTTTATCCATACATAATTTGAAGAAAACTGGCTTGGTACAGGGACCACCCTGAAAATCAGCGTTAAACACATGACCACCCTGACTCATGACTTCAGCCACTGCCACCTTTCTTAACACTCCAAGGCTGCTGCTTGAGGGTGATCTGTACAGCAGCAGAGTCATGCAATATCTCTTCAACATGTAGCCCACCTTCTGAAATACTAAATTATATTTATGATTGTCTTCTCCATTTTATACCAAATATAATGCACACAGAATCTTTCTCTGCGCTGTGCCTTCAATGACATTTCCTCAAAGCAGTCATTACATCTTGGAGCCCTTGTCCATTTGATAACACTAAGTGTCTAGACTACCATCTATTAGTTTTGGCAGTCATCCCACAAAAATGAGGGCTGCCCCAGGAGGAGAGTACCTTGCAGCTTAGATCAGTTCTGTTGGTTTTTCCTGACTTTCCATTCCTGTCCTGATTTGTATTCAGTTAATAAAAAATTTTTCCTCTGCTACTGAATAGTAAAAAAAATGTGACAGCCAGATGCATAATGGCCAATTCAGATATGCAGTGGCTTCTCTCTGCCAGGTTTCAAGTGAAGTGGTAAAAGGTGTCCTGCTTCTACTAAATAAGCCAGAACACATATCCTCCTTGCACATGTGAGAAAACAGGCACAGCTCACAGTCGTCCTAAGGTGATGGCAGCTGTAGGCACAACATGGCTGCCTCTGAAAATGGGATGATTTGCCAAGCATGACCACCCTACAGTTACTGCTCTACAATGAACATTCTCCTGGCTATTCCACTTCTTCCGTCTACATCTCAGTGTCTTACGCCTCCTGCACAAACCCTGGCAGGGTTTTTAAGTGTGTGAAGGTGTTCCAGAAGGCTCAGCCACTCTTCTGCACACAGCACATCACAGGGTAGGAGAAGCAGCTGGAGGTTCCTCACCACGCAACACTCTCCCCCAGCACAGTCCCCCACAGTACCTCTGTTCTGAGAATGGAAACTGAATGGCTCTAAAAGCAGCCCTATTCATAGCAAATCTGCATTTCAGTTTCTTGGGTTCAGTGTACAGATACTGTTTGATTCCTAACTACTCATTCTGTCACATGCTGGAGGACAGACATAGTTTCCAGTAGATTGCTTACTCCAGTCTCCTAGTCAATAGTATTTCCAACTTTTTCTGTGGAGAGTTTTATGTCTGGCTAAGTCTCTGTGTTATTTATTTAGGAGATAATAACGTAACTTTATGGCAAAACTGCCAGATTCATGTGCTCATAATAACTTCCAGATAATGGGAAATTTTAAGCATCCCTATCACATCTTCACGGCCCACTGTCACCTGCCTTTTGCAATTCCTAACAAATTGAGGATCAAATCTCTTTACATCTGATGACCTTGGCAAGCCTTGGTCCAGCTGATAAACAGATTTTTGAAACTTAAGTATTCCAGGATTACGAGACAGTTGATGGTATGTAAACTGTTTTTATAAAAGTACTTCAGACTGCATGTCTCACATCACTGTATTCCGTATACAGCTGTTTTCTCAGGTATTCCAGCTGTTCACCTTTTGTTGACAGAACCATAGAATTCCATTCGAAGTGAGGAATCTGTGGAACAGAATGGTACAAACTGACTTTTAACATTGGTATAAGCCATATACCATCTAAGAGCAAAGAAAAGGCTCTCTGATTCCTGTTGCTCTTCACTTGAAGATATTTACCTTCCAAAAGCCTGCTTACTCTAACACTGAAAGTTCCATTTCTTATTGTAAGATTCTCCTCTACGTAAGTACAGTCAGTCTGCTTCCAAAAAGCAGCATAGTTGCAGAGATATAAAACAGATGCCCACACAATACAGGCTGTGACAATTCCGTTACACCCTCCCATCTTTTAAAACCCAAATTGACAGAAAAATGCCAGGTCACTGTAGTTTGTAATGTTACTGTATCAGACTGCAATGGTGTATCAGTAGTATAACATCAGAAAGGATGATTATTCTGTTTAAAAAACCCCAACCAACAAAATTTAAGCTTAAAGAAGGATTCTAGCTAAAATTAGGGTGGTGAGTAAATATACAGGAGCCTCTGCATTCACAAGTCTCCATTTCCCAAATGTTTCAGTGCTGGTGGTGAATTATTTCTGGCCTCTAGTGTTCCCTGTCACAGCACTATCATTGCAACAGACAAACAGCATCCATATCCCATCTGGCAGCTGCCAAAACTGTCTTATCACTCAAGAAGGGTACGTTCAATCTTTTTCTACCATAGAAATCCTAATGAATTGAACTAAAACTCTGATTTCACTTTTTCTCCTTTATGCAGGCTACATTGAGATTGCTAGTTTGCCTGCAGTAAGGTCAGACCAGGACCTTTTGACTTCAGTTTTGCTTCACCCTCTTTCAGAGGTGTGAGTTCTATGAAGTCCTTACACCATTTTGAGAACAGCTTGGAATTTCCCCCCTAAATACAAAAATTGCTCTCTCCCAGTAGGTGCTTTTAACAATAGAAGTGTCTCTAAATCTGTTGCAAGGAAAATGGATCATTTTGCACTGCTGATACAATGCAGAAAGGACCCAAAGTATTGTGGACTGCTCACCTGAACTACCCGGTACCCCAGCATTTCCAGGTGTCGCTTTTTCACTGCAGGTTCTCCTTTCAGATGACGTGAATAATCTTTGCTAAAGGCTTTTGAGTCAAGAAATTCCAAAGCAATTCTGCAAACAGTAAAAATGTGCACTTACTTTCAGGTCCTACCTGAATAGCAAGAAGTGCTATTTCTAGTTCAGTATTGATAGTTGCAGCAAGACTAGATAAACCTGACAATTCTCAGAAAACGAAAATTAAACAACTCCCTGAAATTAGAAAAAAAAACATTTTCCTCCTCTTTATCTAGAGATACTTGAATTCAGAAGAAGCATTTTCACCCTGCATCTGTTTTCATTCAAATGGTAAAAACAGCTAACCAGCATTTTCAAGGCTGACATTTGAAGAGGTGGGAGGAAAACAGTATTCCAATCTCAGGAAACACATTTCAAGAACCTGTATTGGGTTTGGTTGGGATGGAGGTACTTTTCTTTATACCAGTTCTCTCCCCCATCACACTGCCCGGGAATAAGCCATGCCATGCAAATGAGTGGGAGCAGCTGCAGCTAACCCACCACACCTCAGAAGGCTAAACCTCATTAGACTTTGGAAAAGGAACAGAACATTAGGACATGAGCATCAAAAACTGGGTCTAAACTGGATGTAAACCTGGAAGAGCTAATGTGCAAGAATTCAGCATACTAACCTTTGAGCTCCTGGTGGCAGAGCCTTTCTCCCTTCATCCTTGATGTCATGTCTCAAGTGTATTGCCCCCACACCATCCAGAAGTATATTCTGAACCATATAGGAAAGAGGCTTTTTATTTACATCCAGGATACACTCAAAATCTGCCAGAAAACACAACAAACCTGTTTACTGACAAAATAAAAGTGAAAGAATTTGATCTGTACAATGTTTACTTCTACCAAAACTAAGTGATAGCCATAATTAGAGATACCCAACATTATTTAAATTATGAAGACATTTTTAGAAACTGTATTTTATACAAAAATTTCTTCTTTGCAATACCTTGTGTTATCTTGTGGCCATATGACCAGGAGCTTCTTAATCTGAGTGATAACAGTAATATGAGAAGACTCTATTTTAGAGTATTAACTTCTCACCTATTTCATAGTAGTATGGTGTGAGAACAGATATTCTTGAGTAATTGCTCCCTCCTAAGATCTCTATCAGCATTCTGTGAATATGCTGTCGCTGTGGATTTATTCGGCTCGTGCCTGCAAAGACAAAAGAATTCATACATCAAAACTTCCACAGCCAAAATTTTGAAAATACTGCTTTGAGAAATTGCATTTTTGACAGCCAGGTTACTGAATTAAATCTTTTCCACAGATCCCGAGTGTTATTCCATCATAATTCGGAGACAAAGTGATCATATTTTAGATACAAAGTGGCAGGTGCATGCTATTAAGTAAATTTCAAATCCAGACTTTAGATCCCAGGATTTTTATATTCACATACTACAAAACTTCAGTTTTAGGTTTCACCTGTTGGATTTTGTTTGCTTTTAATCATGTTTAGACACATATTTACTCATCTTGTGTTTATTACAGGCACACCACACTATCTGCCACTTCTTTGTCCATTGCATATTAACACCTTGCTCCATTAAACATCTTTAGTCTAAGAGACGAAGTAGCTGAGTTCTATGGATAGCACAGCAGATCTCCCCGTGAGAATTAGTGGAGGAGATAATGTGTTTGCATTAGATGGATTTTCTGAATTGATCACTATTCTGAAAGATCTCAGCTGCTACACTTGATCCCTAGCCTACTTCTCGATCTCTCATCCCTGCTGGGTCTCGATTCTTGTGAGGAAGAAGGGAGGATGAAGCTCAAAAGCAGGCAGTAAAAATGTTTACCTTGAAAAATTTAAGTCAAATGTTCAGTCTTGTAAGTGAAGCAGGGAACAAAATGTCCCATCTCCTCCAGTACAGAATGATCCTCTTCCTGCCTTTCTATCCTTCACATCATATACGCAGTTTCTGTGTATTTAAGTTTTCATTCTTATGAAGAAATATACCATCTCTATTACATTAATTCTCACAAGGAAAACTAGTTTGCTCCCAGTTGCACTACTAAGCGGTTGCACTTTTCAAGAATGCATGCTCAGCAGAGAGGGGTGTGCCTTCTATTGTGTGCTACTGTCGGCATGACGGTTTTAGAAGGATCTAGTATATTGTTACAAAAATAGACTATTACTAGTAATGAAGGCAGTTTTCCCTCTCCTAAATTACTTACTGTTATGAAAGACACGTTGGCAGTATGGCTCATGAAACCAAGGGATGTGAAACTCTGGGCATTCCAGACAGACTGCTCTGTTCAATTTCATGAGGCTTGAGTGGACCCTCTGCTTCACTGTATCAGGCAGGACTGATTTAAAAAAAATAACAACATAGAAATGTGTGAACTGAAATGTGAAAAAATCCAACAAATTGAACTAAATGGTAACCTCTGAATTTTTTACTAGAAATGCAAATATCTGTGTACTATGGCATTTATAAAATTCATGCTGCAGAATCAAAATCTCAAATTCTCAAAATCCCTGAGAAAATAAATGTAAAAAGCCCAGTTCTGCTCAGTATTAAGAACAACAGCAAGACAGAAGATAGAAATTGCTTCTATCGTGTAAATTTAATGAAGTAGTTGAGGGCAAAATGGCAAGAGTACATTGATAATGAAAAACTTACAGGTAGAGAGGAATGAAACAGTCAGTCAGTCTTTTTTAGAGAAGAGACAGGTAGGATACATTTCTTGCAGACAAGAAATTCCTTCAGCTTTGTGACTACTTCTAGTAATAAACACCACAGTCAGGTAATTTTATTCCTAATAAAATTGAAGAATTACTAATACTGAGTGCAATATTGTTTTCTATTATTTTCTCTCATCTGCAATACAGGTCTGTACTTTTAAAACAAAGAACAGATTTTTGTTCATTACTTCCCTTTTAGCACTCAAATTATGACTGTATTATATACAGGGTGTCTTTCCTGAAAAGAGAATCATTTAAAGAGTAATTCTACATCTCAAGTCATATGTAAGCCCACAATTGCATTTTGTGCCAAATGTTACACAATCAAATTTGTCGAAGAGCTAGATAGCTACCTTCAAGTTGAGCATCCAATTTGCTTAGGAAAGAAACATTAAATATCGTCGTTATCAGAAGTGGAGGAAAATACCCAGCCATTGCCAAAACATGACCTAGCAGCACCAAGTGATAAGTTTCAAGATGACCTTGAAAAACCAGAGAGAAACCTGTATTAACATAGGACAAAGCTGAAAGGATTTGCAATGCCCTTTCCCTGGCCTCCCAAATCGTCTGATTTTCTCTCTTAATGTACTACACAAATCTTTACACACTTCCTCTACAATTTTAACTCTTTCTTTGTGATGAATCACAAAATGTATCCTGTTCCCAAATGATGATTCCTTGGGGAACACCATGACAATTCTATCCAGTAACAGCACAGTGAATTAATCAAAATTTTCACTTACATTTTACTGTGCCAAAAATTCTTTGCTAGTCCCTTATCAACAGTCATTTTTAACAGGTGAAACAAAACCCAAAATTGAATATTTGTCATGGTTTAACCCCAGTAGGCAGAGTATTAGTAGTAAAATACTCACTTTTTCTTTGCTTAACAAAAGTGCCATTCTATTCCCATTTTCATTCAGTAATAATCTTTGTCTATTGCACTTACTCAAGTTAGAAGTAAGATGATGGATACAACTCTTAAAGAATTCTTCATCGTCAGGAGGGTCATAATTCAAAGAAGAGAAAAGGAAGAGAATAAAATAGATTTCAGATGGGGGAACCTGAAAAAAAAAGACATCCTAAATCAAGTCACTGCAAAATATCCTAATATTGCTTTAAAATAAAGAAAATTTTTACAATTAATTCAGAATTTGGAGATTTAAGACTAGATGAACTATTTTCTGATTTTTTTCTTTGGTCAACTTTTCCTGGAGAAATAATAAAAAAATAAAATGCAGTAATAGGTGAAATTGCAGCCACAGCTAAAACTTAGAATTTATTTCATGTAGGTGATCCAAGTGTTTCTATACACTTAAAGAACCTTTTAAGAAGGTTTTGCATTAAATCTTCTTAAAGAAACTAGACTGCAGCAGAATAAAATTGAAGATTTATATGAACACCAGATTGAGAATGGGAAAAAAGATAGTAAGAAAAAAAAAAGTAATTTTGACCAAATAGACAGGCTATTGGGGAAATCCCCACAATGAGTAATGTTAAAATATCCATCATATGGATATTGATGTGACTATTTATAAACAAGTTTAAAAAAAATTAAGATGGTCAAATGTAAAGTTGAATGTAAAGGATTATGGCTGACCTAACACTGAGTGAACAATAAAAAAGAAATTAAAATTAATGAGAAGTGCAAATTTATATACACAGAAGTAAAACAGCTTTAAGTGAGCACAAAAAAGATGATCTCCAAATCAGGTACACTGAAGAAAACTCTTAAAAGCATGTGTGAATTGTGCTCTGAAACACATCAACTACTAACCTGTCCTTTCTTACTGAATAACTCACAGTAGATAGAAAGAAGAAGTGTGATACCTTGTCTATATTTGCAACAGTCACAGAAGCTATTCTGTCAAATAATGCAGGACAACGGTGGTCTGATTTTATGAGAAAAAAAGACAAGGGTAATACATTTGCCCATGTTATTTGATCTATCAAGTGTTTACACGTGGCCATAGTTTCCTCATTCAGGACTTCTTCAAACCACTCTCCATTCACATGTGTAAGTTCTTCCAACAGAAGATTTAAGCTGTTGGCTTTCTGAAGCCTCTGAAATCCACAGTCATTTAGTTTCTGCAGAAGCTTGGCACATAGCTCAGAACTGTTTTGCCAGTGCAGCTGGCCATGATGATTCCATTTGACAAGAGCTGTAGCAATGCAATTCAAATGATGGAGCCTGCATTGAGGCAGAACTGCTGCTGCTTTGTTTATAATAATTTCCTCCACATGAAAAGAAGGAAGCATGGCCAGAACACGAATTATGGCTGCAGTATCAGCAGGTATCACTGTAGATTTTAAACAACTGGAAGAGAGATAGAAATAAATAGTCCATCAGTAGTGACAAAGTGCAAATGTTCAAGCAAAACAAAAAAATTACATGCTTGAAAATTCTAATTTAGAAGTCAAAAGCTGCACAAATATAAAATGAGCAGAATATTAAATGACTTGGCAGAAATCCACACATCTTTTTTTCAGTGAGATTAACTTCTTCCTTTTAATTTATTCAAAACTGAAGAAAGGGAAGAAGACAATGAGCAGCTCAGTCAGCTGGTGGGACTCCCAACTGTTACTGATAAACACAGAAGTTCTTAGTAAGGTCAGAAGGTCCACATTTGTCAAGGGTATCTGTGGGTTTATGGGCCTCGTTAATTTCTGTGATTTCTGTCCTAGGGAGCAGCAGGTTTTGAGGTGCCTGAGGAACATGAAGACATCATCCACAAAAAAAAACGTACAGCCAAAGCACTACATTCCTATAGAGGCCGAGCAAGGGAAGCAAGATCTCTTCTCTGGCAACTTTCTGTTGCAACAGTACAAGCTTAAGAACTAACTGGACAGTTCTTCAATCAAAAGAGTACTTCTGTGTCACACTTTTGCTTGTCCCAACCAAGGCATTCTTACTGTCTCTTTTTCATTACTTCTTCTGTCAAACATCAAATACAATATTAATACCTATCCATCCTATCAAATACCAATCAAAATTTATTGTCATTTCAACATCATTATAGTACAGTGGTCTAAGGAAAAAGGGGCAAAAAAATACTTTTAAAAGATATCATATCTATTAGCAGATACTGTTGGGTCTATAGTCAAGACAACATCTACTTGCTATCCTCTGATTTACATGTTTAATAGACAAATAATTGTAACAGTTTGGTACTTCTTCATATTTATGGAAACAAAACACTAACAGCTTGCTAATTAATATCTTAAGTAGAGAACTGTTTAAAACCTAAATAGCTACATTTCCAAGAATACACACTTACCCTAATAGTAACATTTTTAATTTGGCAAACAGCTCCAGATCCTGGCAACACAACACCACCAAGTACTGTGTTAACTTTACCAACTGTAATACATGATAGCTATCCAAGTGTTTGTGCAGAACAGAAGCCATTCTGAATACAAAGAGGAAAAGATTACATGGTATTAAGCTAATACAAAGGATAATGCAAACCCCAACATCCCGCATGAAAAGGGGGGTTCTGTGGTGCACAGTACCTATGTGAAGGGTTTCACACACATGCACTCCTCTCCACACCGATTTTGACACTATTCCACTTAAGACAGAGCAGCCTCTCTCCACTTACTGACCAAATTACAAAATTAAAGCCCTCATCACAACAAATCAGCTAATTCACACTACTAACTTCGGTTGCAGATTTCACAATCAGTTAAATTTAGAGTGGACCAAGAACACAATAAACTAGAACAGCATCACCAGCTTCCGCACCACCACACTCACTTACGAAACAATGGTTGCTACAGCTATGTTGGTCTAAAGCTGCAAAGAGGGGGATAGATCTGTAGGGAAAGATAACACCTTAAGACCTTCTTAAGGTCTTAGGACAGAGACACTTATGACAGTGACTCTTCTTGAGACTCAAGAAGAAAAGACATTAATTCACCTGATCTTCCTTTTAGTATCCCTTTGCTCCACAGGAAACCAGTATGTCCTTTTTCTTTCAAGGATCTATTTGATTCATACAACTACCTTCAATCCAGTAATTGCTCACGACCTGCACTTAACTCTGCTGCACCTCTGACATATCTAATGCTACATCTTCTGTGCCCAAAACATCAACTTCTTTTCCATTCACTGTATGACAGGTACTACCTCTCCCTACAAACAGTGTTCAGTTCAAAACTGCAGAAAATGTGGCCCAGGTTCTTAAAAACACAAGCTTTAGTAGTCCAAAATAGGACACAATGACTTTTGAACAAACAATTCACCAAAATAACAGGATGTCCAAGACAGGACATGTTCTCTGCAACTTACTACATTTCATTTGCAGTCTCATGAGTTTACAGTAATTGCTAAAGGCTAAGTTTACTGCAATAGGATCACATATTTGTAAATTAGACAGATACTCTCTGACAGTAACTTGGTAAGGGTGAAATGCCTTTCTTTGAAATTCCTAAATTGCCTCAATTACTTCTGGGTCAAGCTGCAATATTCTAAAATCTGTAATAGCCAATTATTTATGGTGTATAGCATTTGTGTACAAGAGATGCACCTGCCACCCCTAACTTACTGGATATGTCATAGTTTTCCACACTAAATGGAAGTTTACCTAGAGAATACAACTTCTTAGTAGTATAAAAAAAATTACTTTTTGAGTAGATGAGAATTTCTGCATTTCATTTTCTGCATCGTCCTCAGTATCATCAGTACTTGGTGACTGCTAAATTCCTCTGCCATGTGTGCTGCAGTTCCTAGCAACCTAAAGAGGAAAAGACATTTTCCAATGAAAAACAATTGAAAATCTCTGGCAAAGATTGCAGCCATTTTCTTTATATATGAGGAAAAGAACCAAAGACTACTTCTGGACAAAAAAGTTCTTCCAAACTAGAGACTTTCATTCTGTGGACTTTTCTTCTGAACAGTTGGTGTGTATAGCACAGATGAAGGGGTGTGAGTGTGTTGGATCAGTGCATATTGTTCTGATGTTAGAAACCAGCGAGTCCAACAATTCTAAAAGTAGACAAGAAGCAGAGAAGGTAATCTAAGACACTAAACAATTAATGATCAATCAACAAGCTACAGATAACAGAATCAAACTTGAACTGAACTGGTTCTGCGGTAATTAAAGCCAATGTTTATCACAAACAAAATAATTTTTTTTTAAATCTAGGAAAAGCTTTTGTAACTAAATCAGCTATGGCAAAACCAACACAGGCTTGCAGCATATCCAAATATCTGAATAAAGGAAATGTTCATGAAGAGAAGTATGAAAATATGACTCGTTGTAATTAATACAGAAAATTCTGCCTAAAATTGCAGGCTTTGAGAGACCCATGAGTAATACCACCCCCAAACAGGATTTCGTGGCACAAGAAAAACAAGCAGAGAAAAAAAAATCTGTCACACAATACTATGCTCTAAATAAATGCTGAAGTGTTCCCTGATGATGATCTTTCATAAAAAATAGGATGTCATCAATCTGGTATAGGACAAGACTCAGGCTTTTACAGCTACTGACAGTCTTAAAAAGGAAAAAGCAACAAATATCACTGCATATATTTCTCAGGAGAAAGACAGAAAGGTTTTTACCTACCATCCAGTGTGAAAGGAAGGCTGTAGTCTAACAGACCTGAGCTACAGGATGGCCTTGCATAACAGCATTCACACAGCCCTTGATTGATGGATCTGATTCAGCTTTATAAAAAAACAAACTGCTTTGACACTGTTTCCATTATGAAATGATCCACTGCTACAACATTACAACCAGGAAACCTAAGGCTCAGCTCACAGATGGACTCAGAAATTCCTCCAAACACCAGTAAATTTTTAATTTCTGTGCAAGAATACATATGTCATAAATAAATAAGACAAAATCATGAATAAACTTACCTTTCTCTAACCTTGGATCCTGCCATAGGCCCAAGAGCAAAAAACAATTTTGCAAAGGTTTCAGGATCATAATAATCATCTATAGTTTCGGACAGCAGCTGTTTAGCAACCAAGCGGAATTCAGCATTGTCAAAACCCAGCTGCTCATACAGTCCAAAAATATGACTAATACTGTGTATATCAAGATGGGAGGCACTTTCAAGGAAAATCCTGTTGCATTTTTCTAGCAAGGGATGATATCTCAGTCTAACATTTTGCAGAAACTGTAGTATTCTTCTGGCATAGTTGAAGTGGACTTCATTCTTTTCTTCTAAGAGCTGTTGAGCCTTGTGTAGTAATCGATCTCGAAAACTCTCAGTGATAACATCAGATATGCTGATCATCAAAACTGACAAAATCCTAAGAAATTCAAAAGATTTTACACTGACACATTGAACACAGTAAGCAATACATTTTAGATTTCTTAAATGAAGTGCACAAAGAAAGGAACGGTAGTCGAGGTGTTGTTTCTCTGCAAAAAAGAACTTTAAATCTAATGCAGAAAAAATGGATGAGCAAAAACTATTTAGCCTACTAAAGTAAAAACTCTGCTTTCAGTGAACTTCCAAAATGATTCGGATTTTTCAGCCATCCCTTACAAAGTTATGCATGATAAAAGCATTTGCCTACGGTGAGACCCTGATTTGCCTGATTTGTATTTGCAAAAATATCTTTTATGTTCAACAGACACTAAAGAAACCCAAACAATTCACCAGTGACATAAGGGGGAGAAGAGTCATTGTCACTCCTAAAGAAAGAATCCCTTCCTAAGGGAATAAAACTTATGATCCCAGAGAAAGTGATTTCAGTAAAGAAATACAGTCCTATTCAAGGAGTTTCATAAGCAAGCTCCTCACATCTGCAAAAATAAGTGTTGGGACTGCTGGTGCTACATAAAGAAGAAAAAAGAAAGAGAAGCTTTTGCTGTAACAGCCCCAGGGCAACAGAAGAAAGAAAAAAGGAGCTTGGTCTTCTTTTGACTAGGGCTATGTCTTAAGTAGTTTAAACATGAGGGTAATGTGCTAGACATGCTAGCAAGAGAATTTATTAATTCAATTTGACCAGAAAAACAATGCTCTGAAGATAAATACACACAACATTGCTTTAAAACCCCTTATTGCTGCTAACAAAGCCATGTCATAGTAGAGAAACTATCAATGTCAAGAGAGAAAAAAGGGAGAAAAGCACCTTCTGGTGAGTCAACAGCCTCTTAATTATCAAAATGTCCATGTTCAGAATCAGGATAAAGCTGATGCTAAATATCTGCTTTACTCTAAGTAGAACAGTGGAAATTAATTAAATTTTTATAACCCATCTAAGCAATCAAGCAGTAGTTTTAATTATTTAGATTGGTTATAAGGAAATTCTTCATAAAGTCATTGGGAAAATGCATTCACTTGTCAATCAATCAATGCACAAATACAGAACATTTCTTTCCCACAACCCCCCAACTGAAGAAAGCAACATCCAGTTGAGAAAAAGGGAAAATATTCAGCAAAGACAGACCAGTTATTGCAACATATTGCTTCTTCTGCTTCTTAGCTGCACTCTGACACTTACCTTATATCCTGTATAGAATCCAGTTTCAAGTCCACAATATGAGCTACTTGGCCAATTATGGGACTGAAGTGCCTGTGTTGCTTGTATAAGCACAGAGCAAATTTAGACAGAGCTGGCAAACTAAGCCTGTCAAGACATTAAAGACAGTCAGTTTATTTTAATTACATAAAAAACAAGGTTATAGCCAAATTAAAAAACAAGGAAACAAAGTATCTAAGCAAAACACCTAGGTGTTCAGTATTAAAGCATGTTGTGTATATGAGTTCTGCAACAATTAGTTGTCCTTCACTTAACAAATCAGCCTAAGAAATCTATATTATAAGAGTATATTCTCAAGCAATGATGTCAAATAGATAAAATGATGGTGAGTGATTTATTACTTCTTTTTTTTTTTCAAGATACACTGTATTTATTTATTTGTCAAGATACTCCACATAAGAAGAGGCAAATCTGTGCTGGTGCCAAGACTGACACTAGGTTCTGCCATTATCCCAAGATTAAAGAATGAAGACTACAATATCCCAAAAAAAAAAAAAAAAAATCAAAAGAAGACCACAAAACACAATAACAAAATACACAAAGGGAAAATGTTGCTGTTTAAATACAAAATGTTTTTACTAACATTGAGATAAGCATGGTTCTAATAACCATTTAAGACCTGGACAGCAAGCACTGAGATAAAATTATAAATATGAAAACCTACAATTTCATTCAAATAAAAATCTACACAGACAATGTATTTCAAAATCTCAAATGTTGGACCCTGTTGCAGTATCTGAATCTCTCAAGCATTTGTGTACCAAAGTCTGTATATATAATTTTCAAAACCTTCAAATATAAAACATTTAAAATACTCATCTTGTGTTTTAAACATAACTACTCTTTGAGAACTCTTGCATAACCTCTCATGAAGCAAACAATGTTTGCAACTTATACCTTTCACAAAGCACAGCATTACAATACTTGCCTTTCTAATCTTTTCCATGCTTCTGT
The DNA here is from genome assembly GCF_017639235.1 of Corvus kubaryi. Lineage (NCBI taxonomy): Eukaryota > Metazoa > Chordata > Aves > Passeriformes > Corvidae > Corvus > Corvus kubaryi. Next base: position 19,601,876 of record NW_024581135.1, read on the forward strand.
AACAAGCACTTTTGCTAGAGAAATGTGGTCTTCAACATTAAGCCTTCAAAAGAAAGACAATACTTTGAAGTTTGCTTCAAAAGTTACAAAGAAATGAGACATATGTCCTTTCATTATTTATCATGTTTTACTTTTCTATCACTCCCTCCATTCAAACAGCTTATAAACATTTGTGAGTGAATAATCAAAATTCATAATAATCATAAAACATATTTACTGGGACTGCAAAACAGATCCATTCTGCCTGCATCTCCAAAACTGAGCCACAGGACATTATGCCATATCTGTCACATAGTCAAGAGTACAGAAGCTGTGGCAGGGCAGTCTCATCACAGTCTCCTTACAGGATAGCTCTAAATTCCTAGTCAAAAGTAGTCAAAATTCCTTCTCTTTTTTATTACGAAACAGAAAATGTATTTAATGCTCTTTACCTCAGGATACTATATAAGGTGTCCACTATGACCTCATCTTCCATGCGTTCCACCTTGCTTTCTGCCAAAATGCAAAGGGTAAGAAACTGGGAGTGATTTCTTACATAGTCACTAGTCCTTAAGAGAAAAGGCCTCTTCTTTTGCAATTGCCACAGCATGTTCAATGCAACTCCCACATGCTTTTCAGAAAGTCTGGCCTTGTTCCTTCCAACAAGGCTGAACACTTCATCTTCATGGGTGCACCCATTTATCTGGCTCAGAAGCAGATCACTACACAGAGTCCGAGCTTGGTAACATCTCAGTGTAAACAAGCAAACCTGCCTCAAACAAAGCATTTTGCTATGCCTACCAGCTATCTTTAAAGTGTCCAGAAAGATTCTTCTCTCTCTTTTCACAGTAAACCATGCTGTTACAAACAAGAAACTCAAATACTTGAAAAACAGAAGATCATTTTTCTTTGATCCGGTATGGTCACTGTATTAAGAAGTCGATTCTGAGGTACCTGTAATGAGACAGTATCAAAGCACTTAATTTCAGTCACAACAACTAGGTAAAAATCAGTGTTTCTACATTATGATGTTCTAAGTAAGGTAAACTTAAGAAGAATCTACAGCCTGGACTCTTCTCACAGAAAAGCTCCTGACAACAAACACTGACATGGTATTAGGAAGTACTGTGAAGTTAGTCCACTTGGTAAGTTTCCAGATTTAGAAAACTGCCTTTAAAGAGCACATGTACTATCATGCTACTACTGAGAAGGAAAAGCTGAACTTTTTAACATGCCAGCACTGCATGACTAAGTGAGGCTTACTCTCACTAGGCCATAATCCCAAACTGGGGTCCAGGAACTGCCAGAAAATACAACTACTGGTGGTAAAATGAAGTGAGATGGCTTCTAGTTGAGAAGGTTTATCACCTTTGTATTACAGGATATTGATCAGTCACATGACATCAGCTGAAATTACCATTGCACTAAAGAAAAGCAACCTAAATTCCAAATTATAATGGAAGCCAGAGCCTGATCTAACGAAATTTATTAAGTATTCATTTGTTTTCTTAGAATATGCCCCAATTTGTACACAGTGCTAACAACTATGTATTATACGACCTACACAATTGGTTCCAAGCTAGAGAACACAAACCACTAGTGATACAGGTCATAGTACACCAAAAAAGCCTCATCGAATTCCCTCAACTCAGAGATCGTGGAAAAGTCTAGAAGTCTTGCTTTAGAAGAGATAATCATCAACTAAAATTATCAATATGTTCAGCAAACTTGAATGCTCTTCAACTGTACACATGATTCCAACATTATCAAGGTGATGGCAGCAGATCTGTTGAGGAAGAAAAAAACCTTATTTGTGCAGCCTGTGCAAGGTACTGAAATCATTCCAGAAAGCTGGATATAGGTGGATTTCTTCTGATGTCTATACAATCCTCTTCAGAGAATAAAAAGCCATATAGTATATTGTACTACACTGCTGTCACTAACACTGGGGCAGCTAAACAAGGAAAGCTAACAAGGAAAGCTAACAAGGAAAGCTAACAAGGAAAGCTAACAAGGAAAGCTAACAAGGAAATCATTTTAATTTATAATCTGCTAGAATAAGAAATGTTTTCTTTCCTACGAAAAATGAAAGAATACAAAAAAAGGCACAAATTTTTCACATATGTTAAGTAACTTTTTATAATAATGATTTGCTTTATACTACCTTTTCAGATACTGCTTTTATTTGTTCTATGTGGTAGTTGTCTTTAGAAAGAATTTACTTCCCACAGTAATGGCAAGCTAAGCTGCAAGAAGTCAGGATAAAGTAGATACTTGAAGAAAATATAAAAACCTTCAGGCTCAAGCAATTTCCTGTAAATCCAGGTGACACATCCTTTCCCCTTCTCATGCTGCAATGGACCTTGTACCCCCTATCCTACTGATGAGGAACCAGGATCTCTACCTGAAACAGCTTGTGGAAAGCTTTCAAATATTTCTCTATTCCATTGAGCAGATTTACCACAAACTTTTATGCAATTTTAAATCATAGTTAATTCCAACATCTTTCAAAAAGTTCATCAATAGAAAACATTCGATATTTTCAAGCATCCAAATACATAAAGCCAGGGAATTTGGATCAACTTAAAGAACTGTTTCTAAGGTGTTCTACTTGCCATGCAAAATACACACTAGAAGGACAAGAAAAGTCTTTAAAATTATTTTCTATCGATTGGAACACATAAGCACTTTCAAGGCTGTATTAAAAAACACAGTGAGCCAGGAAGTCTCCCAAAAAGGAGAAAATGTGGACACTCACTACTCCCCAAGTACAAGAACTATTAGAGATTTAAGTAACTAAGCCTTAAGAGAGCTGCTTATGCAGTACAGGGTGTTTCTGCCCTGCCTGCCAGAGTCGCCTCGGCTCCCGTAAGCACAGCCGCGGACCTGTCCCCAGGTATGCTGGTACCTGTCCCCGGGTACCAGAGCTGGCCGCGCTGCGGTCCTGCGCCCCGCACCGCCGGCAGCCCGCCTGCTCCGTCACCGCGGGGGGCTCTGACCCAGAAGTGCCCCAGAAAAAGCGTGGGAAAGGGCGGAGCCTCCGCAGGAGGGGCGAGACCCGCGCCGCCACAGACTCGATTCCCGCCTCCGGGGGGCCGCGGGCACCGCTGAGGGGCGCTCCCTGCGCGCCTGCGGCACCGAGCGGGCGGGCGGCACCGAGCGGGCGGGCGGCACCGAGCGGCCGGGCGGCACCGAGCGGCCGAGAGGCACCGAGCGGCCGAAAGGCACCGAGCGGGCGGGCGGCACCGAGCGGGCGGGAGGCACCGAGCGGGCGGACACGGCCCAGCTGCTGGCCGGGCGCGGGGCGGCAGCGGCTGCGAGGGCTGGCTTCAGGGAGGGCTCGTCACACGGCAAACTCCACCACCCGGCGGGGTTAAACAAGAAAGCAAAGGAGCCCGTGTCAGCTCCGGAGAATACACAATCCGAGAAGCTCTCAGTTTACCTTTGCACAGGACCCTTCCTGCATTCGAGCCACGGACGGAGACTGCTCACTCCAAACGCGCCCGGCTGCAGCCGCAGCGCTCCACGTGCCTCTGCACTGTCGTTCGCGGTGCGCATGCCCCGAGGCAGAGCATTTCCCATGAGCTGAGGCGTCAGGAAGCGTAGGGAGAAGGGGAAAAGTCTAGCCAGTTAAGACTTTCCAAAGGAAATAAAAATAATAATTAAAAAGGTCCAAAGTCATACTGATTATTGCACATTAAATAAAGCAACGTTTTTATAATTTATTCTGAGGGAAGGGAAAAGTCTTCCCTGCCTAGGAAAAGCACAAGGGGACTGAAGTCGGAAGGGTGAAGTTGAAGAGTTAGGCTTTGTTGTACTGGAATTCATGTTATTTTATTTTACAATTTTTTTTATGTTTTGCAACAAAAATAAATTTTAAATGAATGAGTTTTGGGAGACTAATAGATGTTGCAACAAGCACGTTGCTTATGTTGAATATGCATAGCTCCAAGTCATCTTTCTGGACCTTTTCTCACCACCACTGATAGCAGCAAAGACATTTAGAAAGAATGATAACAATCTCAGATTGCTCTACATTCTATCCGAAAGCCAGAACCAGGACTATTACCGTGACCAATTCTGACCAACTGTGTTGCAGTTATCTATCAAATGTTTGGGGTTTTTACTTTTTGTCTGTCACCTCCTAATATACTGGATGCCTATGCATACGGAACTCACTCAAACTAATAGAACAGACCCTATGTTATTTATTACAGGTCTGTGGTGTTTTAGGAAAAGAGCATGTATTTTTTTTAACTGGATTAGTTACAATTTTTGTAATTGGAACAGGTTCTGTATCCTCCTGATAACAAATTCCAGATCACCCCAGTTACAGTTTACACAGGCATGCAAGTACCAGAGCAAGACCCAAACCCCCAAAGGGTGGCACTTAAGTACCTCTTTCAAGAATGTTAGGCCTTGTGCAAATTCACATAACAATTCCAAGGCATCTGAGAGGAAAAGTGTAGACAAAAAGAATTCCATATTTATATGAAGGAGACTTCTGTAAATCATACAGATTTTTCATTTACAAGATGCTGAACTTTTCAGTTTTGACTTGTGAAGTACATTTGGATAAAATAAAACAATGCCTAAACCAAATTTAAATGCTAGATAAAATTATGTTAAATTTTAAATTGGACACATGGGGGGAAAAGCAAGACTTAACAAAGCATGCTGTGCTGAAGCCAGTGCTGATTTACTGAACAGATGTTCACTCACCAGCTTCTTCAAGATTTCAGAACTCACAGGTGTCAGTTTCACATTCTAAAATTTTTTTTCCAGAAAACCCTAAGGAGATCATTGGGTTTTCTGCTTCTAACAAAATTCTCAAGAGCCGGTCATGGAACTTCCATTATTTCCATTATGTATGTGATTACTGACCCAAATGCCTACTGGTTTGAATTAAAACCCATCAGAGGAGGTACATACTTCAGTGCCAGTCTTAGTTAATTTTGAAGGTGCTCGTAACTTTATGCATTGTCATAAACTTTCATGTCTTAGTTTTAAGACAAATTAACTTTGAATTGCAATACACACATATGGGATACTATTATGAGATACTTTTTTTTGCACAGTTGGCCTAAATTCCCGTTTTAATTCTTTCCAAGCCCTAGCGAGGTGTACTGCTGGAGGAACCCTGAGCGCTTCCAGCACCGTGCAGGACGGTTTATTTACAGACCCTTGGCCATTTGGCGAGCCCGTCGTTAATGCACTCGCCGCTGTCGCGCCGGCGGGGAAGACCAGCACTATCCCCGAGCACGCTTGGCTACAAAGGGCCCGTGTACCTGCCGCACTTGAGCCACACCGGCCCCTTCCCGCGCCGCACCCGCCCGGGCCCGGGGCAGCGCGAGGGGCGGAGCGCCGCTGACGAGCTCGAGGAGGCGGGCGCCCCTCCCCCAGTCGCTCGGGCTCCTCGCGAGCGGCCCGCGCTGCCGCGCTGGGCTGTGTCGCTGCCCGCGACCCCTCGCACCCTGCCCGGGCTGGGGCGACGCTGCTCCCACCGCCACACTCCCCCGCCTGCCCCCGGCGCGCCGCCCCCGGGTCGCCGCTCCCGCCCTGTCCGCCACTGACGCAGTCCGTGCCGCACCAGCTCCAACATGGCGGCGGCGCGGCGCTGAGCAGCGCGGGGCGACGAGGGCCGCCAGCGGGTGAGTGGCGGCCACGCCGCCGGGCAGCGCCGGGCGCCGGCGTGGCCGAGTGAGGGCCATCGCCCGGGCCGCGCCGGGGGCTGGGCGGACGGTGGAGGAGGAGGTCGCAGCACCGCGGCGCTTGAGCCTCGGTCACGGCGCGGGTAGGAGCTCCGGCCCCTCCCGGCCGGCCCGGCCGCCGCTTCGGAGCGGGCCTGGGGCGGCCGCCCCGCACTGCCCCCGCGCACATGCCCCTCGCACATGCCCCTCGCAAGGCCCGGTGGCCCGTGTGCGGCGGGCGGGCGGGCCGCGGCTCTCGGCGCATCCCGGGTGAGGGCGGCCCCTGAGAGGGAAGGGGTGTGAGGAGCTGTGAGCGCGGCCCGAGGCAGGCGGGAGCAGCAGGGGTGGGTGAAGCAGCGCAGGGGCCTGGCGCACATCGCGCCGGGGGTCGGGTCTGCCAGGCCGGCTGTATCTCTCCGCAACCTGGCGAGACGCGGGTCTGTGCCCGCAGCGAGCGCTCTGGTCGGGCTTGGGTGCTGCTGGGGAGTTTGAATGAGTCTTCCCTCCTCCCCTAGACGGGGAAGGAACAGGGCTGTCTGCGTGCCACATGTTCTCTCCCCTTGCAGGCCTCTCCTAGGGAAGTGGAGCCTGCAGGAGCTACCGTGTGTGGTAGGAAACTCCTCTGCCTCTCCCTTTTAGGGGTTTCCTGAGGCGTTCCTACGACTTTTATGAGTATTTGAATTTTGTTTGCAGCCATGATGAAACTATAAGTACTTCGTATATATGGCTGTACTTTGAGGCCCTGAAGAGGCTTTGAAAGAGAGAGACTTAAGAGAAAAAGTAGTTTACTGAAACGGTGGACAGAATATCTGTTGTAGTGCTAAACATTGCCTTTCAGTTCAGTCACAATTAGAAAATTTATCAGTAATTATAAAGTCACTTTCGCCAGTAGTTTCCTAATGTTTGTCTGGTTAATTATATTTAGCAATCATCTGAGACCTGTTTTAAGAGAAGCATCAGACCGTTATCTTACATATAGTCTATTTTCTAAGATGCATATTTTTTGAGAGAGTGTTTTGGGGGTTTCATGTTTTTTTTCTATATTGCCTGCAGAAGAGACTGTTTTTTGGGCAAGGATAAATATTCCTAGGGTTTTTTTAGGTTGGTGTGGTTTTATGTTGGTTTTTTTTCTTCTTTTATCTTTTTCCCGCCGTTTGTTTCCCATTGCATTGGGGTCCAGTGTGGCTCAAATTTTTGGGTGCTACCATGATAAAAATATGGTAAGAATTTGGAAGTTAGACATGATTTATGAAGTATTAGTTTGTCTAAACTCACAGAGCTTGCTTTATCAGTTTGTAAAAGTTATTTATAAATATTTCAGAAATAATGTAGTTTTCTGTATGTGAAGTAGATCTGAAGGGGAGTATAAAAAGGATAGCAGCATCAGTACTCTGAGAGCACCCTTTGGGACTGTATTTCTTATTAAGACTTCCCATTCTTTCCATCCTCTTCTGTGAAACAAATGTAATTTTTTTAATTAGCTAGAAGTCATCAAGCTGTTATCAAGAGAAGATTTGGGTTTTTTCCCCTCATAGGATCTCAGAAAATCTGGGGATTATGAGGGAATTTAGAGTGAAGAATATGTAATGGAGTGGACGATTTTCCATGTGATGGTAATTTAGGGGCCATCTTCCATTTGGAAGCAGAGTCAGTGGGTGCCAGGGGAAAAATCTGGCCATCTTCTAATGCAGTGAGGTTTAGGTCAGAGGCTGGGATGAGGCATAGAAAGGATCTAGAGGAGTAGAGAAAGGAGTAGAACATGAGAATAAAAGATGCTACAACAAGGTTTTTTTGGTTATGGTTGACAAATGCAGGTCAGCATTCAGAGCTGTCTCCTACTGCTGCAAGGTTGTCTTGCATTGCTTACGCTTGTCTTTCATAACAGGTAGGAGAGGATTCCACTACTGAAATTCAGTTTGGGATTTACATGACTTGGAGATTACACCCCATAAAAGGTTTTTTTCCCCTTTCATACAAAGCATAAACTTGTCTTTTCTTAGCACTTTTTAAGCTTTAAAATAAAAGTTCATGGCTTCAGGCTTATGCAAATTCACACCAACAAGTGCACTTATTTGTGCACAGACCTGACAGAAAAAACACCTGTATTTTTTCACAAACTGTAACACAGGAAAAAAAGTACTTTCTGCATAAATTAGATAATGGAAAATCATGACTAAGACTTGACAACAAAGATTTTTACTTGCAAGTGACAAGAATGTGGTTAGATATTTTAACATTTTTCATTGTAAGTATCCCTTTTCTAGAAAAATAATGAGGATGAGCCAGTTGGAACATGTATTTCTGTTTAAACAGTTTCAGAATACTGCTATCTTCTCAGCTGAATCTTATGCTCTCCCAGCTGAGGGGTTATAAGTGGGTGTGCATTCCTTATACTGTAGTACAAGAAGACTAAATTCATGTTCATAATTTCAAAAAATCGTACTGAAAGTGATGTAAGTGAACTACCGGAGTGGTAGGGTTAGGTGTATGTCCTGCATATTTAGTCAGGACCTATCTAAGGGTGATATTTGTTTAAGTCTCCCTTGCCTCATGTCCATGGAAGACAACAGTTGATATTGCCAGGTGTCTGATTCCCTTTTTTAGATGGAAACAAATCCTGTGTCAGTAGTCCAGTAAAGACTTCTGACATTACTGTAGAGGAGGAGGTCTGGTGGAAAGTGGTGTCAATCCCTTTTTGCCTGCAAAAATGTTGAAAGTTTTATTTTATGGTTGGCTTTTTTTTTGGAAAGGGCAGTCAGATTGAAAGCTTTTAATGCGTGATTTTTAATGATGGCTAGAAAGTCTTCCTGCATAAATTTTATAGACCTGTGTAGAAAGCAAACATTTTCTTCTTTTCTTATAGGTGTGTTAAATTCATGTGATTGCAAAGACATCATCCTAAATCTGAAATGTATTCTAGTGTAGTACCTTATTCCTGAATCTGACAACAAAAGTCCTGTGTTGCTGATTAGTGAAATGAAAAAAAATTCATTTCCTTAGATGTCACTGCTGCTAATTCAGAGTTTTCAGATCGTGAAGTACAGAGGAAAAGATGGTGGCGTTTGGGAAAAAATGCTGAGGAAATTATGGGGATTGAGGGTTGGTCTGTTTAGGTTTTTGTTGTTCACATCTTTGGTATCATGCTAACACAGCTGCAAGCTCCGTCACAGGAATGGAAGTATGAACAAATTTCCATGTCTCCTATTTCACAGTCATAAATTCACTTCTAGTTTAATCCGTACTGGAATGAACATGTAACATTTTTAGTCTGTGTTTCTGCCTTCACTTTAAGCTGATATATGCTGCTGCTGTATCTTTCCTTGGGGGAAGGAGGAAGGGGTTGCTTTTATGCAGCCAGGTATCCACTTGTATGCATGCTAAACATGTGGGTGTGGGAACCCTCAGTTGTAGTGTCAGCCCACATTTATATTGTCTTCAAGTGACGGCAGCCACAGCCTTAAAGAATATATGTTCAGTATTCACTTTGTGCATTTGCATTTTCTGAATGCAAAGTTTTGCTTTAAAATGCATTCCTGGAGATTCTAGATGCCTGTCTTTGAAATATGTATCAATGTAGTTTAGTCTTCCTGCATTTGTAGATGGTGTGAAACAAAATGGTAGGAATGTGAATTTATGTACTTTATTGTTCACGTCATTTGGACATTGAATGAAGATCAGTGCAGATAATTGTAAGTGGATGCAAGGAAGCCCATACAAAGGCCAGACAAAGGAGAAATTCAAAATCTGGAAGAATTGGTGATGACAGGGAAAGAAGTGAACGAAACTATATCTTTTTCCTACTAAATATGTCTTTGCATACTATTCTGTCCTGTACTGGGACTGAAACAAATCAGTAGTCCCATGACTTGTTCAGCGCAGTTTTAAATAAAGTTATTTTTTCCCTCCTATAAAACTAGGAAATACTAGTGGAAATACTACAGCTGCTTGCTGTCAGCTTCTTTGGGATGCATGACACACTGATCCTTCAGTTGATGTGCATCTGTGAGTGCTTTCTAGCCTGTTCAATCAAAAGGTTCTAGTATGTGTTAAAAAGTATTATTACCAGATCCCTGATAGCACAGGTGATTTTGGAAACGAAATTCCCCAATATGTGTTTTTTAAGCATATCAACAAATATCAGTGAATAACCCCTGGCAGAAAGACACTTGTGAACAGTTTGGGATAGTTACCATTTTCCATTGGCACAGATCATTTTGAAGGAGAAGAGCTGCTGGCAGCCTGGCCTTGAGCTGGCCAGCTTTATCCTGCAAATATTTAAACAAAATAATGAGGCTGATGGAGTTGTGAAGTAAGGTGCACCCTGAGGGGCACAGTTGGTGAAATGTTGGTTGTGGATGCAGCTGTTCTGACAAGACTAAGTACTTTCGGTGTATTTGTCAACAAATACCAATATGCTGTAAGCTGAACTGTAATTCTACTTTCAGACATAAAAGAAACAAGCCCCTTTTTTTTTAGATATGGTGAAGTGATGTTCTAGGTGCTTGGTTGGCTTTGGGGTTTTCTTGGTCATAGATTCTACTTAGACTTAGTAAGAGCTTCTTCAAACAGAAGGTGGTTGAGAATGATGAATGGCTTGAAAATGTCAGGATAGTACTTGGGCTGTTATTTTGTCCTTTCTTAGAGTATTGGGAGGAAAAAGTGAGCTGACTTACCGAGATTGTCCTCCTGCATAGCACATTTTTTTAATGTATGTATAGTGAGCATCTTGTGGGTTGACATCAAATTCATATTCCTTTCAATAATGAAATTCGATCAAGGTCACAATTTAAAAATGCAAGGTATTGAGGGTTAAGAATATCCACATTCTTACTGAAAATAAATTTTGAGAGAGAAGTAGCACAAGTGATTTAAGCCCTATTGTTATCAGACATGTAGTGCCTACTGAGCTTTACTTGTAATTTTCTGCCTTCATTTTTGGTATTTTCTGACTTTGTTCTTGGCATATTTATGGTGTTTTTCTTTGTTGGTTCTGTATTTAGCATTCAGACCCCTTGTACTTGCTTTTAATACAGACAGGTTTTAAGTGATCAGTATGTAGAAGCTTGTGTTTGGTGTTACATACTACATCAATAGAAATTATTACTTTAAGGCTCAAATATTTGTAACTTTGTAGTTTTCCCTGTAGTGCATCAGGAAAAGGTCTGGCTAAAATAACAGTGCAAAGGATACTTAAGTGTATTGGAGAAGAAACACTCACTTGACTTGTGAGGTAGGTAGGATAAATGTCACTGATATCTTGGCCTGCTTTTCTAGGCACCATGAGCTCGAGAGTGAGATACATTTGCTTGGCTTGGTTTTTGTCTGTTCAGGGGGTTTATACCCACCCATTGCCATACCTGTCATTTAGAATCAAATGCAGCTGGTGTTTAGGGGATATTATTGGAGGATTTAGGGAAAGTGCAAGGTGCGTTGGAGGTAATGGTTAGAATATGGACTAACTTTGTTTGTTCATGAAACAATGTAGAGGTAGAAGAACATCAAATTGAGAAAACTTGGTGGGAATATGGAGTCGGGTTAATTCTTTATTCCCACTTTCTCTTTCCCATCCTCTGCAAAACAGCTAAAAATTGATTGACACAGGTATATTTATGTTTATTTCACAATTCAGTTTTAGTCATCATCAGTGTTTGAAATAAAAATTGTGTCACAAATTTAGATAGTTGTAATTTAATTTGGCTAAAATACTGTATATGAATGTTAAGGCATACCTCTACATCTCAAGCAAATTGCTTGTAAAGCAGGAAATTCCTTCTCACTTAAGCACTAGAATTAAATGCTTAAAGTTTGGGTACAAGCAGTCAATCAGTTGTGGTACTGATGCTCCTTAGAGGTCTCAGTTCAGTTAAAACTGTCAGTTCTAGCACCAAACAATATTTATTATAACATTTATTGTGAAAGGTTTCCTTGAAAAAAGTACCCCGGTGCAGCTGTGTAGTCTGTTCTGCTGCTGACAGTGAGCTGCTGGCTGTCCTTTGCCTGGTCTCAGTTCTGAAAGCAGTCTGTCCACTCCCACCTATCTCATCCCCTCCCTTGGCCACGCCACCGCCTTCCTTGCACTGCTCGAAGTCTGGGCAGCAGTGTGGTGACCTGGGCAGCCTTCTGCTAACCTGATGGCATTGACGTTTTCAGCTATGGACATTTTCTCTATTTGTTTCTGTGCAAAATTGGTTGTACTAATAGGAGAGAAATGCTAATTCAATTCAAGCAGACTGAGATAAGCCTGCTGCTTTTGACCAGTGTCTGGCTTGTGTGTATGAATATATTTGTTACACACCTGGAGAATATCTGATGAGATTCTGCATTTTTTAAAGTCTTCACATGCTAAAAATTACATGAATAATTAACTACCGAGTGGTGTTTAATTTAAACCAGTCCTGCATTGATCTTGTGATTTTTGCTGTGTAATCTTACCAAGATGTTAGGAGTGACAGCACAAGTAGAGAAGATATAGGCTCACATGATTACACTGCTGTCTTGATTTCTTACTGCCTCTTGTTCATATGCTGAGGGTGACAGATGGTGACAATTGAATTTTTCAAGGATGTTCTGTGGTACAGCTATAAGTGAAGCTTTAGGAGAGATGTGTGCAGTATGTCAGCTACATTTGAGCTATGTTTTCTGGCAATAAATAATTAGGACTGAAAATGTATGGATTATATTCCGAATTCTGGAAAAGGAACTCCTATCTTACAGATCCTTTTTCTGTCACTGTTTGTTTTTTTTATTTCCTCAGTCTGAAGTAACTCCAAGAGGATAGGGATTTAGAAAACAAAAGAATATGGTTGTACATAAAGTTGGAGATGCAAATGGAATTAAGACATAGCTTGTTACACAAAAATAAAAGGATTTGTATAATCTAAGGGAAAATTTGCATTAAAATTCTCTATAAGGAATCACAGAATCATTTAGGTTTGAAAAACCTCTTAAGACCACTGAGTCAAATAGTAAATATAACAGTACCAAGTCCACCACTAAACCATGTCCTTAAGCAGCACTATGCATCTATACATTTTTAAATGTTACCAGTGATGGTGTCTCAAGAGATAGACAATGACATAAAAGGAAAAGAAACAATAAAGAGCCAAAATAATTTAATTTAGCAGAAGAGTTGTGGAACAGCTACACCGATGTATTTTTTTTGTCCAGAATGGTTTAGATTCTAATTGATGCAATGCGTGGTAACTGCCATGACAGGAATCCAGGAAATACTGAATTTCAAAATTGGAAAATTGGATGCTAAAGTCTTGCCCATACCTTACAGTATCTTTTCCTTTTGTATTTCCCCACCTGAAATATGGCACTCAAGTTTAATGTTATTTCAGCAAACATGAGGAAAATCACTCATTTGGGACTACAATGCATGAAAATTACCTAAAGTACTTCTGAACTTCTAAAGTTGTCTCAACTTCTTTAACATGCTTACGTTTGCTGTCTGGGGTTTTTTGTTTGCTTTTTTGCAGTTTTTATTGACTTTTGTATTGACTTACACATTATTTCAGTACACAGAAGAAAAATAAATTTTTTTTTTATTACTTACAGTATTTAGACTTCTGAAGCCATGGGAGTAAAGGTCCAGAGACCTCGTTGCTTTTTTGACATAGCCATCAACAATGTACCCGGTAAGGAAATGAAAATATTGATTCAGTAGCATGATACTCATATGAGATATGTATAAGAATAATACAAACGCCGTTTAACTTCACAATAAATATGGTGCTTTTTTCTCCTAGCTGGAAGAGTGGTCTTTGAATTGTTTTCAGATGTGTGTCCAAAGACATGTGAGAATTTTCGCTGCCTTTGCACAGGTTCGTAGATTTTACTGTTTAATCTATAATTTTTATTGTAATACCATGTTAACTAGTTTGATGTCTGTTATTTTTCCTGACATTTTCTTAAATATGAAAATAAGTTCAACATTGGTTCTTGACACCTCCGAAGATTTGGCTGATTTTACATACGATCATACACATGATGTAGAGTCAAAGCAGTTGTAGTTTTGCCTCAGTATGTTGCTGGGACTATATACTAACCAACTTTAAATACAGGCACAGTAAGCTGATTTTCTGTTACTAGCAGATAGTACTGTTCACATTATATAACTTCATCCAGTCTTGAAAGATAACCAGCAAGAGGTCAACCATGCAGACTTACTTTTCAGTCTTATGATACTTTGAGGAACTTGAAAGGTAGTGCTAGTATTCATCAGTTGTTTTTTCTGTTATTTTAATTTCTTGATGGAGACTGGTGTTTTCTACTCCTACTGAAAGTTTATTTCTTGAGGAAAATACTCAGAAGGTTCTCTCTTGGAAACATTTACAAAACAGAATTATTTTCCTGTGGACTGCAGACTTTTGTTGCACACGCTGACAGCTTAGTAAAACTTGAGCTTATTGTCAGAAGAATAATTTCGTGAATGCATAAATAGTATACATACTTTCTGTCTTCAGCTTTTTCTGTGTCCTTTTCTTCCAGCTTGGTTGTGTTTCAGGTCAAGGGTCTGTGGCTGTTAATAGCGAATCCCTCAGCAGTACTAATACGATCTGATTCAGGTGTGGATACATAATTACATTAATGTTAACTAGAACATGTAGTACGCCATTCAGGATGTCTGCAGGAATGTAGATTTTACCTGATCTGACATTAGGTTTACTGGCACAAAATCAGATTATCAAAATTTATTAACAAATTTGAACTTTAATGATTTTTAAAGGCTGTGACTATGTTAATACATGACCATGGCATTCTTGATCTGCTGTCAGCTGCCCAGAAGTCAGATTATTGAATAAAGATGTTACTCCCTGCTACTGCCTTAAATTTGTGAATTGAAGTCTTTGAACAGCATTTCAGGTCAGCAACAAGTATGACTAAGTTCATCCTTTGTTGCTGACATCCATAATCAAATTCAGATCCTGAGCTATTTTGCTGCCTTAACACATATAAGAATAGTGAGAAAAATATGCAGGAAGTTTATGATATTGGTCATCAGCAAACAAATTCAAACTTTTAATTTTTATTTGTTTTCCTTACTCATCTTTTTTTCTGGCAGTTTTGAAAAGTGTGTGCTGTCTCTGTGAAACAGGGATCAGCTGCATGTTTTCCTGGTATACGCCAAGTTAGTGGAACATATGCAGCTTCACATTTATCAGAGTTCCTATCAAAAGTGGGGGTTTTTTCTGGCTATTCAAATCCGTATGGAGACCAGTCTGTTACAGATTAAGTTCACAGGCAACTGCCCTTGACAAAAGATGCCAGTTTAATGGCTCAGGATAAGATTATAGGAAGATACTGGCTAACAGTTTGCCAGCACAGAGAGGAAGTGATCTTCCCTGAGAAGTCCCACTGATTACCTGACTGTTACCTTGAGGCTGTCTCTGCTGTTCACAGGACCCACCATGAGCCATTCATCTTGCTAACTCAGCAGAAAACTTATCTCTTTTGAGGGTAGCAGGGAAAGGCCATTATGTTGTAGCTGAAGCATAATCTCATGTAAGGGAGAAAGATGGCAGTTGTCATCATGAGCAGGGAACGGAATGAGAGTCCTTCTCCTTCCCCCTGCCTCTTTGGCTTTCTTACAAGCTTTAATGATACCTTAACCTTGCTGTGTTTTAACTACAGATCTGAGTGTTTCTTGCATGTTTCTGAGCAATACCAGTTATAAATGTAAACTGAATGTTTAATTTCAGTCAAACTGCATGGAAGAGACCAGAGTTGTATACTAATGTCAGTAAGGAGTTCTTCTGGTATAACTGTAGAGACAGTGTAGTTTCTGCAGTGCTTTCTTAAATGGCAGTTTCTTACTGGTATTACAGGTAGGTGTCCGCCTCACAAGCCAGTTTTTCAGAGCATAGTAGATGATTTTGGTTAAGTGCTTATATAGCACTTTTTTTGTAATGAGGATTCTACAGATGCAGAGAGTAATTTTTGGTTTTGTTCATTCTTTTCTTTAGGTGAAAAGGGTACAGGAAAGTCCACCCAAAAGCCATTGCATTACAAAAGTTGTCTGTTTCACAGGGTTGTGAAAGATTTTATGATCCAAGGAGGTGACTTCAGTGAAGGTATGATGTGAACCTTTAAAGAAAACTTTAATGCTTATGCAATAAAACATAGCAGAAGTTCTGTATAGAGCCATTTACTTACATTTCTATTGTCTGACAGATATCCCTGTTTTTTCCCTTTCTTCTGAGAACCTTTCCATGAAAACTTGTATCATAAACTTCTATACATGCATGCACACACATGCACTTTTGCTCTGTTATCTCAAGTATTCATAAAACTAAATACCTCCTATTGTACCTGCTGCTGGGAAATAAAGAAACAATGAAGACTGTTGCTGAATACATGGGAGAATACTTTCTTTTTTTCCAAGTGTTTTGCTTTTAGATTACAAAGATGCATCTTGATTGTGTTGCATATCTTGAAGAATAATGTCAGTGACTTGGATGCAGGTATATCAGTATTATGAAGCACCTTTCACATAATGTGACTCTTTTAATCATTACTTTAAACTGTTACTTTTCTTCTTTTAAGGAAATGGCAGAGGAGGAGAATCCATTTATGGCGGCTTTTTTGAAGGTAAGAGTTTTATCAGTCTGCTCTATTTTGGTGTTAAAATAAATCACCTTTACATTCTGTAGTCTCTGTTCTGTAAACCTGAATGCCATTTTTTTAAAGATTTTGTCTGGTCTTGGAGGCCTTTGTCCTGTTTAAGTTATTTTACTTTTAAGATACGAACCATTTTAATGAATGGAAAACTAAAACTGAACTCCTTTGTATTTGTCCCTTTTACCAGATTGACATTTTTATTGCTGATTTTAGACATTTACTTTTGGCTTGATCAGCTAGCTAAAAGTTGGCCAGTCTTCTCTTTGAGGGAAGAGGAGAAAGGTGTGATGGGGTTGGGTTTCCTTGCAAATTTTTATTTAAAAGAATGCATAAAGCCGTGCTTTCCTGAACCCAAGATGAGTTAATGAGCTTTCAGTTTCCTCGCCGTCGTGGTTCTTTCTCAGCCGGTGTTGCAGAAGAAGTTATAGTTGCTGCATTTCTCAGCCTGTGTTTGTCCAGGATGTAGCGAAGCATCTCTGTTTCTTGGAGTGGTTGTTGTATTACACCCAAGCCCATGTGATGGGTAGCTACCACCAGCAGGCGAGGTCAAGCGCCTTTCCCCTCCCAGACACTTTCTTTACCATTGATCGTTGTCCAAGCTTGCAGCACACAATCAAAAGAATTATTCACTGCTGTAGTAGGGCCAGGCTGCAATTTTATATCAGACCTTGAGCGGAACCAACAGTTTGCAACTGCCAAAAGAGAGAGGAAGCCTTACCTTGCACTGAGTCTCTGATCAAGCTTTAATCTGATCCAGCTTGCTAGAATGCCTAAAGGTTATTGCAGCAAAAAAATTACATACTTCCATTTTAGTGAGTGGATCCAATTAAATAATTTGGCAAGCATCAGAACCAACACAAATGAGTAGCTAGGTTTGAGGAAATATATGGCTGGGAGAGATGGAAAGATGAGCACAACTTCCACTTATCTTCTGGCAGTTGCAAGCTGGCTGTTCAATTTGGCTGGCCACAGTATGAAACTGAACTTGTGGAAAGTTTTGCTTTTGTGGATCAATTAGCCCACTCACCATAGGATTAGATTGACATTTGATGCTATTGTACAAGTGATTGGAGAGTGACTGGGATTGTCCCTTTCATGGCTAGTGAAAGTAGCATTACAGTTAATTGTACATTTTTCTTTGTTAATGCTTGTTCCTGCCACCTGTATCTGAACAGTATTGAACAAATGTCCTCGTCTGAAGAATTTCCTTCCCCCAAAAGCCTTTTTGCTGCTTTGGAAAAGAAGGGAGAGGATTATCTCTTACAGGTGTCTTAAATGAACAATAGTGATTACATTTTACACTTTTTTCATTTCATAGTTTCATTGGGATTTAGTTTGAACTATTATCAATTATTTCCTCATAAGAAGTAGGATTCATTAAACTAGTTTTCTTAATGGGCAACTTGATAAATTCGTTGTTTGGGGTTGCTATCAAACTGGATATCCATGTGTACTAAAAAATAAAAAACAACAAAATGCCTGAAAATTAGAGATTTATTAATACTTAATACACAGCTTCTGTTCCAAAGAAAAATAGAAAGAGCAACAACTTAAACATCTCTGCTAATGTTGGTAGGAGACAAATCTTTTGTGCAAGAATACTAAATTTTATTTTTTTTCCCCTCAGGCTATAAACCATTGATTCATATTTCTCCTTGTTATATAGAATGAACAGAATAACATGTTTTTTAAATAGCTGTTATTTTTAGTCTATTTTTAATACAACTTCTCATTCAAGTGCCTAGTACATTTATTTAATTAGGATGAATTTACTTAGACGATAGCATTTACCTAAGCATATATGGTATGCTTAAAGTAACTGAAAACACTTTCTTTAGATGAAAGTTTTGCTGTAAAGCACAACAAAGAATTTCTTCTTTCAATGGCCAACCGAGGGAAAGATACAAATGGTTCACAGTTCTTTATGTAAGTATTGAAATGTCTTGAAATGTGTATATGGTTTGCTATTTGTAAGCTGTAAAGGGACTCCTTTTAAATATTGAAGACTAGCTCCTGTGCAAAGCCAAAATTGGTGGTTTTTACAAAGTTGCCTGGAAGTCGCCGTTTTCCTAATGTGCTTATTTTTACCCTGTCTGTGTTTAGTGTTAATTTTCTGTGCAAAAGGGCTTTTGGTAGTTTTCAGTAGCTGTGTTCTAACTTGGGCAATAAAGCAAAACTGTTAGTTCCTTGTAGAATTCTTAGTACTCTAATGAAGTGTTTTCTGGAAGGAAGCAAAACAGCTCTGTGGGCTCTAAAAAGTAGTAGAGAGCTTTTTTTAATCACAAAATAGCTTTCCAATACAGTCTTATTTATAGCTAAAACTTAAAACACATTGCAGTAGACTCTTTTAAGATCTAAATTATCTACAGAAAACATTCTCAAAATACTTCACTCTTAGCCATGTTTCATGGCCTTAGTTAACAAGTTGTGGATGTCAGCATTAAAACCTTATTTTGGGGTTTCTAAATGATCATTGCTCCAATCATCCTAGTTTTCTACTCTGCCATAACTGACGTGTATGCCTTAGTAATGCTAGTACAGGGGAAAGCTGAGAGAGAGTCAGTTCTCTTCTGTGTCAAATAATCTGTACATGCAGATACTTTTTCTTCCAGTGTTTTCTGGTTATTTTCTAATGTACAGAAGATTATTTGCATTTTTCCTGCAGATTTTTGTATCTGTTCGTGGTAGTATTTGTATAATTTAACAAGTAGAAACTGATGATTTTATTTTACTGAAAAAACCCTGAAATAGCACATAAATTTTTAGCCAGAATCCTCATATAGGATATAATAAAAGTGTTTCATTGAATAGGTAGTTTAACATGTAAAACATTAAATATTTTTAACTGCACACAAACTTAGAATGATACATACTGGTTTTGTTCAATTTTTTTTAGTGCACTCAAAATAATGTTCACCTTCCTATGTGTAGATGACATGCTTCAAATGCTGGCTGCTTTTCACTAATACTGATTCTGTTTTTCTCTTTAAATTAAAATCTGGAAACAACAGAACAACTAAACCTACACCTCATTTAGATGGGTAAGTATCTCTTTCTTTTCCTTACATTTGTTTGGGGACCGCCTCAAGAAGATGAAGTGCTAAGAATACTTACTTTTATTTGCATTCTTCAGGCATCATGTTGTTTTTGGACAAGTCATCTCAGGTCAGGAAGTTGTGAGAGAAATAGAAAACCAGAAAACAGATGCATCTAGTAAACCGTATGCTGAAGTACGCATACTGAGTTGTGGAGAGTTAATTCCAAAATCCAAAGGTAAAGTTGAACTGTACATGAGGTAATTTTGCTTGTTTTCTTCCATGTTGGTTGCTTATAAAAATATTTAGGAACTTACTTGTGATAGATGATGGCACAATTGGTGAAAAGGTGAATAACGTTGCAGAGCAATTTGTCTTCTAAAGAACTTGAGTTGTTGATGCAAAAGACATTAAATAACAGTCATACATGCTTTTTTTCAAAGCTTGTCCTGTCTTGAATTTTCTTATACTAGCTAAGTTTTAGTACAAAGCTGGCAAGCACTTGACACATCAAGTAGAGTGCTATGTTAAGAAGATTGGTGGCAGTATGACTTCATTTGCTAACTTCTGCTTCTTGGAAGGTATTGAACTTGTTTCAAGTTGCTTTAAGGCAACTCTTCAAAAGAGGCACTTAGATTAGAAAAGCCTGGAATTGGCCCTTTAGCTCATACACTTTATAAGTTACTGTGAGCTATTCTTAAAGAGGAATATGACAGAACCTGTCTCCCTTTCTGGAAGGGATGTCCTGCTCTGCCATTTCAGAACTGAACATAGTATGAGAGCTTGGATGAAGCCTTATTTTCTAAGAGAAGCAGAATCTAAGATCTTCCTGTCACCATGGAGAATCTCGCTGGTGGAAGCATCATTCAGGATGCTTGTTTTGTAGTAACTATGATAGAGGATCATCCTGCTATTTGATTTGTAGCATGTTCTGTTGATATGTACTGTGAAGGATTGCACCAAGGATATTGAAGCACAACACAAGAATAATGGTTTGTTTGGACAAAGGAAAATACAGGCATTTGAACTTCAGCTTCTTGGTTTTTCACCTCCTTTTTGTTCACATGTTGGGATATTTGGCAGAATGACTTTGGCATCTGAAGTGATCTTTCCAGTATCACAGAATTCCAACCAAAGTTGTCTTTTGGCTTCTGACTTCTGAAAGGTTCTAAGTTGTGCTGTTTGTTAAGATACAATTACGTTTTTTTTCAACAGTACTTAGGAGCATGGCATCTCTTAGGAAAGGCACAGGTGGTGTAACTAGAAAGTAAAACAGTACAGATGCAGGATGGGTGAAGCTAGGGGATGAGATACACACTTCCATAGATGTCTTCATCAGATTGCCACATTCCCTTTGAAGTCCACTCTAGAACACTTGAATGACTAAATGAAATTTTTGGCACTGAGCAGTCTGATGAGTTACAGCCTCTAGGTGGGGCTTTAAAGTGTTTGTCATCCAAAGAGTGAAAGAAATAAATACAAAATAATTGGTTTTCTCTCTAACTTCTCTTGAAAGAGAACAGGCTTCTGGAAGGATTTGACTTGCCTTGCCTTGCCTTACGCATTTGTCTGTGTCCTTGTACCTCTGACTCAGTACTACTGTATTCCTGGCAGCTCTGATTCCTGTAGCTGGCCTGGTGTGCCATGGAGGGAAATTGATGCCAGGGTGATGGGATAGCCCACTCTATAAAGGTATAAAGCTCAGTTCTAGATAGCAGTGGGCAGTAGGAATGTTTGGAGAACAAGAAGCCTTATGCACCAGGATCAGGCACGTGAAGGGCAGAGCTGAGTGTGGGTGAAGACGATGGCTCTGATGGTTACTAATGCACAGCCAGCCTGATAAAAATGCTGCATGACAGACCACGGTGGAAGTTCTCATGTGTGGAGAATCCTGCTTTGGAAAGGGGAAGGCTCTGTGTGGGACCTCCAGTGGGAAATGGGCCGCTACTGTGAGATGGCAGCATGGCTGGAACTGTTTGCTAAATGCCCAGCATGGAACCACTGATGAGCTGTGCCGGCCTGAAGAAGTGGAAATAGGAGGAACAGTGTGACAACACATCAGCTGAAGTAAATTTGCCAAGCTGCTGTCCAAAGGTCACAAGTGGAGCAGGAGAGGCCCTTGGACTTGTCAGTTAATGGAAGGGGAATCCAGATAGAAGGAGCAGTTTTTGGGACACAAGATCATCAACAGAGAGTCATCTAACAGGAGAACTATTTGTAGTACAGTACTATGAAAGGCAAAGTGGAACTGGTTTTGTGAATTATGAGGCAATTACCAGAAGATTGCTTCTAAGAGCTTGATTTTAAGACAAAGGAATAAGGATATTGCCTGTGAGGGAACTACAGTGATGAATTTCTGTGGGAGGGTACATTAGGATAGCAAGGGAGTCTTAAATATTTATTGTATGCGTTTGTCTGGTAGGCAACACAAAGAAAGGGATTAGGTCTTTATGGGATGAAAATAGAACTCATACTTGGGTTTAACAGGGAAGCTAAGATGGCACTAGCAGAAGGATTCACAGTAAAAGCAAGGTGTTTGGTGTGAATACTTTTATCGTAGGTTAAAGTTGAGGAAAGATGATCTGATTTTTGGGTATCACGATGAATAGCCAGATGAAGTGCTTTTTGAACTATGTAAATTATCTCCTTATGTAGAAGAATTGGATTTATTTAGGGATGAGTGGATGATGACTGGGCTATGTTGCTGGATGCTATAAATTGAATGATAAAATGATCACAATCACAGTATTGCAGAGGCCTAGATAAGAAGCTTTTAATGTGGGATCTGGGAGGATGATCACCTAGGAAAGTGGAGTGTTTGTCACATTTTCCTTTGTTTTTCTTTTTTTTTAGCTCCTTAAAGTTGGAGGAATAAGTGAAAATGGGAAGATTAAAAAAATTATAAAAAATAATTTCTCTGGCCAAGTGGTATAATTTTTAGAAGATCTTAAAGTTCTAGGGAAAATCTTAAGATCTGGGGAAGGAAAAAAAAAGGAAAAAAGCAAAGTATTAACCGAGTATTTAGAAAGGTTATTACTGACTAGCTAAGCTAATATAGTTCACAAGAAAAACTGTGGAACAAAAACTGTAATGTTAATTTTCTTAAGGACAGGTGGAAGTTTGGTACCAGTTTTGTAGAAGAGGTCCTAATCAACAAGCCTGGCTGCACTGTGTGTGGTCATACACCTTTGCTGAAACAAAGTCATCTGGGTCACATATCAAGACTGTAAAACACTGACATTCTAATTCAAAACCAAAAAAAATTAAATGGCTTTGGGCAGTGGGCAGTTTTTAATGAGAACCTCTAGTGAAGATTCCTCATGAAAAGTGAGATTCTAGGGAATTCTGCACAGAGCAGTGCTAGGCTTGATTCATGACCTTCATTGATGTTACAGATGTCCCTGTGGAATCACTGCTTGTATAAGTGTGCTTTCTGCAATTAATGTAGATTATGGCTGCATTCATAATTTATCAGGTTATTTGATTTGCTGTAAAGTAACTATTTGCTTGTCACTGCTGTGAATTAAAAGATGATACAATTTGTTCTAAATTTTATGCCTAATCCCAAATGTTTTCTGGCCAGGTCGTTTCTTAATTTTGCACTATGGGGCTAATGTAAGACTTGCTACAGTCCCTAACCTGCTGAGACACAAAGAGTACTTGTCTGTGTCATGCAGCATGGTCAGGTAGTTCACAAAGTCTGGCAAATACTGTAGGTCACCGTGAATGGAGTAGGAAGTGATGTATCTATTTCAGATGTGGTCATAAGTTGAAAGCTGATCCTGAAGGTAATGAGCTGGAACATTTGGACTGTACATGTCTGTTTCTTGATGACCTTCATGTCCCAGGATTGGTCTCATTTGTTGTAATCTGTAGTTGGACGGTACCAGGTTGGTTCAGTATTCAAAATAACATTTGCTGCTGGATAAGAGATAGTTAGATGTCACCAGAAAGTATATCCAAACCCTCTTGTCAGATACTCTGTCTTTGTTGTGTAACTCGTTCTGGCCTTTTTCGTTTTGTTTGTTGTTTGGGGTTTTTTTTCCCCATGTCATTTCACTCCCTACCTGCTGTGTGATTTCCCAAATACATCTGCCCTTGCCTGCTTGCTGCGTGGTAAGAATCACATCATATTTGTTGAGGTAGTTGCTCACTAACTTGCCTCCAGTTCTATCTATTACTTACTCACTTTAAAGTAATAACTTTAACATACCTGAACTAGTTACAAGAATGCAGATAAAACTGTCGCACATATTGACACACTTAAAACATATGCAGGAGGAAGAAAATACAGGAAATCACTGCATTTATTAATGCCTTGTTCAGGCATTTCTGAAATTGAGCTTGGAGATACCTTGTTTTGCCTGAAGGCATGTAGGAAACACTGTAGTGCAATGTAAGGATTTTTTTCCTTTGAATGGACCAAAACTGAGGGTGTAATAGATCAGAAACATTTATCTTTTTGTATTCTTAGTATTTAGCGGTGAGGTGAGATTCTTCTTTTTGTTTCATTGTCACTTGGCCTACACCAGGCTACTTCAATTAAAACTATAGAAAAATGTTCCGTTTCCTTTTATAAATATGTACTTGTTATGTTCTGTAAATATATATGTATTTAGACTATCTAAAACTGATACAAAATATTACAGAGACATTTTTTAAATATAGTGCTAAAAGAAGGATGTTGAGCAAAAGCTGGAGAGAACAGAGAGCAGGTCTCTTGGTCTGGACCTACAAGAAAAGTCAGAAATATAGTGAGATGCGTCTTTTGGAAGCATTTTGCAAGAAGTCCTTAAAACATCTGATGAGAACAAGCTGATTTCAATCAGCAGGCTGCCCTAAGCTGGTAAGACTACTTGCTAGTTTATACTGCACCTGGAAATGACTGGAAGACCAATATGCTCTGTGAAGGATGGAAGTTTTTTAGTTGGTTGTCAGTCTTTTGTTAGTCTGTATCAAGTGAGGCTTGTGAATAAACACATCGAAAGCACCATGTATAAGTTGCAGAACTACAGAATATTTTGAGTTGGAAGGGGCCCACAAGGATCAAGTCCAGCTCTTAAGTGAATGGCCCATTTGGGGGTCAAACCCATGACCTTGGTGTTAACACTGCGCTCTGACCAACTGAGCTCATCTCAGTTGTCACGCAGCTGTGACTTGTGACGGTGGTGCTAAGCTGAAAAATGAATGAGATTTACTGCAATGAGATTGAATTTCATCCACTGTAACAGTGTGGGGATTTGGTAACGATGTAAGGTGGAAGAAAGTATCCATAAAGAGTATAACCATAAAGACAGAGGCAAAGATTGTTTCTGTTGGGATGTGCACCATGTATCTGATACAGTTCCGTGAATTAAGCTCCACCTAGCTTGTTGTCACCCAGAAGTGCTATCTCAGCCTGTTTGATTGGAAGCGAGTGTGCTGCATCACTGTGAAGAGGAAATCTTTCACCACTCTGTATCACTGCTTTCTGAATGTAAGACCTGACAGAATAGGATAGTGAACTAAGTTCAGTGAGTACTTGGTTTAGTCTGTGCCTCTTATTTTCTGTTTCAAAATTTCTCTTGTTAGTGATTTGATGAAGTCAGGTGAAACCTGAAGCTAAAGAAATTTTTTTGTAAACACTCTGTAAATAAATTTTAAATAGTTCTTTGTATGTAGCTTATGTTGTATAAAACATCATCTGAAAACTTATATGGTTCTACAAGTTCTTATCAGTATAAATTTTAGACTTAAAGTTTCATCAATCCAAATTCTGAAAATGTCTTCTTTTTCCAGACGTATCCTTTATTGCGCTGTGGAGAAGCAGTGTTTTCGCCAAAATTTCAATTTGTTCTTGAGGATTTTGATGAGTAATCTCATGAGTCAATTTTAAGAATCTGAGGCAGATACTGCATGAGATGATTTTTCTGAGATTGGTTTAAAAGTGTTTGATATTAAAATGTGTCTTTGCTATTCTGATTTAAAGCCAAGAAAGAAGAAAAGAAGAGACACAAGTCATCTTCCTCATCCAGTGACTCGGAAAGTTCAAGCGATTCAGAATCATCTTCTGATTCATCATCGGATTCTGAGAGTGCTTCAGAAGAGAAATCTAAAAAACGAAAAAAGAAACACAAAAAAAATTCCAAGAAACATAAGAAAGAAAAGAAAAAGAGAAAGAAAAGCAAGAAAAGGTCAGTTTTGTGATTTGTTTTCTGTTACATGTACACCATACCATTCTCTTGTCTTTCAACTACAGACTGCATTTCTGTAAATTAGCAAAGCAGGTTTCACAGTCTGGGAGATAGTTGGTTTCCATACACAAGAATGAATTTTCTGATATGAAAGGGTAGTGTTTGTGTGCATATGTAGTGCATCTTGTAAGGGAGTAAAGGAATGGACTAAGACTTCAGTTGGCTTGGGAAGTTGAAGCAGTGGTAGGTTTGAAATGGGTAGGGATGATTTGTCACTGTAACTTCTGTACAATTCAGTTTGAATCATATGCAGTGGAACTTACAAAAATGTAGTATGCAGGGATACAGCAAAATTAAACATAAAATTAATAAATTAACATACTTAACAATTTTTTTGTCTGATATGCCAAAACTCTTGCCGTTTCACTGGAAGATAATAAAATTTAGAAAGCACTCTTGCTCTTGTGAATGTTATTTTGGCTCTAATAGTTTTGTTATAGTTCAATGTGAATAGAAGTTGTCAGTGCAAGTCACATTTTTCTAAGCTAGCAGTGAAATTTAAGAAACGTTCACTTAGGGCAGTGCTGCCTAAACACTGTTTCTGTGCACCTAAGCCCATTTCACAGAAGTTTGTAAATTGCTTGGAATTATTGTAGTCTGTGGACAGTTATATATGCTAGTGTAAAATCTGAATTTTAGTCTCCTCATAGTGTTTTGAAAAGAAAATAAATGAACAAAAAGTTGTATCTAAATGGAGAGCATGTGTGTGTTCAGTGTTGCACCATTGGAATTAGTAGATTAAAAATGTTGGTCAGAAATCTACTGCAGTTGTATATTTTGGATCAAAGATAATCATGAGGGGAAAAAAATTGCATCTGAAATAGCTCTGTTTTCTGAGATTCTTGCAGTATCATGGTATATTGAATTAAAAGAATTTCTGAATTATTTAAATAGAACGAAAGGTCTTCCCTCATCCAAATAACTCATTATGCATGTTTTCTACACAAAAATAAAGCTCATCCAGTGAAAGTGAAGATGAAAACACTGAAGCACAGCCATTATCTACTGTCCGTCCTGAAGAAATTCCTCCTGTACCTGAAAACCGGTTCCTGATGAGGAAAAGTCCTCCTAAAGTAGATGAGAAAGAAAAAGAGAGAAAAAGCAGAGAGAAGGAAAGAGAAAGGTAGTATATCTGGTTTAAGTCTGGCTATGTGCTGGCAATGGTATGGTCACATTACTGTTTTAGAACTCTAATATTGAATCTTTTTTCATATTAAACAGTTCCATGTTGTAAGCACTGCTGGATGAAAAATAGATTTCTCCCTTTATTGGAAACTATTGTCTTGGTCCTAGAACAAAGGCTTAGTCTTTGAAAATGGTTTTAGTGAATAAAAAATGTGTAATGACTGGCTCAGTTTCATTTAGAGTGCATTGAAACTGTCCAAGCTGAATCTATAATTTATTCTGTTTTCATGGAAAAGCCTGGAAATCTTGTAAATTATTGCAGTCATAGATCTGAAGTGTAGATGTTACTATCTGCAGTAAAATAAAATTGTGTGTTTTCATTTACTTTCTGAAAAGGTTTTAATATTGATTTTCCTTCTTTTTTAATTGTACAAACAATATCACTCTTTTAAAATTATTTTTAGTAATCTATCGAATTCACAGTCAACGTACCAGAGGAGGCTGTTGGTCACCAGATCTGGAAGGAAAATAAAAGGAAGAGGACCAAGGGTAAATGTTTATAATCTGTTCTTCAAAATAAACAAGGTGGTAGCACAGTCTCACTGCTGGTGTTACTAACTGTATTCATTGGGACAGTTGATTTTAAAAAGAAAAGTGCATCATAATTGATTTGGATACTGAGGCTTGAAGGAGGACAGAAAAGAAAATTAAATTATCTGTTTGAATTCTGGGTCTGTTTGAAGAAGGGGGTGAGAAAAAAACATAAAAATGCTTTATTTAAGTTAATGTGGTAATATTTAAATTAGTGAATGAAATTAGCTCTAAAAGGGTTCTAGTGAACACAGAATCAGTAAGAAATCAGTTCCAGGAATGTGGGGAAGACTTCTCCCCTTTTTTGCCGGGGGAGCTGTCAAATTGACACTTTTAATACTGTGAAGCCGTAAGCTATGTGCTGCATGTAGCAAATATTTTTAATAACTGAACTGTCTATCCCTCAAATTTTCAGTAAAATCCTTAACAAGTGTGAAGTATTGTTTTTGCATTGCCTGTCAAAGATAAGAATTTTCATTGTTAGTAAACAGCATTAGCATTTGTTCTAATTAAAAGTGGCAGAAAACTTCTCATCAGACAACAAAAATCCTGAAGTAGAAGTTACCTTAAAATCAGTTATTTGATCAAACACTTTGTATTCCTATTTTAGTTGAGTGTGTCTGATACATTTTTCAGTAAGTTATTAACTTGTCAGTGGAAACTTGGTATATACATGTGAAATGTCATGTTAGGTGCTGTGTAGAACTGACTGCCAGGGGTGAAAATCTTTCTTAAGTATCACAACACATCAAATTCAAGCTTAGGCACAATTTTCTCTTTTTGCCTCCTAGCGTTACCGGACGCCTTCCAGATCCAGGTCAAGAGATCGATTCCGGCGCAGTGAAACTCCTCCACATTGGAGGCAAGAAATGCAAAGAGCTCAAAGAATGAGAGTGTCTAGTGGAGAAAGATGGATAAAAGGAGACAAGTAAGATTATTTCTTTCTGGAACATCTGCATATGTATTGATTTGTTTTGTTTTGCTTTCTGTTGTTTTTTAATTTCTTTTTGTTTGGTTGTTTATTTAGAAGTAATACCTGTCAACTGGGATTTTCAATTACAATTTGCTTTCAAAAAAACAGGGGGCTGACTTGGTTATTCCGTTATTAAATTGTGTCTGACTTTACCCATACTACTGTAAATAGATAATTATTAATATAAATGACCTGATGTGAAGTTTTAGTTGTGAAGCTGTCTTACTTCTGGCTTAATTTTCAGCATAGAGGCAATTGAAAACATTTAAAAGATTGTATCTTTTTCTCTCCAAGGAGTGAAATAAATGAAACCAAGAAAGATAATCAAAAGAGCCCAGGAAGAGGAAGAGAGAGAAAAATATCAGACCACAGGCAAGTTTCTGAAAGTCCAAGCCGAAGAGGGGAAAAAGAGAAGAAAAAAGATCACAAATCCAGCAGTAAAGACAGGGAGACAAGAAGAAATTCAGAAAAAGATGACAAGCATAACAAAAGCAAGGCCAAGAAGAGAGCTAAATCTAGAAGCCATAGTAAAAGCAGAGAGAAATCAAAAAGTAAAGAAAGAGACTCCAGGCACAGCAGACATGATGAAAAGAGACTAAGATCAAGAAGCAAAGAGAGAGACCATGAGAAAGGTAGAGAAAAAGAAAAGCGCTATGATTCTAGGGGGAGAGAGAAAGAAAGAAGCAGGAGCAAGGAGAGAAGTAAAAGAGCAGGCTCAAGAAGTAATGAACAAGAGCATAGGAAGAGCAAAGACAGGGAGAAACGCAAGTCAAGAAGCAAAGAGCGTGAGCATGCTAGAGGAAAACACAGTTCCAGCAGCAGAACACGGGATCGAAGCAAAAGCAGAGATAGGGGTAGGAGAGGAAGATCAAGAAGCAGGGACAGGGATCGCAGTAGAAGTAAAGACTATTCAAGGAATAGAGATAGAGAAACAAGAAGAAGGGGAAGATCAAGAAGCAGAGAAAGGAGAGGTACACCAGATAAATACAGAGGAAGAGAAAATAGGAGGAGGAGAGAATCGAGGAGTTCAGAGAGGGATGAAAGTCAAAGCAGAAACAGAGAGAGATATTCAAATAGGGAAAGTAGAAGCTCATATAAGAGGAATGATAGTGAAAGCCAAAGGAAGAGGCGTTCAAAAAGCCGTGAAAGTAGTAGTCCTGAATCTAGCAGAGATAAGAAGTCTAGCAGAGATCAGGATAGAAGTCCAGACTCAAAAAAGAGACCAAGTAGCAAAGAGAGAGAATCAAAAAAATCATATTCACGCAGCAGTAAAGAAAAGGAAAAGACCAGATCCTCAGCAGAAAAAGAAATAAACCAAAAATCAAAGAGTCAGGAAAGAGATCATGCCCCCAGTAAGGATAAAAAGTCTGATCGTGAAACAAGTCCTGGAACAGATGATGACAGGCATGGATGAGTTTGTGGACTTAATGTTTCCATTGTCTCAAAGTTTTAGAGACATTTTGGGGAACGCCTTTTTTAAAGATGCGGACTTCAGTTTGGTCTTTTGATAATCTAAAACCTGGATCATTTGTACTGCTAAAGTTTTAATAAACTTGAAATGAAAAACAAATTGTGTGTAATACAGTGTGCTGTGTTTTAAATATTTCATTGGATTATGTATCCTTCTTGTGTGTTGTCAGCTAGAAAGGGAACTTCCATGCCACTTTTATTTTTTACCTGATGAACATAGTTCAGTGCAAGCAATGGCTGCCTGCGAAGAGGCTTGTTCCATATATGAAGAAGAAAGCTGCAGATATACTACATGTCATCTTAAAGCTAGGAGAATATTGCGAGGTGTCCATTACTCCAGTCTTGCTACATCTGTATTTCAGTAGGTATAAATCCTAAGGAAATTTATTTATAGAGGTAAATTATGTTAGTTTTTATTGTAATCACAAAGTGAATTAATTTAAGTAAGTCTTTATTGTTTGTGCTTCTGTCTCTGCCAGCAGTAGAGTTCTTTGATGTTGTAAGGCAGTCACCTGTGTCTGGGAGTTACTCCTTGTCCTAAAAAAAATTTTTAAGTGCTCATCAGTGTAACATTTTTCCCCTGTAACCTTTTTCCATTCCATGCTTTCATGTTTGTCTGCTGCAGAAATGGACGCTTCAGACTACCCTGCCTCAGTTGCTTAATTAGTGGATGCACAGAGATGAAACAGATTACCAGAATTTACAGTGGGGTCGGAATAAGGAACCAGGAAATCCTTTCGACTCTTGGTTTTTAACAAGTCCGTGAGAAAACTCTTGCGGTGCTCCAGTACTGGTTTTTGGAATAGTTGAAACAATTTCAAGTCATGCTTTAAGACATGCTCTTAAATATTTTTTTTTAACTTAAATTTGCTTTCTTCCCTGTTTCCCCTCATTCTGAAGACCGTACTGTGAATTCCTTCTCATTCTCTACTATGCGTGTCCCTCAAACCGATTCCCTCCCTTTTCTGCTTTCCTCTCCTGCCTCTAGGTCCCATCCCAGTTTGTATTTCACCACCACGCCCTCATGTGAAAGAGAAGGAGGTTGGCTTGTGTTGCTGCAGCAGTGCCCCCGTATGTGCAATCCCCAAAGAGCAGCCGGTTCGTGGTAACTCAGTGCAGTGATCCGATAGAGGATAGATTTGGTACAAACCCCAACACTCCTTCCAGTCCTTGAGAAACTATTCACACCTAAGACTGGCAAATCTTGAAGGTCCTGAGGGGAAGTGACAAGCATTAATCTTACGCTGTGTCAAAGCAAAACAATATTGTAATAGTTGAATTTTTTTGCCAAATCTTTCACTGGATGACACAACTTGCTTTGACTGTCTTTGTAATGAGCTTGTCAACGTCTTCACTTTATAATCCACTTTGTGATCAGTGTGTGTTTACAGCAGATTAGGAGAAATGCTGAAACTTGCTTGACATTGTAATCCAGACAGTTGTTATTCTAAAGAAAAATAGCTGTGTCTTGAAAGCAAAACAAAACCAAGGATTGTGAACAACATAAGCAATGTTTTTAAAGGAAGAAAACTAGAACTTTGTAGAGTTACTTTTTAGCAGAATAATAAGTGGAGCTGCTTTGGCTGTCAAGTGCTTTTTTACTTGTGTTTTAGAAACTTCTGTGGATTTTGCATTTCAGTGGTCATTTTATGCAGAATGTTTAAAAATGTTCCCAGGTCCACATGTGGGTGGATGACACAGTTGTTATTTAAGAGAACTTAGAGGAGTGAACCAAAGACCTGTATAGTGGATCTCTTCTGTCTGAACTCTGTAGGACTTTGGAGAAGTTGTAGTCCTATTTTGGGGGACTGTAGTAAGATAAAGGTAGGAAGTTAGGCTTCAGAAAATTGTGTTGCAGCTTAACCGTGCATTTATGCTATGCATGCCATGTGCTTCGGAGTCTCATTTAAAAACTGTTTGCAATGTTGTTTCATTATTTTTAATGGGGCTGACACACGAGCAAGCTATTGCTGAAGAAGTTTATTTGCACTACTGGGAATATTCTTGCCAGTATCACTGAAGCTTGTATAAGCATGCAAACAAAACAATCCACAACTATAGTGACTCTGCTGTAGAAGAAGGGGAGAAAATGCAGGCAGTCCAGCAATACAGCAATCCATAGAATTTTTTTTTAATTGTCTTTATTTAAAATCTCAAGATGGAGATTATATCCACTTGTAATTTGCAGTTGCAACTACTTATTTCAAAAGATGCACTTGCATACCCTTTTGTATGGACTTTGTTACAGTTCAGAAAATCATTTGTACAAGTTAAATGAACTTTAATTCTTTCATAGCACATTAAAAATTCATCTGAGTTGGTGGCACAAAGCCCATTTTCTTGGTTTTAATGTACTTTGGTTTTGTTTAAAAGCTGGTTACACTAAATTGCAGGTGGTGGGATACAGTTGCCTGTATTTATATTTGGTGGTAAATTGGTTTAGTGCAGAGCACTTTGTTTAGACAGAAACACAATTGCAGTCTTGTACAAGGGAGGGTTTACCAGATTTGTGCTTTTCTTTATCAAACTGGAAATTGAGAATGTTGATTAAGACCTTGGTTGGACTAAAGCACAATCCCAGGGACAGCAAGATGTCGCCAAGCACTACTCAGTTCTTGCTGCCTTTGTGAGGAGGCACTGACTACTGCTCTTGCAGTCCTGGAACTGTTTCTTCGCTCAATAACAGAGCTTTCCTGTTTCCAGCCTCACCAGCCACCTTGTGCTATAGTCACAGTATAGCTCAGTGTCACAGGTCGTTCATTGGCTTTTGCTCAGAGGACTGATCTGGAAGAATTTAAGTATGCCAGCGGTAGTAAAAACAATGCTCATGGTCTTTCCTTGTGAATGCGAAAAAAAGTAGTAGAGTACAGCTTTTTCTGCTGCTACCCCAGAACTGATCTTACTCCAGGGAATTAATGAACCCCAAGACACAATGTAAAATGAGGGCAGGGATTACTGGACTAGCTTTGTCAGCGTATGTTTAAGTGTCCATACAGGCTTGAAATAACTTCCAAAGGTTAGACATGCATTCTCTGTTGTATTGACAATAGATGCTGACATTTTACTAGTACTGTGCAGCATATAAATACCTGGAATGCTGAATTTATAACTGGCAGTGGCTTTCCAAACTTTATTAGAAAGAGACTATTACTTTATGCTGGATTTTCTGGGTACTGCCATCAACTCAGAAGCAGAAATTCTTGCTGAGTGTGGGTAGATAGAATGTAAAGTTATGTAGACACTATGACCTGTAAAAAATGTGTTGCTGTCTGCTAGTTCTTTAACACAGCCATAGTGTTTCAGTTGTTCTGTTTGTTTCAGTTGGTTGTTTTTAAGAAAGAAAAAAGCAATCGTTACCTTTTAACCCTTTGTTCTATTTGGTTATTAGAATTTTAGCCTGAAACTTTGCACTTTGTACTTGAAATCCCAGACTACAGGTTTTTCTTGCAGTGTTCTTTGTCAGATGCCTTGAAGAATTTGCAGTGATCCCCAATAATGTCTGATTTGTAATAGTGTCAGTCTGGCAAATGGATTTTAGGTTAATGTAAACAAAAGCAGCAGTCGTTTAGCTGCCTTTTCTGGAACTGTTGATTTATTGAAGCAAATAAAGTATTTTTGGACACACCTCTAGGGGCATAGTAGACTCATTGCTTTTCTGACAGGCAAAAATGTATATTCCTGCTCTTAGGACTTCCCTTGTAATAGAAAACCTAAAGAGATACATACTATATCAAAGCAGCAGCCATTGAAGTGTTCTTTTTGTGGGGTTGTTGGTTTTGTTTTGGTATTTTGAAGGTTTTGTTGGGTTTTTTTTTGTGGGGGGGCGGGTGGTCAGCCACACTTCTAGTCAGTGTAATGGAAATGTAAAGAACTGTTACATACCTTCCTTTTGCTGAAAATAGTAATTTTCCTAATGGAGTATTTAACTAAATTATTAAAGAAAATGCACATTGAAAAGTCTTTGAACTGCATCTTGCAAAATTTTAATTGGTACAGTTCTGCAGTTACCTAGCATAAAACTTCAGCTTTCTATTTTGGTGCTTATGTACTTCTAGTTTAACTCTTACTTCTCACCCTTGAACAATTCATGTCATTAGGAACACTGTTTAAACAAAACTTTGTTGTATAAAGGCCAAAAGTAATGTTCACTTGTTTGGGTATTTTTTAAAAATACCATATGAAAATAAGTTTTCTAGTTTTAGTATGAAATTTTACAAAAGGAATAGCAGTAATAAAATATAAAATAATTATGAGTTTAGATAGTACAACTACGTAAAAGTAAAGGTACATTTTGTAAAAGAATTAGTAAATTAGTATCTTTCCTTAATCATAAAGTCATTATTCAAATAAAACTAGTAGGGCAGTTAACATGCATAAGTTCAGAGGAGAAGTCTTGAACTGCTGAATATGCATATGATTGGTTTTAAACTTATATTTGTATTCATGGAAGTTCTAAGATATATAAAGGACTAAATAAACTGAATTAATGCAGCACCCTGATTTTGAATTTAAATTTTGCAACATGTAAAGTACTTAAGGAAACTTGCTATTTTTGGCAGGAAGTTAGACATTGCTACATATCCCCATTATAAAAGGTAGGCTGTATGTGGATTTAGCCACAGCTGCTATTGAAAAGAATGGTTGAAAGGATTGGAAAGAATTTAGGCATATTAAATTGTGAACAATGGTAAGAGGAACTAGCTGATAATTGGGTTCCTTCAGCTAAAAGAATTGTTAATTATTCCGGCAGTATTGTGCATGTAGCATTTAGCAGAGTATTTTGTAATAAATCTTAGTGTTTTGGATACTTTGAAATTTACAGTTCATAACAGGGAAGATGATCCAGTTGTAAGCTGGGAGAATGAGTTCTTGATTTGAAGTGTATAACTTGTGTACTAAAGTACTTCTCAGAAATAAATGCTTTTTTTGCATATTTGTTAGTGTATTCCATGTCTGCCACATGTGCTTCTTGCAGTATTAGCATCTTCTGCATTTAGAGAAATAATCACTTCTAAGTCATACTGTGCAACCTGCACTTGTAAATTCACGGAATATTCCAAGTTGGAAGGGTCCTACAAGGTCAGCTCTTAGGTGAATGGGCCATACAGGGACCAAACCCAGGAGCTCGGCATTGTTAGCACCATGCTCTGACCAGCTGAGCTCATCTCAGGGTAAATGTGCTTGGCCAGCCTCCAGCCTTCTGAAGTGCTGATAGAGTACAGATTTACAAGGCACAGTGATTTGATGTCAGGACATGACCTCCTCAGTTAAACCAAGATCGATAAATTTTTACTGAAGATGTGAAGTTAGATTTTTATTCCAGTTAGATAGTGTTAAATAGTAGATTTAATTAAGAATTGCTATGACAATGCAAATGACAGTCTATTATGTCTATATTGTAACATATAAAAATGCAGCCATGTAATGAAGCTGACCTTGTGTCTTATCTTAATTGCAAACTCTGCTTGTTGCCAACTATGATCTTTTACTTGAAAAGATACAAGTCTTCGTGTGTGTGTGTCTGAATGTGAAGCAGAGTAGTTTTCACTAGTTACAGAAGAACTATCTGTTCAATATGAATGTAAATGGGGTGGTAACACAGCCTACAGTCAGTATAGAACTGAGTGAAAGAACAACTTTCAATCAAAAACTCGCCTATAGCCGTATCACAGCCTGGCTGTTGGGCAGCAGAGTGCTTAGGAGAAAACAAGAAAGTGTTTTTCCCATTTCCTGTAGTTAGGTTAGCTGGAGTGCTAGGTACACAGTCTTGCTGCAGACATCTCTTTCCCATAAAGGATTAGAAGACTCAGCCAGTGCCACAACTTCTCAAGATACTATTTCTACCTTCTATTGCACTCTCCAAAGTAAAAGTAAGTAGAAAACTGTCACAAATAAAAGGTACAGTCAACATGGATTTTATTGTTACAGGCAGATGTACTCCATTTTATTTGTTCAGTAAGATATTTTTGAAGTCAAAATAGGTTTGAATTAAACCTGGAGGCCCAGCAATATTCAAGGAGTACAGTACAGATGAACTGATAGTTTACCTTTGGTTGTTACCTCTTGACTTTCTGAAGAGAATCTACTGCTTTGTTCCATAATAAAATTAGACTAGTTACAGTACAGTTGCAAGCTATGGCACTTATTTCTTGAGCTTCAGTATAGGCAGGTTCTGGCAAATAGCATGTCTTGTAACTTGGTCCACAGTTAGCTTCTGCTGTTGGGCACTGATTGGTTTTGCAGGCACATAGAACTTGGAAGGAGAGAGTAGCTAGCTTCTTATTCCTTTGTAGATGCTTCTATAGTGGTCAAATGTATTTCTAAAGAAAAAAACTGTTTAAGTGTATAATTAGTAGCTTCTGTTAATTGTATATGCACTGATTGTAGATGATACTAATGCAGAAATACTTATAAGCTTTACCAAAGATCCAAACTTTGCCCTTTTCCACTGTGCCAGCTGTTAGATTTTTCCTGGTCTGCTCAGTAACACTTCCTTCTTCCAGTACATGCTGCTTTTTTTTTCTAACCTTTGCTTATTTTTCCTTTACATAGAAAAGAAGTCAGACCAGATGCTACTCATTTGGGGGGTGGGGGGGCAATTACTATTATGTTAACAGAGATGCAGTGTTGAATTTTCCTGGACCTGCAGTGCTGATGTTCAAGCCCTTCAGTACCTAACAATTGTTACTTTTGGATAATGTATTGGAGCTGAGGCAATCCACAGAAAAGCGAAGTGCCATTCTGGTTTATCCAAGACAGTGTCAACAAGCTACAAACATTTATGCTTTAAGACTGCTTACTAGAGATTGGTTTACAAGATCAGAGGATAGAATTGAATCATAAATGTATTCACTTAAATATCTAGTAATATCAAAGCCGTGATATACCAAAACAAAAAGAAGCTTAGGTTGAAGTGGTGGCAGTGCAGTAGCGTGAAAGCAATGGCTTCACACATTACAAGCTTATCAAAGCCTATACCACAACTGATTTTAAATAGAAAGAAATTAAGGTAATTCCAAAGAAGACATCTCATATGGTCTTCTCACATCTCACCTTCACCTCCCTCTACAGTCTTAGCCTTCACTGATTATGGGGATTTTTGCATGCTGTTTAGAGGTAGTGACTTTTTTGTCTCTCAAAAATATGCTGCCAGAACAGGAAGGATGATTCAGTATCAGAGACAAGGATGTACTGCCAGAACAAGGAGGAAAATTAGAGACTAGTTACAGCACTCTTCCATTCAAGAGATAACAGAAAGGCCTAAGTTAATAACAGACATTTGAAAGAATTTAGCTGTTGAAACAGAGTAAATTATTTGACCTAACATGACCGGAAAGCTTTAAAAAGATTTTTTTTTTCTTTTTCAGAATTATAGAGCAAGTCTGTATTGGGACATGAAAATGTTCATCCTTAATAGTCCCATGGTGCCAGCTCTTCTGTTCATGGGCAGTTTGTTTCCAGGTAGGTATCCTCTTCAAACTTCCTCAGAGCTGATTGGTAGCAAAGACTGTAATGCTAAAAGAACTTGCATAGATCTAGTAACTCCAACCTGGAACACTACCTAACAGTAATGAGCTGCACAGTTAACTAATTCAAATTCCCTTAGGATGTAAGGCTGTTCTCTTCCATTTCCTAGGTAGGAGTTGTATTAGATCCATGAAAACAGTACTCTTAACATGTGTACCAGAGCCACACAGGTATGAGATGAAATACTGTTGGGAGAATACCATGTTGGACACTGGAAGCCCACATGTTCAAACTGAAGTTGCTGTTCTACTTCCAGGGTTGGATCACAGGTGTGGAAAAAATGCAGTTAGATTTGAGGTCTCTGTTTCAGTCACTCTGAGCATTGCCTTTCTAAGGTTTTGGCTTTCAAATAAGGCTAATACCTATTATGACTCTCACCTGCTACAACGTCCTGAAGCAGAACAATATCTGAGAGAATGTTTTTTTGAGCAAAACCAGTAATTAAAGTTTACTAGTCAAGTTATTTTTCAAAGCATTTTCTGATTTTCTAGCTATTAATTAAAACTTTATAGAATCATTTAGATTGGATGAGACCTTTAAGATCAAGTCTAGCTGTTAACCTAGTACTGAAGTCCAACAGTAATTATCCATGTCCCTAAGCACCATTTACACATCTAAATACCTTCAGGAATGGTGACTATAGCTAATACAAGAGTGGCCCTAGGCATTAAATGAGAGATACCTCTCAATTAGTGGATTCTTCCAGGTCAACAACTTCCCTTCTTATCACCTGCAGTTGATCTCCCTATATTTTGTTACTATCTTTGAATGGCAGCTGCAAAGGACTCTGGTGAGCAGCTAGAACAGCCTCCTGCCTTACAGAGGACTCCTTTCACCAGCAACATTCCACCACCTCTAGCCATTCTGATCTAGTGTCACCACACTATGCTTTATAGAGGTTTTACAGAAAATTACTAACTAGAATTAGTTATTTAAAACAAGCATACAAAGCATGTGCATCTCAAAGTCAATAGAATAAAGTGAGATAATGATTGCTGCTGTATTTTTTTCATGCTGAATTTGGGTAACTAAATCTGTATTTAGCCAACATGCTTTAAAATTACACGGGTGTAATTTTACTCTAGGTAAAATTTTACCACTTTACTCTAGGTGTACTGAAATGAAGAGTTGTTTTCTGGTACTTGAGTTTGATGGTTTTTCTGTAGATGTTCAAAGTAAAAGGAGTATAAACCCGATGGAAGAAGGCTGTAGACTTCAAATGCAGACATATGTAATCTGCAGAACAGGACATTTCTGGAAGCTGAGTAGGAAATGAGGCTGCAATCCACTTTGTTTCTTGCTGCTGTGGAGGTAGACTAAAAATCCATTTAACTCACCAATTGCATAGTAGTGAGCATGTGGAAATTTGCACTTAGCGATGCATTTGGAGCATTATCAAGCTCTGCAGATTTCAGCACCACTCCTGCTGTAGTCAATACTTCTTAAGGCTCCAGCTTCTGCCATCAAAAGGCTTTAATAAAAGTTTCCATTTCTGCTTGCTGAAAAAAAGTTTGGTGTAATAAAATAAGCACTGGCTCAGAGAGAAGGAAATAAATTTTTCACTAGTGAACTAAGGAAAAAAAGTATTGAGGGACAATGTCACAAGTTAATTGCTATGTTGCTTTTTGTAATACATAATTTCCAAAATTAATTACTCCAAGATAATTGGAGAGAACTCTGTGACTTATAGTTGATAGTGCAGCAATGTTAGCCTTTTATTTTAGGTCAGAAGTGAGGTTTTGAAACAAGTCTTCATTGTTCCTACTTACTGTGCTTTGGTTCACATTACAGAATAATGGGCCCTGCTAACTGACATGGGTACAGTCAGTCAGCTCCACCCAGCCATGTTCTTCCATCCAAAAAGAGTGACTAATCCCAGACCACAGCAGGACTGACTAAGACAATAACTGAGTCTGTGCTGGCCCTGGGGAGAGTTCTTTGCCCTGCCCTCAGGCAGAGCTTTGAGGGCCAAAGCAGGGTCTAATAGTCCTAGAAAAATGCCAAGTGTTTGGTCAGTCCTGAGCAAGCTGGGGGCTCATGTACATGTGGCAGGAAGAACATGGACAGAATTGCATCAACCATCTTCACCCACCCCCCAATTTTTACTGGATTTAATACTGCAGATATATCCGATAACTCCACCATTCTTGCAGTTGTCCTAATTAGGAAGCCCACATCTTGTTCCTTCCTTGAATGTTTGGAGAGAATAGAAGTGACATCCAGTAATGGCACTGATTCAGTTACTCACTGTCTTTATCTCCGATATGCTCGATCCTGATGAAAAGCAGCCTCTCTCTGAGCATCATAGTCCAATTCTGCTTGCTTTTCCTGCTCTTTTCTTGCCTGCTTTTCAGCCTGATGAAGGGAATAATAAAGCTTACTATTTTGTTCTCAACATCACCATCATCTAAAGCTGAGAGAGGATAAAAGCTTACAGAAGGTCTGCAGCATTCTTAGTTGATACTTGGCACTTACCATCTCTCCCCACATCTCTCTCCCCTGCCATATGGCCCCAGAAAGGGTACATTAAATAGCTGAGTGAACATCAGCATTAGCTGCTGCTCGTTGGTGACCTACCCAGAAGATACAGGAGGACAGCAGTGCATGGTTGAAAAAATGTCATAATGGCACAGCACAGGATCTGATCTGTCATTGTTGATCTCTTATTACCAGCCCTCACAGTAATCCTCCCTGACTCACATGGGCCAAGTCAGCCTGGAAGAGGCTTCTGTTCTACTGCTCTAAGAGGAGGTCCATAAACCTCTGAAACGTGTATCATGCACTATCAACTTTTCAGCAGTAACCTTCTCACTCCACAAACAAGCTGCTTTTGGTCCATGGGTACAGTCAGTCACCTCTCCAAAATCAGCAGCTGCAGTGCATACAGGTAAAAACCAAACAAAAAACACGTCCATCACACCCACAGCAGCCTTCCTCTTTCTCTTCTAGCCAAGATGTCTAGTACTATGGGTTTAGAAGTGTGCTCCTTTCTGAAGGGGCTGACAGGGTACAGCTTTTCTGTTTACCATTTGCTGGATCTGAATTTTCTGTACTTCCATGTTTGCATCACGTTGTCTCTGTTTCTTGGCTTTTTCCATTTCCAGGTAGATGCCATCTTCTGTCATCCACTGATTACGATCCTTCTCACCCTCTTCTTTTTCCTGTCTCTCATTTTCCTCCTTCATCTTCATCTGTAGTTTACAAAACACACAAAAAAGTTAACCAAGGAGCTGGCCTGCTAAGCTGGAAGTGGTATCTCTCTGCAGAAGCAGCCCTGTATCAGCGCTCTGATAAGCACGGTCACTGTGGCTGGCCAGTGTCCAAGCCCAGGGTTTTCAGCAGCCCTGGCAGATGTGTGCCCAACACAGAAGGGAAAAGGGAGAGGGGGCTCCAGGAAGGTGTCAGCAGACTTGCTGAAGCCTGCTGATGCATGGCACCAGAGTCACCAACTGTGATCTGGGTCAGGCTCCTCAGCTGGACTAAGCAGTGCAGAGTTTGCACAAATTATGAAGAATTACAGAGCCTTCCAAGTCTAATTTTTTTTGAGGAGAGGATCACCACATACACTGCTTGCACCTTTCTTAAGTATTTAGTTCTAAAACTGTAGATGATAAATGAGAAGCACCTGGTGAGAACCTGCATGTGTGTCTTACTCCAGATGACTGAACTAGAAACTATGGCATTTCCAAACACTATTCTTGCATACAAGTATATGACAGAGGAGCAAGAATAGCCCACACTTCTTACCACAGTGGCTCTGTGTTCTTCAATAGATTCAATGGCAGCCTTTTTTTTTCTTTCTTTCTCTTTGTTTTTCATTTGGTACTCAACTTCTACCTCTGCAGCTCCTCTAGCAAGACGATCATCTTCAACCTTAAATGCCTCATTCATCTGTGCAGTTAATTGTTCAAAAGCTTTGTCCTTATGCTTCTGTATCATCCTGCAGGAGAACATGAGCTACTGTAACATACCAGGACATCTGCTCAGATTACCAGAGGCAACTGGTAACTGTTGCTTCTAACACCAGCAATCCTACTTCCACCCCCAACAGCACCAATTACTACTGGAACCAGCAGGCATTTTTTCTGCACTTTCTACTTCAAATTTTAATTACAGAAAACTTGCTTGCATCGAAGTTTTGCTGAGAATAATGTTTGTCACAAAATGAAATTGCAAGTTTGAATCTTAACACTGAAAATTATCCCTGGACCCACCTGTTAGTCTCTGCATGTTTTTCTCTTGTCAGATCAGCCATCATTTCTTTTCCTTTAATATAAGCCTTAATCCGATCATCATCTTTGTCTTCTTTTTGTTTCTCTTCAGCTTTAAATATTTTCTGTTCAGCTACATATTCCTGTTTAAATGGAAAACTACTTTTATTTTCATGTAGAATGAGATTTTGGAAACGTGAACTAAAACCAAATTCTAGCAAATACTTCAGGCCTAGCCTATAATAAGGAGTTCTTTATATCAGTAGAGAAGCTATAGAAGATAGAAACCCAGAGATAAAATTCTCATGATCTACTTATCACAAACTACAACAAAAGTAAAACTAGTATGTGGTTGCAGCCCCAGGCTTAGAATATCTTTATATTCTCTGCTCTACCTTCCCAGTGTCTCCAACTGTACTGTTCCCATCCTCTATATCATTCATATGGTGCAGGCTCTGAAGGGCTCAAACACTAAGTCTGTAGAACCATCAAAATGTAAAGCATAAGGCATTTTGTAATGACTCAGAAATGGCACTTGTATAGCTTGGCAGTATGTATAGCTTTTGTTGCATATACAAGGTTGGGGGGAAATGGGGGAAAATTTGTATATTTGGGGTGAGGAGTATGGAAGGAAAAAAAGCAAGTAGGGTTTTAGCGGGAATTCTCTCCTTTTACTCCCTTACATGGCAAATGACTCATCACAGTACCTCTACTTCAGTTTCCCTGCTCAAGCAGGCATTGGCAGGGAAACAGTACATGTGGTAAGTAGGTCATCACCAAGTTTAAAAGATATTGTCATCCTCAGGCTATTCCCTCTCTCTAACAAAGAAAAATGGACTTAGAGCAAGTACATGAAACCTAAATCCAGTTCTCAAGTCAAGGACAATCTCCTTGCTGACTCTAGCAGACTTTGTCCACTGTAGACCAGTCAAAGCTCAGGTGCCACATTGCAACTTCCAAGAGGTCTTTCTCAAAAGTACAGAGGAAAGACATGGTCTGCAACTGACAGGGTAGGCATTTGATCCCATGCTGCTAAAACTGTCAGCAAAGACCCTGTTGCCCACAGGCCTCTTTATTTGTTGGCCAAGTCCAGCCATCACAGCCAAGGTGAAATACGCATTTTGAACTGTCTGCTTTCCTGCTACTTACATGATGCAGCCTCTGGCATTCAACTTTTTTCTCCTGTTCCTTTTCTTTTTCTCTCTGAATTTCCAGTTGGTACAAGTCATGTGATCGCTGTATTTGTTCCCCTTCTCTTTTCTTTTCTTGTTTGGCCAAATCTGCCTGATCCTTGTGCTCCTTTATTCTGAATCAGAAAAGGGAAGTGAATAAATGATCTAGGGACAACATGAAGTAATAATGAACAGATACAGATTATGCACATCTACAGGCACCTTAACAGTAAAAATTCCTGACACTTTGAAGTAAAATATCAGAGATCAAAACCAGAATCAGTTTCTATAAGCTAGCTCCAAATTCTCTGGCCAAAGGTCAGTTTGTCTGAGGGTGCTAGGGAAGTCTGTACTAGCAAAAGCGAATATGACCAGTGTATGGACTCAAATACTAGACTGAATTTGATTAGCCAGTTTAATTGTTATCCCACTCCCTGTACAACCTGGGCCCTTGCCAGCAAGCAGTCTTCTAAGCAGTACACAGAGCACTGTGCAAGACAAGGCTACGATGCCCATGCTAGCTGGAAGTGTGAAGGCTTCTAGGCTGGGGAAGCAGCAATAATGAGACAAGCCACATGCTCTCAGTGCCAGAATTGAGCCAGTCTTGTTGGATGTATTAGGATACACATAGCCCCTGACAGCAAGAGACGTTTCTGAAGCTGGAGAACAGTTATGGAGGAACCACAGAGTGAGGAAAGGTGACAGGTTTTCCATCCACGACGTGAGGATGTTCTGAAAGCCTCGTTCAAAAGCAGTGAGCCACGCAGCCCCGGGCATGGCACGCGGGTTAGCGCCAGAGAGCCGCCCTTCCCGCGGGCCGTGCAGCCGGGTCCCGCCCGGGCCGGGCTGGCCACGGGAAGTTTTCTAACCCAAACCGTCCCCCGCCCCACTCCCGCGGCCCCGCCGCCTGACTCACTGCGCCAGCTGCTCCTGGGCCACGGCCCGGCGGCTCAAGTAGCGGCCATGCTCCCTCTCTGCGTCCTGGCGGGCGGCGTCCGGCCCATCGCGGTCCATCGTCGGCCCTTCTTCGCCGCTTCTGCGGAGACGGAACGTCTGCGAGAGAGAAGGAGGGATCCTCGCCGACGGCCCGCTTCTCCCGGGAAATCGGGGCTTCTTCCGCCGCCCCGCTCAAAGGCGGTGGCCACAGCGAGCAGTGTCCGCGGGAACGCCCCGGCGCCCAGGCGGGAGAATGGCACCGGAATGGGCGGCGGGTGCCGCGTCGCGAGTGCTGGAGCGGCACCGCGCCCTGCCCAGCCCCGCCCCCCGGGAGCTGCGGGCGGGCACTGCCCTCTGTGTCACTCACGAGGGGAAGCAAGGAAGCCAGTCTGACCGGGAGACCGGGCCCTTCTCCGCAGCCAGTTCGTGAACAACTCCTTTCCCCGCGGCGCGCCTGTACCTGGTAAGAGGCTGAAATGGCCCCTCCGCCTGTGTCCTTCTGCTCCGGCCGCGATCCGCTCCCGCCGGTTCGCCGGCGCCGTGCAGCTCGGCCTGGCTCTGTGCGCTGCCGCGCCTCACACGAACCTTCGCCCCTCCAGGCCTGCCTGTTGCGGGGGCCTAGAGCCCTTGGCGGCCCTGGGATCTGGATGAGGAGGTCGGGCCTCCGTCTCCTTCCAGGAATTCATCCCTTGCCTTGCCTGGAAGAGACTCCTCGAGAAGGTGATTGCTGCACCTGGGAAGGACAACATCCACCTTACACCCAGCGTTTTTAGTGTAGGAGAGGTAAAGCCAGTTCTGCTTGGCCCTCACCTTGCTAGAGGTAC
The DNA here is from genome assembly GCF_017639235.1 of Corvus kubaryi. Classification (NCBI taxonomy): domain Eukaryota; kingdom Metazoa; phylum Chordata; class Aves; order Passeriformes; family Corvidae; genus Corvus; species Corvus kubaryi. The sequence continues at coordinate 19,646,265 of NW_024581135.1, forward strand.
CTTGCCTCCGGGGTAGCCTCACATCTTCCTCGAAGTCCTGTCTTTCTCCAAGGCCTGCTGCTTTCGGTAGCTAGGCTGAGGAATTTGAGGATACACCAAAGACTCACTTTTAAAACTAAAATATTGGCAACCATCCTTTTTATTTAAGGGCTTGTATTATTTTCTAGTTTGCCCAGCAGAGACTGGCAGCTGTGGAGCACAACAAAACAAAGCTTCAGGTTTCTTGGACTTTGTTTCCAGTGGGCACCTGGATAGAGGGATACCCTGTTTAAAGCCCACGGTACTGGTGGAGGAAGTCATTGCAGGAACCCCAACAGTCCAAGGCAAGGAAATGATGTCAACATTTCACCAAAGAAACCTAAGCTTAAGGAGGGAGTTGTGTCTGTGGCTTGGGTGTTGCTGAGTAAATCTGCTGAGAAATCTGAGATACAATTTAGGTCACATCTATTTACCACAGACTGAATTGCTGTTAGTCTTTTTAAAAGAACAGCCCAACCATGTTGTATCCTGTTGATGTGCTGATTTTGTAGGCCCTATTTACAGCTATATCAGGACCTATTTGACTCTTTGGTGACCTTTTAAGGGCTGTGATCAAATCACATTAATATTTTCAAGTAATAAAACTAATTTATATAATGACATTCGTTTTTCAGACATAGTTGCAAAATGCTACCAAAACAGCACGCCATAACTATTCTAACTTTCACATATGTTCTCTTTTTTTCTTCCACTGTTGTTGTTTTGGTTTGGTCTTTTCAATTATGGGGAATAATTAACTGCAAGTAGACTAGTGAGAAATGTGACTATTTGCTGTGGGAATTCATAGTGTAGACCTGAAAAACCTGGGACAGTGAATTTTTAGAACAATGAATATTAAAAATATAAAAGAAATAGTGCGCTTTTGGCTGGAACAGGTTACAGTGACAGTCAATTATATAACATGAATTCCTGTCTCAAGTTAAATAAACTAACATTCATGAAACACAAGCTGGGGATTTTTGAGAATATAACCCCTTATATGGCAATCTTTTATTTTTTCAAATGGGCTCCAGATTCATGGTATATATTTGATATAAATCATTTACAGTGTAACTCTACCTGTAAGGTTCAAAAGCATATTTTTTTAACTTGAAAACAACTTCTGCCTTTCCTTGGTGGATAGTTTAAACGTTATTTCATGGTTTTGCTTCTTGAGCAGCATTACAGCTACAACAAGGTAACTGGGTCCCAACCTGGAATTATATGTTTGGAAACTAGTATTTATTTCTTATCTTCTCAGAAAAATGGCCCATGTCCAAGTCCTCTTTCACCTTTGCATGCTTTGAGAAGAGGATAAAGATGATGTGTAGTCTTGGACTCTGTTTCGATTACTTGCTTTGCATATTTCTGAAATTCATGCTTTTTAGAAAGTGCAATAGCCTCTCTCTGAGCATCATAGTCCAATTCTGCTTGCTTTTCCTGCTCTTTTCTTGCCTGCTTTTCAGCCTGATGAAGAAAAGGGAATAATAAAGCTTACTATTTTGTTCTCAACATCACCATCATCTAAAGCTGAGAGAGGATAAAAGCTTACAGAAGGTCTGCAGCATTCTTAGTTGATACTTGGCACTTACCATCCCTCCCCACATCTCTCTCCCCTGCCATATGGCCCCAGAAAGGGTACATTAAGTAGCTGAGTGAACATCAGCATTAGCTGCTGCTCTTTGATGACCTGCCCAAAAGATACAGGAAAGTAGCAGTAGAACATTTAGCACAGAACAGGACGTGATCTATCCTTGCAAACCAGCCTTGATTGGCACCAATACTCTGAAGAGGCTGGTCCCCAACACCAGCATATGCCAAGTACACGTGATTAAAAACAACCCAACAAACACAAAAAATCCAAACAAAACAGCAAACTTCCTCTCTTTCTCTTAGCAGGAGCTAGTGCTATTGGTTTAGATGCATGCTTCTTTCTGAAGGGATTAACAGGGTACAGCTCTTCTATTTACCATTTGCTGGATCTGAATTTTCTGTACTTCTCTGTTTGCCTTGTGTCGTCCATGTTTTTTGGTGTTTTCCATTTCCTGGTAGATGCGAGCATTTTCCATTAACACATCACGTTCTTTTTCAGCCTCTTCTTTTTCCTGTCTCTCATTTTCCTCCTTCATCTTCATCTGTAGTTTACAAAACACACAAAAAAGTTAACCAAGGAGCTGGCCTGCTAAGCTGGAAGTGGTATCTCTCTGCAGAAGCAGCCCTGTATCAGCGCTCTGATAAGCACGGTCACTGTGGCTGGCCAGTGTCCAAGCCCAGGGTTTTCAGCAGCCCTGGCAGATGTGTGCCCAACACGAAGGGGAAAGGGAGAGGGGGCTCCAGGAAGGTGTCAGCAGACTTGCTGAAGCCTGCTGATGCATGGCACCAGAGTCACCAACTGTGATCTGGGTCAGGCTCCTTGGCTGGAGTAAGCAGAAGTAAGATCAGCCCAAGTTTCTTACCACAGTGGCTCTGTGTTCAGCAATAGATTCAAGGGCAGCCTTTTGTTTTGCTTCTTTCTCTTTGCGGTTTTTTTCTTGTTCAGCTTCTATTCTTGCAACATCTCTAGCCAGTCGAACACCTTCCATCTTTAATCCCTCACCCATGTGTTCAGCTAATCGACGAATCATTTTGTCTTGTCGTTCCTGTGCTAGTCTGCAGAAGAACATGAGCTTCCGTAACATACCAGGGCAACACACCTGGGTCTACCTGAAGGTACCAAACTCAGCAATCCTGCTTCTAGAGTTCCCTCTTCTTGCCACACAGGCTGGCCCACCCACCCAATTTATGATCTCCTGTTCCTCCTGTTTTGTTTATTTTTATATAATCTGATTTAGCAAATAAATGTTCCCTGTATTATTGTATCACTAGTTTCTGTTGCAATAATGAGCTGGATCACTCAGTAAGGATTCCACCTAGCATCTTGCCATCAGGAGAGGAATGTTGGAAGTATTGGCCAGAAGCTGGAAGGGAAGAAAACTCTTAGATTGGCTCAGTGGTATCATCATGTTTTACCCTCAATGTTAAATTGATAAAATATCTCCCCTTAATAAGACCATGAGGTAGTTAATTAATGTATGTGCCTTGTTAAGAAGTCAAATAATTTTTCTTGATCTGTCTCAGAGAAATACAGCTATTGTCATAAATATTTTCATCAAGGATCTTAATTGTCTTTAATTGTTGAGGAGTTGGAGGCTGGGCAGGCCATATGGAAAATCACTTTTCCCAATACACTGGTGCAAAGCTTTGCACTTTCATAAGCCTCTGTACTTTGAAGGGTGGAGAGATTGCTCCCTCACACTCTTACTAAGGAACCTGTGAAAAAATTTCCTTTTTCTCCTGAATTCCCTGCTTTCCCTATCAGTAGAATTTAGAATAACTTTTTAGAACAACTGTTGATTGTGTTACATCATTAGTCTGAATGATCTGAGAACAACTACAGTATAATTTTTAGATTATTTATAATTTATACCCTAGCATTGTACCTACCTACGCATTTCAGCTTCTTTCTTTTTTCTCATATTGGCAATAATTTCCTTTGCTTTAAAATGAGCTTTGATCCGATCATCTTCTTCCATTTGTTTTTGTTCCTCTATTGCTTTGATTATTTTCTGGTCATTTACATACTCCTGTATGGGCAAAATTGTCCTGATGTAACAGATGACATGTAGAATATCTGGACCTGGGGTAGCAGCTTACAGGAATCACACCCTATTCCTCCCCCTCAAGTTCTTTCAAAAACAGAAGAGAGGAAAGGGATTCTCAGGAACGGAGAGAGAAGACAGGAAAGGGATGCTTCCACTTACTTCTGCCTCCCTATTCAGACATGCATCAAGAGGAGGTAGATGTGAGGATGGGGAAAAGGAATTGAGCATCAAACAGCTGCTTCTCAGGTCCATTGCACAAAAAAATTGCTGTGAGATGCAGAGAACATTATTCCATGCTCCCACTGACACACGTGGGCAACAGGGACGGTGAGTGGCAGGGGACTGTCCAACCACCACACACAGATCATTCAGCTCCTGGCCCCACCTCATCCAAAACTATCCCAGTCTAAGAGCTTAATCCAAAACACAGCTGAAGAGGAGGTTTCTATACCTCTATGTAAAAAACCAACTGTCTTTTGCATGCTAGCCAGAACTGTTCTGAGGCACTTCTTGTTTGTACTTAGTAGGATGCCTTTAAAGATGAAATGAGATGGCAGCAGGTCTTGGCTAAATTCCTAAACCTCTCCAATCATAAAGTGAAGTTCAACAGATACATTCTGTCTCTGTCTAGTCCCTCTTTCTAACAAAGAAAAATGGGCTTAAAACAGCAGGAATGTGAAACTTAAATCCAGGTCTCAAGTCAAGGAGATATTCCATGATGTCTACAGCCAAATCTTTAACCATAAACCAGTCAAAGCATCAAGTGCCAACATCTCTTCAGACAACAGGAGTGGCCTCCCAAGAGGTCTTTCTCAGAAGCACAGAGGAAAGACATGGCCTGCAACTGGCAGGGTAGGCATTTGATCCATGCTACTAAAGCTCTCAGCAAACCCCCTGTTGCCAGTAGACCCCTGTATTTGTGGGCTGAGTCCAACCATCACAGCCGAGATGAAACAAGCATTTTGAACTGTCTGCTTTGCTGCTACTTACGTGATACAGCCTCCTGCGTTCAACTTTTTCCTCGTGTTTCTTTTCTTCTTTTCTCTGAATTTCCAGTTGGTACAATTGGATCGATCTCTGTATTTCTTCTTCTTCTCTTTTGTTTTCTTGTTTGGCCAGATCTGCCTGATGCTCACGCTCTTTTATTCTGAATTGGAAAAAGGTGAATAAATGGTCTAGGAACTGCATGAAGTAATGAACTGCATAACCATAGGTACCTTGCAGTAAGGAGTATGATACTTTGAGTTGAAGGTAGGTAGAATATCAGAGGTAAATAACAGCATGACTGTTGGTAATGGTAGCCCTGGTAGAAATGAGTTACATGGTATGCTCACAGTTAGCAGTCTCGTGGTGACAATTTTTAGCTGGATGACTCATTAGCACCACTGCATTGGTAACACTCTGGCCTATATCTGCAGCATCCTTGGAGAACAAGATTTCCCAGTATGACCCACCATACCTGTGTTCCTTCCAGGCATGCAGGCAGCAGCTTAAGCTGGTAGTGTTCTATACTAACTTCTGCAAGGATTCATGTGTTGTGCCTGGATTATGTAAGACCAGACTGTGAACCCTTCCTCTGCCTCGGGAAATTTGATTCCTCTATCAGACCACCAGGGCCAGTCCTATAAATACCACCAGGGACCCCTCTGTAAGATTTACAGAAGAGCTGAGAGAAGGAATAGAAGTGACAGTAATGCCTTCTCTTGTTGTGCAGTCTGGAAGCTTGTTATGGGTAAATGGAAAATCTAATTTAACCTTTTCCTTGTCTGGAACAAAAACTAAGAAATACACCTAAAATTCATTAACAACATATGGATAGTGAATTGACTAAAACCTGCTGATGTTTGCCAGAGGTGATTTTGCATGCAGATTGTTGGCAACTAAAAAGGCATATAGCTTTTCCATTTTGGGCAAGATCTCCTGTGATCTTCCTTTAAAAGAGTGGCATTTGTGAATCAAATTATTAGTAAGTTTCTGTAAAAACCTCATAGAATGTATTTTTAGAAGAGTTTAAGTAAATAATGAAGTAGGGTTGTTTTTAATTATTACTTACTGTTCTAGCTGATCTTTGCGTAGCGCCTGTTGATTCATATAATGCTGATGTGCTTTTTCTTGCTCGCTGAGAATGTATTCTTTAAATTGACGTTGCCCTTCTTCATAATCCTTCTTTTTGCTGTCAACTAATCTGGACTTTTGAAATTCAACTTGAGCATCTCTTTCTTTTAGGACCTTAGTAAGTAGAAGTGCACTCTGCAAGAGAACATTTAAAGTCATTTTCATGTTCAGAAGTCTTTAAAGACATTCAGTACAATTTCAATTTTAAAAATATAAGTTGTCAACAAACATGGAACTGTCTCATTCTGTCGTCTTGATAACCTAGGTAGGTTTTTACACGATCGATAACCTCCTTCCGTTTTGCTGCTTGAAACTGTGCTTCTTCTAAATCAAGTAACTTTCTTTCTTCCTCTTCCTTTTCTTCACGTAATTTTTTGGCTTGAAGTTTCTGTTGTATCAGGCTCTACAGTGCAGACAAAATTAGAAATCACATTTAAATTTTGGATTGGTTTTTTATTTTGCATTTTAGCTTTAAGTAAAAAAAGTAAATGTTTATGTTAGATATTAAATGCATTTAAATGGCATTTAGTTAAAATACATATTCAAAAGCAAATGTTAAACAAAGGGAGTACACCAAGAAATGTTACTATGAGTGGTTTTGTATATATAAAAGTGACTACCCTTGTTTACAAATGTACTTACCACAGTGGCATTGGGTGGGTCTTTTCCAGCAGCTTTGGAGTCCCAGTGCACTTCTTCCTGTTCTTTCTTCTCATCAATGTGTGCTGCTTCTCTAGTGCTGCCCTGAATCCTTTCCCATTCTGCTTTTGGGAATACAATTACCTGACGAAGATCTGCTTCATTTG